>NC_091991.1:145972340-146279006 GCF_044704955.1 Pristiophorus japonicus
GAGATTTGGGGGGGGGAGGAGAAGGAGATTGGGGGGGGAGGAGAAGGAGATTGGGGGGGGGGAGGAGAAGGAGATTGGGGGGGGGGAGGAGATTGGGGGGGGGTGGAGAAGGAGATTGGGGGGGGGGTGGAGAAGGAGATTGGGGGGGGGGTGAGAAGGAGATTGGGGGGGGGGGGTGGAGAAGGAGATTGGGGGGGGGGGGGAGGAGAAGGAGATTGGGGGGGGAGGAGAAGGAGATTGGGGGGGGGGCGGGAAGCAGATTGGGGGGGGCGGGGGGGGGAAAAGGAGAAGGGGTGGTGGTGGGAGGGAGGTCGGTTCGGTTCGGGTCAGGGGGAGGGAGGGAGAGGGAGGTCAGGTCGGATCCAGTCCGGAGGCTGGGGGGGGGGGGCGGGGAGCGGGTGTCGGGTCCGGTCTGGGGGCGGGGGATGTCGGGTCCAGTCCGGGGGCGGGGGGAACGGGTGTCGAGTCCGGTCCGGGAGCGGGGGTGAGGGAGCGGGTGTCGGGTCCGGTCCGGAGGCGGGAAGCGGGAGTCGAGTCGAGTCGGGTCGGGAGGAAGGAGGAGCCTTATTGACGCAGCCCCAGTGAGGCCATTCGGCCAGGGCTAGGGGCTGTGTGCTTCGGGCCCCTCCCACACAGTTTCGGGCGCCTGGAGCTACTGCACTTGTGTGCCCACTGTAGCGCGCATGTGCAGAGGTCCCGGCACTGTTTTCGGCGCAGGGACCTGGCTCCGCCCCCTACAGCTCCTGCTGCGCTGCGCCGAGGGCCAGAGGACCTGCAGGGAGGTGGAGAATACGGAAGGTTTTTTTAGGCGCACTTTGTGGCGCGAAAAACGGGCGTCCAGGTCGGGACTGCGCCGTTCCAGGCGCGGCTCGAAACTTGGGCCCTCTATTCCTATTTGAATCAAAGACTGTTTTTTGTTTTGGAATTCAATGATGTGCAATAAATGTTGGAAGGAATGCTTCAGTTTGCTTTCATACTTATGAAATCATAACACTGTAGTTATGTTGATATCACAGCTAACTTCATTTCCAGCACTAATACAGTGTTCAAACTGAGCAAGATGTAAAATGTATAATAAAACATTTTTTTGTTCGAATCACTTGAAGAAATGTCTGAAAACACACATCTAAATGCTCTCTTTGGCAACTTGTTAAAATCTAGTGCGAATAGTTTTAAAATTCACAACTTAACAAATGTTGCCCATTGTGGAAATATCAGAAAGGATTAAGAAGTTAGTTCAGACCTGGGGTCTAAAAAATTAATAAACTTTCTTGCACAAAAAGCAAGCAGGCATTAACCTCAGAGTGAATGAGATAAGGGATGAGGTAAGGTTATAAAATAACAGGGAAAGATACAGGAAAATAAAGCCAAATTCAAAGGTGTCGCCCTGGGTAAAAAGTGTAAATACTGAATGCCAATTAACAAAGTTCCGGCAATTGCTAATGACCGAACAAAAGGTCAGGTATAAGGATAACAGACTGAAGGCCAACGGACGGGAAACATAGAAAATAGGTGCAGGAGTAGGCCATTCGGCCCTTCGAGCCTGCACCACCATTCAATATGATCATGGCTGATCATCACCTCAGTACCCCTTTCCTGCTTTCTCTCCATACCCCTTGATGCCTTTAGCCGCAAGGGCCATAACTAACTCCCTCTTTAATATATCCAACAAATTGGCATCAACGACTTTCTGCGGTAGAGAATTCCACAGGTTAACAACTCTCTGAGTGAAGAAGTTTCTCCTCATCTCGGTCCTAAATGGCTTACCCCTTATTCTTAGACCGTGTCCCCTGGTTCTGGACTTCCCCAACATCGGGAACATTCTTCTTGCATCTAACCTGTCCAGTCCCATCAGAATTTTATATGTTTCTATGAGATCCCCTCTCATCCTTCTAAACTCCAGTGAATACAGGCCCAGTCGATCCAGTCTCTCCTCATATGTCAGTCCTGCCATCCCGGGAATCAGTCTGGTGAACCTTCACTGCACTCCCTCAATAGCAAGAACGTCCTTCCTCAGATTAGGAGACCAAAACTGAATAGAATATTCCAGGTGAGGTCTCACTAAGGACCTGTACAACTGTAGTAAGACTTTCCTGCTCCTATACTCAAATCCCCTAGCTATGAAGGCCAACATGCCATTTGCCTTCTTCACCACCTGCTGTACCTGCATGGCAACTTTCAATGACTGATGTACCATGATACCCAGGTCTCGTTGCACCTCCTCTTTTCCTAATCTGCTGCCATTCAGATAATATTCTGCCTTCGTGTTTTTGCCACCAAAGTGGATAACCTCACATTTATCCACATTATACTACACCTGCCACGCGTTTGCCCACTCATCTAACCTGTCCAAGTCACCCTGCAGCCTCTTAGCATCCTCCTCGCAACTCACACCGCCACCCAGCTTAGTGTCATCTGCAAACTTAGAGATATTACACTCAATTCCATCATCTAAATCATTGATGTATATTGTAAATAGCTGGGGACCCAGCACTGAGTCCTGCGGCACCCCACTAGTCACTGCCTGCCATTCTGAAAAGGACCCGTTGTTCCCGACTCTCTGCCAACCAGTTCTCTATGCACGTCAATATATTATTCCCAATACCATGTGCTTTAATTTTGCACACCAATCTCTTGAACCTTTTGAAAGACCACATCTACTGGTTCTCCCCTGTCCACTTTACTAGTTACATCCTCAACAAATTCTAGAAGATTTGTCAACCTTGCTGACTTGGACCGATCCTGTCACTGCTTTCCAAATGCGCTGCTATTTCATCTTTAATCATTGATTCCAACATTTTCCCCACTACTGATGTCAGGCTAACCGGTCTATAATTCCCCGTTTTCTCTCTCACTCCTTTCTTAAAAAGTGGTGTTACATTAGCTACCCTCCAGTACATATGAACTGATCCAGAGTCGATAAACTGCTGGAAAATGATCACCAATGCACCCACTATTTCTAGGGCCACTTCTTTTAAGTACTCTGGGATGCAGATCCTGAGGATTTATCGGCCTTCAATCCCATCAATTTCCCTAACACAATTTCCTGATTAATAAGGATCTCTTTCAGTTCCTCGGTTCCCTAGTATTTCCAGGTGGTTATTTGTGTCTTCCTTCATGAAGACAGAACCAAAGTATTTGTTCAATTGGTCTGCCATTTCTTTGTTCCCCATTATAAATTCACCTGATTCTAACTGCAAGGGACCTACGTTTGTCTTCACTAATCTTTTTCTCTTCACATATCTATAGAAGCTTTTGCAGTCAGTTTTTAATGTTCCCAGCAAGCTTCCTCTCATATTCTATTTTCCTCCTCCTAATTAAACCCTTTGTCCTCCTCTGCTGAATTCTAAATTTCTCCCAGTCCTCAGGTTTGCTGCTTTTTCTGGCCAATTTATATGCCTCTTCCTTGGATTTAACACTATCCTTAATTTCCCTTGTTAGCCACGGCTGAGCCACCTTCCCACTTTTATTTTTACTCTAGATCGGGATGTACAATTGTTGAAGTTCATCCATGTGATCTTTAAATGCTTGCCATTGCCTATCCACCGTCAACCCTTAAGTATCATTCGCCAGTCTATTCTAGCCAATTCACATCTCATACAAGAGGGAGTTACCATAACAGGACCAGCTGTGGAAACAGCAAGGGGTGGTAAGAAACGACTTAATTGATCAAGATAAGGTTCACACACCGTAAGGGAAACTCCAACTTGGAAATAACTTTTGGAGGCAAGAGGCAAGTTGCGATAACAGCAGAATGTCTCTGTACTTCTTGTAAAAACAAGCAGGCAATTAATAGCAACATACATAGTTAACGGAGAGAAAAAAGGGTATAAATTTAGACAAGTTCGGACAGTCCGGAGCAAGAACCTAGGACCAACACTCGACAGAAACAGGGACCAGGGGAGCGACCCTTGAAGGAACCGTGTCAGGATTGATCACCCGGGGACGTATTGGGTAACTATGAAAGTATTTTGAGCAGAAAGGAACACCTTTTGGAACGCCTTTTCTGCAGAGTTAAAGAGAGTTGAGTTAAACAGAGTTAGTATTTTGAGCGGAAAGGAACACCCTTTGGAACGCCTTTCTGCAGAGTTAAATAAATAGAGTATGAGTAGTGAGTCTTGTACTTCTTCTGTATCGGGGAATTATAGAGTATAAGTAGTGAGTCTTGTACTTTTTCTGTATTAAACAAACATTAACGGTACTGTCATTGTCCAGTGTGTAATTTGATATTTAACTCAGGAACCGTCGTAGGTCACATGACTAGCGAAATTGCCGTTTGTGCAACACCCATCCTTTAACTTATCAATTACTGAAGCAAAAAAGGAACCGAAGTCCTCAAGTATTAGAATACAGTAACTTTTAGACTGGTTAGTAATAAAATATACAAAGACATGCAAATGACAAAGCCACATTTGCACTATCACTCAAACTTTGCTGATTAACAGTTATCACTTAATTATTAAACAATCATCACTGATTAACAATTAACCAGAAAATCAATTCCCGCATCGTTACCTCTGGTATTCCCCCAAGGATCTATCCCTTGGCCCCCTCCTATTTCTCATCTATATGCTGCCCCTTGGCAACATCATCTGAAAACAGAGAGTCAATTTCCACATGTAAGCCAACAACCCCTCCGTGGTCCCTAAATTGTTCGACTGCTTGTCCGACATCCAGTACTGGATGAGCAGAAATTTTCTCCTATTAAATATTGGGAAGACCAAAGCCATTGTCTTTGGTCCCTACTACAAACTGCATTCCCTAACCACCGACTCCATCCCTCTCCCTAGCATCAATCGGAGGCTGAACCACACTGTTCTCAACCTTGGCGTCATATTTGACCCTGAAATGAGATTCCGGCCATATATCCGCGGCATAACTAAAACCGCCTATTTCCACCTCCGTAACATTGCCCGCCTCAGCTCATCTGCTGCTGAAACCCTCATCCATGCCTTTGTTACCTCTAGACTTGACTACTTCAACGCACTCCTGGCTGGCCTCCCACATTCTACCCCACGTAAACTTGAGGTCATCCAAAACCCGTGCCTAACTTGCACCAAGTCTCGCTCACCCATCACCCTTGTGGTCACTGGCCTACATTGGCTTCCAGTTAAGCAATGCCTCGATTTCAAAATTCTCATCCTTGTTTACAAATCCCTCCATGGCCTCGCCTCTCCCTATCTCTGTAACTTCCTTCAGCCTCACAACCCAATCCACCCCCCACCCCCCACCCCCCCCCGAGATGTCTGCGCTCCTCAAGTTCTGCCCACTTGAGCATCCCTGATTATAACTGCTCAACTATTGGTGGCTGTGCTTTCAGCTGCCTGGCTCCTAAGCTCTGGAACATCCTCCCTAAACCTCTCCGCCTCTCTTGTCTCTTTTAAGATTCTCCTTAAAACCTACCTCTTTGACCAAGCTTTTGGTCATCTGCCGTAATTTCTTATGTGGCTCAGTGTCAAATTTATTTGTTTTGACTTATAACACTCCTGTGAAGTGCCTTGGAACATTTTACTACGTTAAAGGCGCTATATAAATACAAGTTGCTGTTGTTATTGCCATAGTTCAAAATAACTAAGTGCAGAGGTGAAACATAATGAATGTAAATTAAAGCTGGAATCACTGCTGGTGTAATTTTTATCTAGCAGTAAGAAACTCACTGTTTTAAGAGTTCAGTGCCAAATCTACAAATGTTGCACAAACTATAAGACATCCTGGGCCAATATCATCATCCCACAGCAGGTTTAAATGTATTTTGCATTCTGCCAAAAAAATATAAGCACAAAAATGTTGATCTGCCACCAGAAATTATTTAAGTTAACTGTATCTGTCATCACTGACAAATTTAGACTAACTGTGCATGTGGATAGTCTGTACTTGACTGTTTTCACCAGTAGCTAGAAATTTGAACCGTTGCTTGAAGTGACTTTTAGTACTAAGCTACGAGTACTTTTTTCCCCCTTAAGGCAGCGGCCCCAACCAAAACAAATTACACATCTAAGAGTCTTCACTACCATTTCTTCGGACCACTTAGAGGAAAACTGGATTTTAATTTTTTCCCCCCATCATTGTCAAGAATGTTATCAATCACATCAACTAAATCCACAGAAGAACACACCTGAGCCAAAGCAGAGCAATACTCTGCCAATAACATGCGTTAAACTAAATTGAAGAATCCTATTGCACTAGTAATAAATGGAAATATCTGTACAACAACCAACCACATGGGGATATGTGAGATCGCCTATTATCACTACTGATTTGTAGTTGTGTTGTGCTGTGTGCCAAATATCATTAAAAACTAGGTCTAAACAATTCAAGCTCATTTCACATGGGACTAGTACAGTTGGCAAAGAGAATTTCATTCCAGAAGTTTGGGCTGCAGTCAAAATCATATCCCAGGGCTGAAAGTAGGTCACTGATATACTTTGCCAGTTTCTTGAGATCGTAGCTTCAATCCAAAAAAGACCATATTGCTCTCCAAAACAATAGAACTGTAATCAGTGAAAATTCAAAGCTACAGATAGATCATTAGTAGAACAGAATGGCAAATGGAAGATGCAATGACTGTGAATAAAATAAAAAGGAATAACAGGCTAAGAAAGAGGTACTTCTAATGCATTATGCATCAAAGGCATCCAGGGTGCACAATGGTATGGGCATCTTTACACCTTTTTGCATTGACAGAACTCTAATGCAAACTTCACACCTCAACCCAACTTTCATAAGTCTCACAAAAGTGGAGGCGAGAGGCACAAAAAACAAGCACCTCCTTTATTGACAGAGGGGCAGTAAAAAGCAGAACTATGGGGCCATGGACCCGCAGTTCAGAACCACTCCTTTGGAGCCAATGAATTGGCCAGCCCTGGTTACACTTCTTTTCCCAACAGAGCCAGTACATCTCCAGCAAATTTTCTTTTCTGTCTGCAAAACGTCACCTCTGGAGTATACCAACCTTCCATTCTTAGCCCCCTCTTCTTCCTCATCTACGTGCTGTCCCTAGGCGATATTGTATGCAGACACAGGGTCGGGTTCCACGTGTATGCGGATAACATCAAGCTCTACTTCTCCCAGTGGACGACAGTGGGCACTGGGAAAGTCATCGCTAGAATCCTCAACTGTCTTCTCCCTGTGGCTGAAAAGCTCCTCCGAGTCACAATGTGGATTCCGCCCACTAAGGAAGGGCATGATCTTCATCGCGTGACAACTGCTAGAGAAATGCAGGGAACAGCACCAACCCTTGTACATGACCTTCTTTGACCTCACAAAGGCCTTTGACACAGTCAATCATGAGAGACTATGGAGCGTCCTCCTCAGTTTCGGCTGCCTCCAAAGGTTTGTCACCATCCTCCAACTGCTCCACGATGACATGCAAGCCGTGATCCTGATCAACGGATCCACCACAGACCCAATCACATCCGGACTGGGGTCATGCAGGGCTGCGTCATCGCGCCAACACTCTTCTCGATCTTCCTCGTTACAATTCTCCATCTCACTCTCAACAAGCTGGAGTGGAACTAAACTATAGAACCAATGGGAACCTGTTCAACCTTCGTTGCCTCCAGGCTAGATCCAAGGTCATCCCATCCTGCGTCATTGAACTACAGCACACGGATGACGCTTGCGTCTGCGCACAGAGGCCGAACTCCAAACCATCATCAACATCTTTACCGAGGCGTACAAAAGCATGGGCCTTACACTAAACATCCATAAGACAAAGGTTCTCCACCAACCCGACCCCGCCTCACAGCACTGCCCCCCGGTCATCAAAATCCATGCCGCGGCTTTGGACAACGTGGACCATTTTCCATACCTCGGGAGCCTACTATCAGCAAGGGCAGACATTGACCACGAGGTCCAACACTGCCTCCAGTGTGCCAGCGCAGCCTTCGGTCGCCTGAGGAAGAGAGTGTTTGAAGACCAGGACCTCAAATCTGGCACCAAGCTTATGATCTACAGGGTAGTAGTGATACCCGCCCTCCTATATGGCTCCGAGACACAGACCATATACAGTAGACACCTCAAATCGCTGGAGAAGTACCACCAGCGCTGTCTCCGCAAGATCCTGCAAATCCATTGGGAGGATAGACATACCAATGTCAGTGTTCTCGATCAGGCCAACATCCTCTGCATCGAAGCATTGACCACACTCAATCAGCTCCGTTGGGCGGGCCACATCGTCTGCATGTCCGACGCGAGACTCCCAAAGCAAGCGCGCTACTCGGAACTCCTACATGGCAAGCGAGCCCCAGGTGGGCAGAGGAAACATTTCAAGGACACCCTCAAAGCCTCCTTGATAAAGTGCCACCAGCACCTGGGAATCCCTGGCCCAAGACTGACCTAAGTGGAGGAAGAGCATCCGGGACGGCGCTGAGCACCTAGAGTCTCTTTGCCGAGAGCACGTAAAAACCAAACGCAGACAGCGGAAGGAGCATGCGGAAAACCAGACTATCCACCCACCCTTTCCTTCAACCACTGTCTGTCCCACCTGTGACAGACACTGTAATTCCTGTATTGGACTGTACAGTCACCTAAGAACTAACTTTTAGAGTGGAAGCAAGTCTTCCTCGATTTCGAGGGACTGCCTATGATGATGATTTCTCCACCAGTTATTATATATAGTAAAGACAAACTGGTGAAGTGATATTATCTGAATCATAACAGCACTTTTTAGGGCATTAATTGGTCTCTGTGAGACTTAGCTGTGCGCAAATTGGCTGCCGCATTTGCTGCATTACAACAGTGACCACACTTCATAGTTTTTGAAGCACAACCTGAGCTCAGTGATAGCACTCTCATCTCGGAATCAGGTCAAAACCCATTCCAAAAGCTCGAGCACATAATCTCGGCTGACGCTTCGATAGAGTACTGAGAAATTACTGCACTGTTGGAGGGACTGGCTGTCAGATGAGATGTTAAACCAAGAATCTGTCTTCCCTCTCAGGTGGACGTAAAAGATCTTGTATCACTATTTGAAGAGAAGGGGCATTCTACTAATGTCCTGGCCAATATTTATCCTCATTAATGCAACAAATTATCTAGGCATTAACCTCTGCTGTGCTTCCATATATTACAACAGTCCCTACACTTCATTGGTTGTGAAGGACTTCGGGGGGGGGGGGGGGGGGGGCTATGGTTATGAAAGATTTTTTTTTATAGTTATACAAGTTACTGGGTTGGAATCATTCTGTAATATTGGTTATGAACACATTTGTATAAATTCCTCTGCCCACTACTTCGAAGAAGGCATTAACCTATTCCAAATAGTTTGTTAAAACAATGGACAAATGAATTTTATACAAGCACATTAACATGTCTGTCACTAAAAGCACAGAGAGCAATTTCAGCCCATTACTATTGATTTGGGACTCCAGATCATAAGCTCACTAACATTTCTGGTAAACATTCCTTCAGTCAAACTAATTGGAGTACCCCTGCAATCAGTTGCTGCTCCAAATGACTCAATGGATAAATGCAGCTCTGGGCCAGAGGACATCAAGTTTGGTGTTATGTGCTAATTCAGCTGATCTGTGGCATGGCAGCAATAACATTATACCCCGGAGCATCTTAAATGGAAAGGGAAAATTCAGCTTCTGATTGCTAGTCAGTGACCTTGTTGAAAATGTATGCCTGATGCTGAGCAAGGGTGGAACTGGATTCAATTGTGATGTCCCCGACAGCCAAATCATAGAAATTTATGGCATAGAAGGAGGCCATTCGGTCCATCATGACTGTGCCAGCCGAAAAAGAACTATCCAACCTAATCCCACTTTGCAGCTCTTGGTCCGTAGCCTTGTAGGTTACAGCACTTTAAGTGCATATCCAAGTACTTTTAAAATGCAATGAGAGTTTCTGCCTCTACCACCGTTTCAGGCAATGAGTTCCAGACACCCAACACCCACTGGGTGAAAAAGGTTCTCAACTCCCCTCTAATCCTTCTACCAATGACTTTAAATCTATGCCCCTGGTTGTTGACCTCTCTGCTAGGGGAAATAGGTCCTTCCTATCTAGGCCCCTCAAATTTATGCATCTCAATCAAGTCTCCCCTCAGCCTCCTCTGTTCCAAAGAAAACAACCACATCCTATCCAATCTTTCCTCATAGCTAAAATTCCCCAGTCCTGGCAACATCCTTGTAAATTTCCTCTGTACCCTCTCCAGTGAAATTATATATTTCCTGTAATGTGGTGACCAGAACTGCATACAGTACTCTAGCTATGGCCTAACTACTGTTTTATACAGTTCAAGCACAAGCTCCATGCTCTTATATTCTATGCCTCAGCTAATAAACGAAAGTATCCCGAATGCCTTCTTGACCACCGTATCTAGCTGGCCTGCTACCTTCAGGGATCTGTGGACATGTACTCCAAGTCCCTCCTTTTCCTCTACACTAATCTACCATCCTACCATTTAATGTGTATTCCCTTTCCTTTTTAGCCCTCCCCAAATGCATTACCTCACACTTCTCCGGATTGAATTCCATTTGCCACTTTTCCACCAACTTGACCAGTCCATTGAATTCCTGCAGTCTACAGATTTCTTCTTCACTATCAACCAACGGGCAATTTTTGTATCATCTGCAAATTTCTTAATCATGTCCCCAACATTAAAGTCTAAATCATTGATTATATTCCACAAAAAGCAAGGGACCGAGTACTGAGCCCTGCAGAACCCCACTGGAAATAGCCCTCCAGTCATAAAAACCTTTGCTTTCTGCCGTTGAGAAATTTTGGATACAACTTGCCACTTTCCCTTGGATCCCATGGGCTTTTAACTTTTCTGACCAGTCTACCATGTCAGACTGATCAAAAGCCTTGCTAAAATCCATGTAGACTACTTCAAAAGCACCATCTCATCAACCCTCCTTATTACCTCCTCAAAAAATTGAATCACATTAGTCAAACTCGACCTTCCCTTAACAAATCCATATTGACTGTCCTTGACTAATCCATAGCTTTCGAAACGACGATTAATACTGTCCCTCAGAATTTTTTCCAATAATTTGCACACCATCGAGGTTAAGCTGATTGGCCTATAATTACTCTATCTATCCCTTTCTCCCTTCTTAAACAATGGTACCACGTTAGCAGTCCTCCAGCACCACACCTGAAGCCAGAGAGGATCTGAAAATGATGGTCAGAGCCACAGCTATTTCCTTCCTTGCTTCTCTTAACAGCCTGGGATACATTTCATCCGGGCCTGGCAATTTATCTACTTGGTCAAAGATGCTAAACCCCTTAATACTTGCTCTGTGATTAACTGCCTTGGATTACACATAAATAAAGACCACTTGAGCAAGTTACTGAAGGACTCCCAGTGCCCACAGAATGTCCTCCGCACAAGTAGCCATATTAAGGGAGAATACAGAAAAAAAAGAAAATGTTATGCATCCTTTTGTCCTTGAACTCCACATACTAAAGAAACTAGTAAATACACATTTAAGTCTCTAATAATAGTCTAATCTTGAATATCAATCTTGATGAAAACATACTGGCAGAGCTGGGATTTGAACCACTGTTTAGCAGACTATTATTGCTACAACTATTACTAATACTAAATTACCACTGTACACTTTGCACTCTCCATAACTTGAGCTCATTCAAAGCTCTGCTGCCTGTAGCCTTACTCACACCAAGTCCTGTTCATCCATCACCTCTGAGCTTGCTGACCTTTTATCTCGCAGGTTGGGGCGTGGAGGCCCTGACCTGCAAGAGACTATCAGAGGTAGGTCGGGGCCATAAAAGGAGCGACGGCCATGTAGCAGCATGGAGGCCCCGACCTGTGAGAGACCAATGGCAGATCAGGGCCATAAAAGGAGCAGCGTGGAGGCATGCAACTCCAGGGAGCAGCACAAGCTGGTGCAGGAGGGCAACAGCAGCGAAGAGTGACATCATCAAGGTCCAGGTCAGTGATTGGCACGTGAGCAGGTGCAGCAGGAGCGATGAGATCGTGGCGAAGGAACTGAGAGACTGTGGAGGGATATGATCGGGGCCCAGGGGAGGCCAGGGGCAACACGGACCAACCCACACTGCGATGTGTGTGCACACTAGGTCCGTGCAGCAGAGCAGGTCTCCAGTTGTCTTGGTTAATTAACCCTTGCCACTGGACCAAGACCTAGCTCTGTCAAGCCTGTCTGGTGGCTGGTGTGCAACAGCCACCACACGTTAAAAAAATCCACGCACAGGCATCTTCCACCCTTGAGGATGTAGTTTGGGTTCTTCTTTCGAAATACCTGTGAACTCATCCTTTTTTTTGGCGTGGAAGCAAGTCATTCTTGTTTCAAAGGACCAACTATGATGATGATGGCTTGCTGGCCTACACTGGCAACACCTCGATTTTAAAATTCTCATCCTTGTTTTCAAATACCTCCATGACCTCACCCCTCCTCATCTCTGTAACCTCTGGTCTCTTGCACATCTCCAATTTACTTCACTCCACTACTGCCAACTGTACCTTCAGCTGCCGAGGCCTGAAGCTTTGGAATTCCCTCCCTAAACCTCTCCACCTTTAAGATGCTCATTAAAACCTACCCATCACAATATCGGTGTCTCGTGTGAAATTTACTATGTTAATGGTGTTATATAAATGCAGGTTGTTGCTGTATGAACATATATACAAGCGCTCTACTCGGAACTCCTTCATGGCAAACAAACCAAAAATGGACAGAGGAAACGTTATAAGGACACCCTCAAAAACTCCCTGAAAGTGTAACATTCCCACGGACACCTGGGAGTCCTTGGCCAAAGACCGCCCTAAGTGGAGAAAGTGCATCCGGGAGGGCGCTGAGCACCTTGAGTCTCATCGCCGAGAGCATGCAGAAACCAGACGCAAGCAGCAGAAAATGTGCGCGGCAAACCTGTCCCACCCACCCTTTCCCTCAACGACTATCTGTCCCACCTGTGACAGGGATTGTGGTTCTTGTAGTGGACTGCAAAAAAAAAGGCACTTGTAAACTGTTTGTAGTGTCCCCCCTTTTAATAAGGGGACACTTGATTTAATGTTTATTTATTTTTCTACAAAAAGAGTTGTAGTGGACCGTTCAGCCACCTAAGGATTCATTTTGAGAGTGGAAGCAAGTCTTCCTCGATTCCGAGGGACTGCCTATGATGATGAAAAACATATCCATAGATAATTTCAAAAGTTTCCCTACTTGGGAGAATACACCAAAGGAAAAACAAAATAAAATTTACATGCAAATTATTCTTACTAGATTTTTGCAATTTCAATATATTTAAAATTAACTGCATTAAAACTAACTTTGAATATATTCCAATTCGCATTTAATATGAGATACGTACAGAATCGACAAAATAACTCGAGAGTCATACTAAAAACTTAAAATATAAGCATTATATCATCTGAACTTCTGAGGACACTTTTAGGGAGGAAAGTCATTACATAAGTACGCAAAATACCCATTTTGCCACAAGATTAAGTACAAAGTTATATTTTAGCACAGCCGAGTGCTAAGGTCACTGAATTACAGGCCAGTTCGTGACTGCGGACGACTGTTACTTTAGTGCGCGGCTTTTGCGGCCTCGTAGCGCGTTCCCACTTGGATCAGCGGCACAAAGCCTCCCCGCTCCGAGCGGGTTACACACCCGCGTGTACAACCAGCCCGGGCTCGCTCCCTCCCTCCGACAGGCTGGCAGGACGGGCATGGGGCGGCGAGCCGGGCCTGCTTTCACCTTCCCTCAACACCCAGTGGCAGCACAAACTTACGGTGTAAAGGAATCCGCAAATTTGCGGCGGGCTCCTGTGGGCCGGAGCGGCGGGCCGGGCTGAGTCCCCCCCGCCGACCCCGAACTGGCCCCCGGCCGCGGTTGCCAGGGGCAGCCGCTTTGTTCGGCGGCTCGCGGCTGACCTGGGCAAAGTTGCCCGGGCGGGCTCGCGGCACCCTCTTGCTGCACCGATGGAGAAACTTTTCTCCCTCCTGATGCAAAAAAAGGTGTGCTGGACCGGGTAAGCTCACTTAGTTTGGCCCGTGTTTGTTAGCAGTCAGAATAATCGACTTACCTATCTCCTGTACTGGCTCCCGGGAGTGTCTTTTGTTTTCCCTCTTTTGCCCTATGGTCCTTTTCTGTCCACCCGTTCTTCCTGCATGCACCTTATTTTCTTTTCTCCCCTGGATCAGTAATGTGTTTTTTCTTATACTTCGCTGTCAGTTAACAATTGCCACCTACAGAGCGATAGAGAGCTCAAACATGCAAGTAGCACTGTACAGTGGAGGGGAACTCGAAACCTAACATTAACCCTCCCTTCGTTGTAATTAAACTACAGATGGAAACGTATACGTGGAATCACTTTAAAACGTCAGTTTATCTCTGCTGAAATCACTCCAATCAAGTTTTGGATCACGCATCATATCTTTTTGTCCAACACGTATCGCAAGTGGTCAGCTTGGAGTGTGCTTGTCAGTTTCAAGTTGTAGCTCAACCTAGCATTTAAGATTGTTTGGTATTGCCCATCGAGAGTCATGTGCTTTAAAAGAAAGTTAATTTTACGTGGCATTGCTCCTGGTGAGAGAGCAGATATGTTTTGGGAGAGGGGTGCTGGTTTTTTAAGGATTCAGGAGAAGGTACAGGAGCAGTTAAGGGGTATGGGAAAGTGAGCAGTTGTGAGGGCATATTGAGTAATTTGGGAAAAATATTGACTAGGTGGGGAGGAATAAATGAAGATTTAGCAAGATCATGGGAGCGTGGGAGTGGATGGGTGAGTAATCTCTTAGGCAGTCGGAGGAACGGGAGGATGAGATGTCTGGGTTGCTGCGCGCTTCTTCTGCTGTCGACGCTTGGCTTCAGCTTGCTCTCGGCGAAGAGACTTGAGGTGTTTAGCACTTTCCCAGATGCTTTTTGTCCACTTTGGGCGGTCTTGGGCCAGGGATTCTCAGGTATCGATGGGGATGTTGCGCTTTTTCAAGCAGGCTTTGAGGGTGTCCTTGAAGCGTTTCCTCTGCCTGGGGCTCGCTTGCCGTGTCGGAGCTCTGAGTGGAGCGCTTATTTTGAGAGTCTTGTGTCAGGCATGCGGACGACGTGGCCTCTCCAGCGGAGTTGATCGAGTGTGGTCAATGCTTCGATGTTGGCCTGAGCGAGAACACTGACGTTGGTGCGCCTATCTTGCCAATGGATTTGCAGGATCTTGCGGAGGCAACATTGGTGGCACTTCTCCAGTGTTTTGAGGTGCCTGCTGTACATAGTCCATGTCTCTGAGCTATACATGAGGGTGGGTATCACTACAGCTTTGTAGATCATGAGTTTAGTGCCGGGTTTGAGGTCCTGGTCTTCAAACACTCTTCTTCAGGTGACCGAAGGCTGCACTGGCAGTGTTGGATCTCATTGTCAATGTCTGCCCTTGTTGACACAATGCGATGACAAAGCCTTGCTTGACCCCAGTCCAAACGTGGAATGGGTCTGTGGTGGATCCGTTGGTCAGGTTCACAGCTTGCATGTCGTCGTGAAGCAAGCAGAGCATGGTGACAAACATTTGCGGGTGGCCGAATCTGAGGAGGACACTCCATAATCCCTCACGGGTGACAGTGTCGAAGACCTTTGTGAGGTCAAAGAAGGCCATGTACAAGGGTTGGTGCTGTTCCCTGCATTTCTCTTGTATCTGCCGTGCAGTGAAGATCATCTCTATTGTGCCCCTTAGTGGGCGAAATCCGCATTGCGACTCTGGGAGGAGCTCTTCAGCCATAGGGAGAAGACAATTGAGGAGGATTCTTGTGATTACTTCCCCAGTGGTCGACAGCACTCTAGTTACCGCAGTCGGACTTGTCACCTTTCTTGAAAATGGTCACGATTACATCGTATCCGAGATCTCATGGCATGATCTCCTCCTTCCGGATAAGAGAGATGAGGTCATGGATCCGTGCTAGTAGTGCTTCTCTGCCATGTTTTAGTGCTTCGGCGGGGAGTCCATCTGCTCCTGATGCCTTGTTGTTCTTCGGTTGTCGGATGGCCTTTTCAACCGTGTGCTGGGCTGGGGTTGTGTTGAGATGGTGGCGAGTGGCATGCAGTGGGTTGGAGTCGAGGACACTCACGTCAAAGACAGAGTCTCGGTTAAGGGGTTCCTCGAAATACTCTTTCCAGCAGGCTGCCTCTCTGTCCTTGATGAGCACCTCTCCGTTCTTGGCCAGCAATGGGGTAGGGCCTTGGGTGCTTGTGCCATAGGTTGCCTTGACTGCGCTAAAGAATCCTCGCATGTCGTGGTTGTTGGCTAGTTGCTGGATTTTTTGAGCTTTCTCCACCCACCATCTGTTCTTTAGGTCGCGGGTTTTCTGTTGGACCTCGGCCTTCAGGCATCTGTAGAGCTGCTTTCATGCCCTCGAGTTGTGTTGCTGCTTCCAGTCCAAGAATGTCTTGGGTGAGTAATGAAGAGACAGCGACTAGTTGAGGGGGTAAGAAAGTATTTGGCTGGATTGTAGTATTAGAGCTGGGGGCATGGAGTGGTGAGTGGCTGGTGCGAATGAATGGTTTGGGACAATGAGTAATTGGGGAAAAGTAGTGAATAGCTAAAGGAGTGAATGAGCAGGCTGGAGGGTGAGGAACGCATAATTTAGGAACACAGCATTGTGTTCACATACCATACTTGGATGCATAGCTGTGTAATTAAAATGTTGATACTTTCAAACCGTCAACAAAATGCAGGTGATGGTAATCAAAGACTTTGGGCTCAATTTTGCCCAAGCCCGTTTCCTGGCGTATTGCCAGAGTTACACCCATTTTTCTAGGCCAGAAATGCGCTGGAAATAATTTGCCAAAAGTTTCCCCGATCTATAATTCTAATTTGGCGGCGCGCAGCGTGTCCGGTCGCCTTGGGGGTTGGAGCCTGCTGTCTGTGCCGAAAAATGATGCCGTACCTTCTGCACATGCGGGGGGAAAAAAATTAAGTTTCTGCCGTCGTTGCAATGGACGCGCATGCCCAGTACAGCTCCGAGTTGACAATCGGCCATTTTTAAAGAGCCAGTTGTATGTGTTACAAGTGCTACATGAGAGCATTGGAAAAATCGCAGCTGCAGCAGTACAAGATGCAATGCGGTGCAAGGACCAAGAATTTCTTACAGGAAGAAGTGGAGGCACTAGTTACTGTGATTGAGAACAGATGGCAGGAGCTTGACACTAGCAGAGGTCACATAAAAGTTCCACCCAAAGAAATGAAGAAACGCTGGAACCAAGTTGCAGAAGATTACTGCGCAGTGGTGAACACCATGAGATCTGGAGGCCAGTGTAAAAAGTGGCAGGACCTTAGTCAAGTAGTTAGTGTAAGTAATACTTTCATTTGTTCAATGCAATTGCAATTATAAATGTGACCAGCTGTATATGTCCCACCCAGCAGAAAGACACCCTCTCTAAAAAGTTGTGTTTTCATCTTTGCAGAGGCAAGTGGCATACAACAAACGAGAAAGAACTGGAACAGGAGGAGGCCCGGCAAATCTGCACCCATTGGAAGAGATGGTCGCTGCTTTGATGGATCCTGCCAGGAGAAAATCAATCACAACTGCACAAGCTGGGCCCACACCCGAGGGAGAGGATAAGTCCTGCAAATTCCACAATCTGGCTTTGCTAAATGTTAAGTACTGCGCGGGCTAGCTGTGCTTCGGTTCCTGGTGATGTCTCCATCAGCTACGCTTCGGTTGATGCAATGTGCTATCATTCATCGTGGTCCTTCAAATCAGCGTGCTGCCTGGCCTGCGTTGTGTGAGCCTACTCATGCCACCAACCCTGCCCCCTCCTCTGCTGCTAACCATTTGACTGTTCTGTTATATTTTGCAGAACTTGAGGCCAACCTTGACGATGTAGAAGCAAATTCAGATGAAGACCAGCCTGAACAGGATAACTTCTTCGAATCCAACCCTTCAGACCAAGAACATGGGGGGAGGCGATGGAGTTGGATGAAACCCCCACTGTTTTACTGGTTTTGGAGGAGGTGCCGCTCATTGCGGTGATAGCCCTTTCTGTGACTGATGGTTTGAGTGCTGGTGGAACATTCCATAGTTTCCCACCTTCCGAGGTTGCGGGTCCCTGTGGTGGGGTGCAGCGAGGTACACCCAGGGCCCCACCTTCTGAGGTTGCAGGTCCCAATGGTGGGGTGCAGCGAGGAACACCCAGGGCCCCACCTTCCCAGGCTACAGGTCCCAGTGGTGGGGTGCAGTGAGGTACACCCAAGGCCCCACCATCCCAGGCTGCAGGTCCCAATGGTGGGGTGTGAGCCACACCCAAGGGGAGGAGGGGAAGGAGAGCTCAACCGCGCTCTCCTGAGGTGCATGATCTAACGGATGTGGTTCAGGTGATGTCAATGCTCTCCGCACTCAATGACCTTACCCGATCACTCCTGAATGCCATCAGTGGTGTGAGTGATGAGGTAGCAGGACTGTCTGCAGAAGTAACAGCAATGACACGAGAAATGGGAACGATGTCCAGGACCATCAGTGAGAGAATAGTGACCATGAGGGAGGGAATGTCAGAGGTAGCTCATGCGCTGTCAGTGACCATCAGGAAAAAAATGTCAGGGATAGTGCAAACCATGTCACTGACCATGAGAGAGGGAATGTTGCAGGTAGTTCAGACAGTTTTGCTCAACATGAGGGAGAGAATGTTGCAGGTTGTTGAGACATTGTCGGAGCGCATGAGGGATGGCATGTTGGAGTTAGCTGCTGCAATAAGAGAACATGCCCAGACCCCGCGCCCATTGACAGAATCAACTGCCACTCCCATTCCAATCCCCACACCAGCCTCTGAAGAGCCCAAAGCTGGGCCCTCCAACTTGCCGCCTGCCGCGCCTCCCTCTCACATAGGTGTGCAGTACCCGAGATCTTAAAAAGAATAAGCTTGATACCAAGCCCAGAAACACTGTGCCACCTCCTGCGGGTAGAGTAGTGGAATGTCCAAGACCAAGCACAGTGGGCAGTCTTAAAATAAGATGGAGGAGAGATGGGCAGATGCAGCCTTTCTTTGCTGCTGATGTTATTATTATTGTTGTTACTGTTGTAACTGTTCTCAAATTAAAAGTTTTTTGTAAGTTATGTAAATTTACAAGTTTAAAAGTTTGTAAATGATAAAGTTTTTAAGTGCTCTTAAAGAGTGATCTTCAAGTAAAGTTTGATACAAGAATAATTTTATTAAAGTTAAGTACAAAAGGACCGTTTGTTAAACTTTTGAATAAAATATATTTTACATTAAAACTGAATCATTTCCATTCTTAACACAACTTTTGGAACTCAAGAAGAATCACAAGAATCACCCAAGGTTTTGTGACTTCTCCTCTCGCCCCCCCGCATCCCGCACCCCCACCACTCATTGCAGTCTTCAGAAACCTTCCGATCGGCACCTCGCTCTCTCTCTCTTCTTCTCCCCCTCCGCCCCCCCCCCCCCCCGCCCACCACCACCTGCCGATCTTGTTTACCAGCCGAGCTCTGAGCCCCTGTGTACGGACGTGGGGCCGATTCTGCTGGTTAAAGCTATGACCCTCCAGCCCTGCTTCAAGACGTTCAGTGATGGTGTGTGAATGAGTTTAAAAAAAAGAGTAAACTTCTGAAATCCCGAAAAATGATGCCGTACCTTCTGCACATGCGGGGGAAAAAAAATTAAGTTTCTGCCGTCGTTGCAATGGACGCGCATGCCCAGTACAGCTCCGAGTTGACAATCGGCCATTTTTAAAGAGCCAGTTGTATGTGTTACAAGTGCTACATGAGAGCATTGGAAAAATCGCAGCTGCAGCAGTACAAGATGCAATGCGGTGCAAGGACCAAGAATTTCTTACAGGAAGAAGTGGAGGCACTAGTTACTGTGATTGAGAACAGATGGCAGGAGCTTGACACTAGCAGAGGTCACATAAAAGTTCCACCCAAAGAAATGAAGAAACGCTGGAACCAAGTTGCAGAAGATTACTGCGCAGTGGTGAACACCATGAGATCTGGAGGCCAGTGTAAAAAGTGGCAGGACCTTAGTCAAGTAGTTAGTGTAAGTAATACTTTCATTTGTTCAATGCAATTGCAATTATAAATGTGACCAGCTGTATATGTCCCACCCAGCAGAAAGACACCCTCTCTAAAAAGTTGTGTTTTCATCTTTGCAGAGGCAAGTGGCATACAACAAACGAGAAAGAACTGGAACAGGAGGCCCGGCAAATCTGCACCCATTGGAAGAGATGGTCGCTGCTTTGATGGATCCTGCCAGGAGAAAATCAATCACAACTGCACAAGCTGGGCCCACACCCGAGGGAGAGGATAAGTCCTGCAAATTCCACAATCTGGCTTTGCTAAATGTTAAGTACTGCGCGGGCTAGCTGTGCTTCGGTTCCTGGTGATGTCTCCATCAGCTACGCTTCGGTTGATGCAATGTGCTATCATTCATCGTGGTCCTTCAAATCAGCGTGCTGCCTGGCCTGCATTGTGTGAGCCTACTCATGCCACCAACCCTGCCCCCTCCTCTGCTGCTAACCATTTGACTGTTCTGTTATATTTTGCAGAACTTGAGGCCAACCTTGACGATGTAGAAGCAAATTCAGATGAAGACCAGCCTGAACAGGATAACATCTTCGAATCCAACCCTTCAGACCAAGAACATGGGGGGAGGCGATGGAGTTGGATGAAACCCCCACTGTTTTACTGGTTTTGGAGGAGGTGCCGCTCATTGCGGTGATAGCCCTTTCTGTGACTGATGGTTTGAGTGCTGGTGGAACATTCCATAGTTTCCCACCTTCCGAGGTTGCGGGTCCCTGTGGTGGGGTGCAGCGAGGTACACCCAGGGCCCCACCTTCTGAGGTTGCAGGTCCCAATGGTGGGGTGCAGCGAGGAACACCCAGGGCCCCACCTTCCCAGGCTACAGGTCCCAGTGGTGGGGTGCAGTGAGGTACACCCAAGGCCCCACCATCCCAGGCTGCAGGTCCCAATGGTGGGGTGTGAGCCACACCCAAGGGGAGGAGGGGAAGGAGAGCTCAACCGCGCTCTCCTGAGGTGCATGATCTAACGGATGTGGTTCAGGTGATGTCAATGCTCTCCGCACTCAATGACCTTACCCGATCACTCCTGGATGCCATCAGTGGTGTGAGTGATGAGGTAGCAGGACTGTCTGCAGAAGTAACAGCAATGACACGAGAAATGGGAACGATGTCCAGGACCATCAGTGAGAGAATAGTGACCATGAGGGAGGGAATGTCAGAGGTAGCTCATGCGCTGTCAGTGATCATCAGGAAAAAAATGTCAGGGATAGTGCAAACCATGTCACTGACCATGAGAGAGGGAATGTTGCAGGTAGTTCAGACAGTTTTGCTCAACATGAGGGAGAGAATGTTGCAGGTTGTTGAGACATTGTCGGAGCGCATGAGGGATGGCATGTTGGAGTTAGCTGCTGCAATAAGAGAACATGCCCAGACCCCGCGCCCATTGACAGAATCAACTGCCACTCCCATTCCAATCCCCACACCAGCCTCTGAAGAGCCCAAAGCTGGGCCCTCCAACTTGCCGCCTGCCGCGCCTCCCTCTCACATAGGTGTGCAGTACCCGAGATCTTAAAAAGAATAAGCTTGATACCAAGCCCAGAAACACTGTGCCACCTCCTGCGGGTAGGAGTAGTGGAATGTCCAAGACCAAGCACAGTGGGCAGTCTTAAAATAAGATGGAGGAGAGATGGGCAGATGCAGCCTTTCTTTGCTGCTGATGTTATTATTATTGTTGTTACTGTTGTAACTGTTCTCAAATTAAAAGTTTTTTGTAAGTTATGTAAATTTACAAGTTTAAAAGTTTGTAAATGATAAAGTTTTTAAGTGCTCTTAAAGAGTGATCTTCAAGTAAAGTTTGATACAAGAATAATTTTATTAAAGTTAAGTACAAAAGGACCGTTTGTTAAACTTTTGAATAAAATATATTTTACATTAAAACTGAATCATTTCCATTCTTAACACAACTTTTGGAACTCAAGAAGAATCACAAGAATCACCCAAGGTTTTGTGACTTCTCCTCTCGCCCCCCCACATCCCGCACCCCCACCACTCATTGCAGTCTTCAGAAACCTTCCGATCGGCACCTCGCTCTCTCTCTCTTCTTCTCCCCCTCCGCCCCCCCCCCCCCCCCCCCCCCCCACCACCACCTGCCGATCTTGTTTACCAGCCGAGCTCTGAGCCCCTGTGTACGGACGTGGGGCCGATTCTGCTGGTTAAAGCTATGACCCTCCAGCCCTGCTTCAAGACGTTCAGTGGTGGTGTGTGAATGAGTTTAAAAAAAAGAGTAAACTTCTGAAATCCAATAAACTTACATTTATTATGTTGACAGGTAAAAAAAGTTAAACTTTATTATTGATTTTTACAGTGTCCTTGACTCCTTCCAAAATCTTCGATTAAAAACAATGGCATCTTTCAGCACAGATTTCTCAATGTGCACTGGTTTTCTTAAGTGCCCAGAAAGTTTTTCAGGAGTGGCCAGATACGCCGACCTAAGAGGAAAACATTTTGGCCAAACTGCAAAAAGTTATAAAAATCGGCGCAGACATGAGGGAACGCCCAAAAAAACTGGCCTAGAAAAATCGTTACTAAGTCAGTTACACCGGTGCAGATCGCGGGGGAAACTTTGAAAAAAATAAATACACCCAAAAAAACGGCGCCACCAAAAAAACACCACAAATGACTCGGGAAAATTGAGCCTATAGTATTTACCTAAAAAGCTTTCAATAGCCTTGTTTTTTTTTAAAGAACTCATATTAATATAAGAAAGGCTCTCTGGTTTGCAGTCTCTGAGCTAAATATTTAACATGCAAAACTTTACCTGAAAAATTAATTCTGCAGATTGTATTCAAATAGTCTGAAGAAACTAAAAAATGGATTAGGAGGATATATATATAGATATATAGGGCCCAAGTTTCCACAAGAAAAAACGGCGCCTAAAAAAATCCTCGGTATTCTCCACCTACTTACAGGTCCTCTGGCCCTCAGCGCAGCCAACACGAGCTGTGGGGGGGGGCGGAGCCAGGTCCCGGCGCTGAAAACCGTGCTGGGACCTCTGCACATGCGCGCTACAGTCGGCACGCAAGTGCAGTAGCTCCAGGCGCCGAACTGTGTGGGAGGGGCCTGAAGCACGCAGCCCCTAGTCCTGGCTGAATGGCCTCACTGGGGCTGCGTGAATAAGGCTCCTCCCACGGCCAGTTCCTGCTTCCCGCCCCCGACAAGATCCGACACCCGCTCCCCCCCCCCCCCGCCGACCAGACCCGACCCGACACCCGCTCCCCGCCCCGAGACCTGACACCCGCTCCCCCCCACCTCCATCTCGACCTGACACCCGCTCCCCCCCCCCCGCCGACCAGACCCGACCCGACACCCGCTCCCCGCCCCGAGACCTGACACCCGCTCCCCGCCCCGAGACCTGACACCCGCTCCCCGCCCCGAGACCTGACACCCGCTCCCCCCCACCTCCATCTCGACCTGACACCCGCTCCCCCCCCCCCGCCGACCAGACCCGACCCGACACCCGTTCCCCGCCCCGAGACCTGACACCCGCTCCCCGCCCCGAGACCTGACACCCGCTCCCCGCCCCGAGACCTGACACCCGCTCCCCCCCACCTCCATCTCGACCTGACACCCGCTCCCCCCCCCCCGCCGACCAGACCCGACCCGACACCCGCTCCCCGCCCCGAGACCTGACACCCGCTCCCCCCCACCTCCATCTCGACCTGAGACCCGCTCCCCCCCCCCGCCCCGAGACCCGCTTTCCCCCCCCCGCCCCGACCCGAGACCCCCTCCCCCCCCCCCCCCGCCGACCAGACACCCGCTCCCCTCCCCCCGCCTGACCCGAGACCCGCTCCCCCCCCCCCCGCTCTCTCTCTCCCTCCCTCCTCTCTCTCTCTCTCCCTCCCCCCCTCTCTCTCTCTCCCCCTCCCTCCCCCCCCCCCTCTCTCTCTCTCTCTCTCTCCCTCTTCCCGGTCAGCGACACGAACGGCTGCAGAATTCTCCCTGGCTGAAGCACTTTCACACAGGTAGGAAGATGGTTTATTTAATCTTTTCTTGGCTTATAAATGTTTATTCAGGTTGGATTTATTTGTATAATATTTGTATAAGTATAAATAAGGATTTATTGTCGAATTTAATGAGTTCCCTTCCCCCCCCCCCTCCCCCCCCCACCTCGTTCTGGACGCCTAATTTGTAACCTGCGCCTGATTTTTTAATGTGTAGAACAGGTTTTTTCAGTTCTACAAAAATCTTCACTGGCTCCATTCTACTTTAGTTTGGAGTACGTTTTCACTGTGGAAACTTTCAAATCAGGCGTCAGTGGCCGGACACGCCCCCTTTTGAAGAAAAAATTCTGTTCTAAACTAGATCTGTTCTACCTGACTAGAACTGCAGAAAAAAAAATGTGGAGAATTGCGATTTCTAAAATAGTCCGTTCTCCACCAGTTGCTCCTAAAAATCAGGCGCGAATCATGTGGAAACTTGGGCCCATAGAGACAATCTGTCACTGGCACTGACCGAATCTTTCTAACACATGATGGGAAATTCTACACAGGCTCAGATTGCACTATCGCCCTGAAGAGTGACAACACTGGGTTAAAATATTAACTTCCAAACCTAGGCTTTTGAAAGAAGCTGAGCATTCATGTAAAAATATTAATGAAGCTACTCAACATACAAAATATAACTTTTTATGCAAGTTTAAACATGTTACTGTGACATGTGGAACTTTAATTTTTTATGCAGTAATTGTAGCCCATTCTCACCAAACAGAGCAAAATGATGGATGGAATATATATATATTTTTTAAGTGTTTTGAGCAACTTAGTTCAGTATATCTAATTTTCTCATAAGACTTTATAATGGTCTCTGCCTCAACTACACCCTGTGGCACAGCATTTATGCACTAACAACTGCCTGTGCAAATAAATTTCTCTTCACTTTCGGTGTCAACTTTAAATTGTTGACAATTCATCACTGACTAATTTTTTCTCTTCATAATTGACAAGGAAGAAATAATGAACAGGGTTGTTTTAGATCGGCGAGTATTGTGCCATTTAATAACTATACACTACTTATTTTGTTTTATACTTTACTCCCACCCCACTCACGGGTCATTGGGCAAATGTACCAACTTGTTTGTTTACTTGTAAGTCAGGCAGATCCCAGTTTTCTTACCTGTGAAGAATGGCCATTTGTCTAGGGTATTGAAAACGTGCTGTTACCTGTAGAACTGTATCATATTGTGAGTCATCACCTTCAGAAACTTGGGATGGGCAATAAATGCTGACCTAGCTCGCGCCATCCATATTGTGAGAATGGATTTTTAAAAATCCAAGAAACTATACAATTAGAACATGATACTGAGTGCAGATATTGCTCTGCATTACTGCAGACATTAATAAATCAACACTAAAAAATGTAAGGCAGCTTATAACAAGGTTATATGTACACACTTAAAAATCGAACCTTGCAAATCAGACTCTAAATTTAAATCTAAGGTTTTCGATCTGTATCGCTACTTGACCTTTTTTATAATGCATCAGTATTTAGTGTTATGAAATAACATCAGCCCTCTACAAAAATCTGTCATGCGTGGTTCACAGAATAAGGACCGAGATTAGTGCTACAAACATAACTAACATTACATTTATATTTAACACTTTGATATTAATAATCATTAACAAGACTACACTTTAACACTATGTATAGCTGATATTGGCACATAGTTGGTGGTAATATGTAGAAAATATAAATTCTGGAAGATGTGTGGTTATCTTAGAGGTGCTGATGATGGCCATAAAAAATAAGGATCATCTAACATATTAATCTTTTGTATCAATGAAAAGATGATGTTGTCTAAGCTACATATTTTGGTATGCTTCAGGTTTCATATGTTAACTGCTTTTCTGCTGGAAAAAGAGAGGGAAATCAAAAGTAAACTCAGACCACTTATGACCAGCTCGTCGTCTCAAAGAAAGGCTTGTGGACTTGAAAACGTGTAACAAAAAAAATCATACTGGATGATTCCCAATACAGCAGAGTAATTATTTGCTCCAATCACCATAAAAAAACATACAAAGTAACATTGCCCTACCTCATCATCATAGGCAGTCCCTCAAAATCGAGGAAGGCTTGCTTCCACTCTAAAAGTGAGTTCTCAGGTGACTGAACAGTCCAACATGGGAATTACAGTCTCTGTCACAGGTGGGACAGACATTAGCTGAAGGAAAGGGCGGGTGGGGAGTCTGGTTTGCTGTACGCTTCTTCTGCTGCCTGCGATTCTTTTCTGCATTCTCTTGGAGACGAGATTCGAGGTGCTCAGCGCCCTCCCGGATGCTCTTCCTCCACTTAGGGCAGTCTTTGGCCAGGGATTCCCAGGTAGCGGTGGGGATGTTGCACTTTATCAAGGAGGCTTTGAGGGTGTCCTTGAAACGTTTCCTCTGCCCACCTGGGGCTCGCTTGCTGTGTAGGAGTTCCGAGTAGAGCGCTTGCTTTGGGTGTCTTATGTTGGGCATGCGGACAATGTGGCCATCGACAACGAGGATCACACTCGACCAGCTCTGTGGCCCTACCTTCTTCAAGTAACAATTGTGTGACACACCTCAGTCTAAAATTATGTTGTAACCAGATCAATGTCTTACTTATTAAAACATTTATTTTCAATAATGGTACTGGAATGTAAACTGTATTTATTGGTCTCATAGTCAAACTATAGTTACTCAGACTGAAACAAAATATCATCCTATGTACTTCATTTTAGTTCCATTGTAACATGAAACAAAAAAGCCACAAAGTATATAACCACATTATTATTTATTTCCCTTGTCCATTTTGAATGTATTTTCTTCCATTCCTTTTAGGCTCCTCACATCCTTTGGTTATGGCCTTCTTCCAAGCCTCTACAATTGCCACTTCTTTCCTACATAACCACAGTGACAGTACTTCGTTGGTTGTAAAACATTTTGAGACGTCCGGTGGTTGTGAAAGCCGCTATATAAATCCAAGTCTATCTTTCTTCATTAGAAGATTGCTTAATCGTCATGTGATTGACCTAGTATTCTGCCCCTCCCTCCCTTGTGGAACTTCCTAATCTCTACCTGGCATTCCCCTATGGCAGAAGAGCTAGATTCCTGTAGAGGACACATCTGAACCCATGTCTTGCCATGTCACCCTTACTGATCTTCATAGTCAAGGAACACTGCCATCTGCAGGAGGAGACAGGAAATTTATTGGACAAGGCCAGTTCCAGGAATTGTAAGGAAGAGTCTACACCTTTAAAGCTGGTTAAAGATGGGGAATATACTGCTAATGTAGAACTATTCTATCTGCTTTCAAATCTGCTTTTTTGAAGTGGTTCAGCTGCAGCAAGGTGCAGTTTTTCCTTTCACATCTTTTTTTACATCTGTGGTGTTATATTAATTATATCATCCACTGCAATACATTCTATGCACATTTGTGATTTAATGACAAATGGAAATGGAAATCTTTCCATTAAATGTATGTTAAGTCTAAGTTAAGGGTGACCCAAGGGTATTTCTGTACTAACATAAGGGTGGTCAAGTGGCATTTTTATATTAAATGCTTTGTCAGTGTGGTAGGATATAATACTGCATCCACATTTCCCACATCCCAAGTTTCCAGCTCAGAGTGAGTAATGCTGAGGAAAGGTACTTTAAAAATGGGAAAATTATGAAGTTGCGTCAACCTGCACCTCTCAGCGGCCAGTGGTATTGGCAGAGACCAAGAAGTTGATTACTTTCTCAATTGGTAAATGGTGCATAATATGGAAGAAAAAGCAACAAAAAAACTCTCAAAATTGAGGAAAGAAAGAGTTTGAGTTACTCTATCTAGTAAGTTGTCTTTTACCCATTTAACTACATAACAATGACTTGTTAAACTCAACTGAGATAAAGCGTATTGTACAATACAATAACATAAAGCTGCATCCACAAGAGTAAAATTACGCTTTTTTCAGTAAAACTGTCTTTTGGTCACATTATTTTGATACATGGAAGATTTGGTATCATAACCCTTATGATATACTCTTTTCTTGTCACAAGATGTAAATCAACTGACACACCGATGGCAAACACCCAATATGTTCCAATAGGACAATACAACATTGCCCATACACTATGATCATTTTAACAGGACATACAGAATGCACAATCTAAGGAATGTAAAACGTAAAGAAAAACTCAATAAACCAAGAGTTCACTATGAAATGACTTGATCTTGTACTTACAACAACAACTTGTATTTATCTAGTGCCTTTAACGTAGTAAAATGTCCCAAGGTGCTTCACAGAAGCGTTATAAAATAAAATTTAACACTGAGCCACATAAGGAGATATATGGGCAGATGACCAAAGAGGTAGGTTTTAAGGAGTATCTTAAAGGAGGAAAGTGAGGTAGCAAAGCGGAGAGATTTTAGGGAGGGAATTCCATAGCTGAAAGCCTAGGCAGCTGAAGGCACAAAACAACTTTATCTGATGAAAGGTCATCTAACTGAAACATTCTCTGTTTCTCTCCTCACAGATGCTGCCTGACCTGCTAAGTATTTCCAGCATTTTATTTCTCTTTCAGATTTTCAGCATCGGCAGTATTTTGCTGTTGTAATTTCAATTTAGCCTTGGTTTTTGTGTATAAATTAAAATAAATGTAATTTGTAAAACACTTGTTGTAGTTATGATAGTTAAAAAAGGAGGGAGAGGGATAACAGGGAATTATAGACCGGTCAGCCTGACATCGGTAGTGGGTAAAATGATGGAATCAATTATTAAGGATGTCATAGCAGTGCATTTGGAAAGAGGTGACATGATAGGTCCAAGTCAGCATGGATTTGTGAAAGGGAAATCATGCTTGACAAATCTTCTGGAATTTTTTGAGGATGTTTCCAGTAGAGTGGACAAGAGAGAATCAGTTGATGTGGTATATTTGGACTTTCAGAAGGCTTTCGACAAGGTCCCACACAAGAGATTAATGTGCAAAGTTAAAGCACATGGGATTGGGGGTAGTGTGCTGACATGGATTGAGAACTGGTTGTCAGACAGGAAGCAAAGAGTAGGAGTAAATGGGGACTTTTCAGAATGGCAGGCAGTGACTAGTGGGGTACCGCAAGGTTCTGTGCTGGGGCCCCAGCTGTTTACACTGTACATTAATGATTTAGACGAGGGGATTAAATGTAGTATCTCCAAATTTGCGGATGACACTAAGTTGGGTGGCAGTGTGAGCTGCGAGGAGGATGCTATGAGGCTGCAGAGTGACTTGGATAGGTTAGGTGAGTGGGCAAATGCATGGCAGATGAAGTATAATGTGGATAAATGTGAGGTTATCCACTTTGGTGGTAAAAACAGAGAGACAGACTATTATCTGAATGGTGACAGATTAGGAAAAGGGGAGGTGCAACGAGACCTGGGTGTCATGGTACATCAGTCATTGAAGGGTGGCATGCAGGTGCAGCAGGCGGTTAAGAAAGCAAATGGCATGTTGGCCTTCATAGCGAGGGGATTTGAGTACAGGGGCATGGAGGTGTTGCTACAGTTGTACAGGGCCTTGGTGAGGCCACACCTGGAGTATTGTGTACAGTTTTGGTCTCCTAACCTGAGGAAGGACATTCTTGCTATTGAGGGAGTGCAGCGAAGGTTCACCAGACTGATTCCCGGGATGGCGGGACTGACCTATCAAGAAAGACTGGATCAACTGGGCTTGTATTCACTGGAGTTCAGAAGAATGAGAGGGGACCTCATAGAAACGTTTAAAATTCTGACGGGGTTAGACAGGTTAGATGCAGGAAGAATGTTCCCAATGTTGGGAAAGTCCAGAACCAGGGGACACAGTCTAAGGATAAGGGGTAAGCCATTTTGGACCGAGATGAGGAGGAACTTCTTCACCCAGAGAGTGGTGAACCTGTGGAATTCTCTACCACAGAAAGTTGTTGAGGCCAATTCACTAAATATATTCAAAAAGGAGTTAGATGAAGTCCTTACTACTAGGGGGATCAAGGGGTATGGCGAGAAAGCAGGAATGGGGTACTGAAGTTGCATGTTCAGCCATGAACTCATTGAATGGCGGTGCAGGCTAGAAGGGCCGAATGGTCTACTCCTGCATCTATTTTCTATGTTTCTATAAGAGGTGGTTGCAGCTGTTATCAAGACAAAAAACACAAACCTAAATTTGAATCATTAAATAAATCACCTTAGCTTGGCTCTCAATTAATGTCATTACAGAAGGGTGTTGCACCTTTGAAAACACAAACACAACTGTCGAACACTTATTTAGGATTGCTGCATTATTCAGGCCCTCGTGCACCATATTAGTATAATACTAATGATGAAGGATTTTGCTATTTATGGACTAAATAGAATTTAACCAACAAGTTCAATTTAGAGTATAAATTAAAATTATGTAATTTGTAAAAATGGCTTCATCATACTTTCAGCGTTTCCACAATAACTATGTCAGAAAATGAATCTTTGCCATACCCTGCTCCTCTTTTCCTCTTTAGTTTCCAAATAATCAACTCCTCTCAAAAGGGGATGTTGGCTCATGAGAAATAGATATTTATGCATTAGAACCACAAGCAAGGTTAAACTGAAACTAGCAGTTGAACTCTTATTTTCTCCTTAAATGCGAAGACTAATAATCACTAATATTTGGAAAATATAGTATGGTGTCTTAGGTCTTCAAAATATAGCAATCCAAAATGTAAACAGAAAATTCAAATAATTTAGAGTGCAGTACATTTACAAATGTTACAATATTTGTACTCTTCCTTGGTGGAATAAACATAAATTACATAAAAATGTGCATTTACTTAAGTTAATTAAATAAGATAGAGCTGAAGTAACAAATTATTTTTCCAGTGCAAAATGACAACCCTGGCCTGAATTCATCCAACCTGTTGCAGAATTGGGATGTTCTGAGATTAAATAATGATGGTAAATGGTATCCTGATTATTTGTTTAAAAAATAGAGGAATGCAAGGCAGATAAATGCTGCTATAATTATATAAACAGTTATAAAAGCATTTTTGCATGATATCCATTGCTGAGCAAAGAAGGTGATTGTTAGAACATAAGAACATAAGAACATAAGAATTAGGAACAGGAGTAGGCCATCTAGTCCCTCGAGTCTGCTCCGCCATTCAAAAAGATCATGGCTGATCTGGCCGTGGACTCAGCTTCACTTACCCGCCCACTCCCCATAACCCTTAATTCCCTTATTGGTTACAAATCTATCTATCTGTGATTTGAATACATTCAATGAGCTAGCCTCAACTGCTTCCTTGGGCAGAGAATTCCACAGATTCACAACCCTCTGGGAGAAGAAATTCCTTCTCAACTCGGTTTTAAATTGGCTCCCCCGTATTTTGAGGCTGTGCCCCCTAGTTCTCGTCTCCCTGACCAATGGAAACAACCTCTCTGCCTCTATCTTGTCTATACCTTTCATTATTTTAAATGTTTCTATAAGATCACCCCTCATCCTTCTGAACTCCAACGAGTAAAGACCCAGTCTACTCAATCTATCATCATAAGGTAACCCCCTCATCTCCGGAATCAGCCTAGTGAATCGTCTCTGTACCCCCTCCAAGGCTAGTATATCCTTCCTTAAGTAAGGTGACCAAAACTGCACGCAGTACTCTAGGTGCGGCCTCACCAATACCCTGTACAGTTGCAGCAGGACCTCCCTGCTTTTGTACTCCATCCCTCTCGCAATGAAGGCCAACATTCCATTCGCCTTCCTGATTACCTGCTGCACCTGCAAACTAACTTTTTGGGATTCATGCACAAGGACCCCCAGGTCCCTCTGCACCGCAGCATGTTGTAATTTCTCCCCATTCAAATAATATTCCCTTTTACTGTTTTTTTTTTCCCAAGGTGGATGACCTCACATTTTCCGATATTGTATTCCATCTGCCAAACCTTAGCCCATTCGCTTAACCTATCTAAATCTCTTTGCAGCCTCTCTGTGTCCTCAACACAACCCGCTTTCCCACTAATCTTTGTGTCATCTGCAAATTTTGTTACACTACACTCTGTCTCCTCTTCCAGGTCATCTATGTATATTGTAAACAGTTGTGGTCCCAGCACCGATCCCTGTGGCACTTAGCCTGGTCCAAAGGAGACATTCCAGACATAGCTCGGGATATCAGTGCGTGTGTGATGTATTTGATTAGTGGTATGTTTCAATGGATATGTGACTGTGATAATTGCTGAAAACATTTCTAAATTTAGATCAGAATGCTTATTTTACAGATGTAGTTAAATGTCACCAAATTAATTCCAAAATGACAGACATAAATGGCAATGCTCAAGTAATATCAGGCCAATAACATTTATTTTTGAAGACCTAACAGATTATTTTGGTAGGGTATGGACAGTAAAGTTTTAACGTTGCTTCTCTAAGAAACTGAATTTGCATTACTCCACAATGATGCTTGTTACCAAGGGCTCTATTCTTAGCTTGTGTAATGAAAGTAATTGATAATGTAATTTAATTTTTAATATTTATTCGCTCTCTATTTTCCCCTCCCCATCTCCAGGATGTAAACTTACCTGTTTCAGAGACATTCTAATTTTACCAGCATTTAATTTTACCAGTATTGTTACTAGTCATATTTAGCATATTAGCACCAATACATTATAGGAAAATACACATGATCCAAAATGCTTTAATATCATGGAAATATGCTTTTTATGTGGTCTTAATTAATTAATTACCTCAATTTGCTCTCAGCACTACCAACGCAAATGGGCAGACCTGTACTTCACCCAAGCTCAAAATACTCCTTGCTGACAGTCCAGATAACACAAAACTGAAAATATAGCTGTAATTTTTTTTCCCACAATTCAAGTGCACACAGTGTGAAAACTTTACACTCCCACCATTATGCTTTCCTAAAATCCTAGTGTTAACTCTGTTACATAAACAGAGCCATGTGGTCAAACCAACATTGTACTTACTTTCAGGAGTCACTATAAAAGGATTGTACAATCAAGTAGAGACATACAATACTTGACACAACCAAAGATGGAAATGAAAGAATCCAAAATATAGCGGTCTAACACAAACAGATTACACATCCAGCTTTGGTCGTTTACAGGTTTTGCGCCCAGTCCGTCGACTATGGGACAGTGACTCGCCAGACTCCGCAGTTTCTTCTTCATCTGGCTGCGTGAATGAGTCAATCATCTCCACGACTCGGGGACAAGGTGGATGCTGCAACAACGGAAGGAGAGCCTGTACACAATCTGCTAGCCGCTCCAGGGGTTGCCTGATGGCTGTGGCCAATTCTTGGAGATCACCCCGGAGCTCTCTCAATTCCTGTCTGATGCCATGCAACTCCTCATTGCCATCCCCAAGTAAGACATTGTGTTGCTCCTGGATACCCAACAGTTCTTCAGAAATTTGCTCATGTACCCTCTTCCCTTGAGGCTGGAGTGGACTTTCTTCTCGAAGGGTCAGTGGCGATACAATGTCTGGTGAGGAATAATCCATATCAAAGTTTGGACCAACAGCTTCCTGTTTCACCTCAACAATGGTCTCTGTTGGACATATAATGTGGACATGAAAAGGCACTGTCCCCCAGCATGCACACTGACCCACTTCAGAGGTAGTCAATTCACTTTTTTCAAAAAAAGTTCCATATGCCTGCCCCAAAATGCAAGTCCAGGATTCAAGATATTAGCAAAGAAAATGCCCTATGCAGCACTGTAAATTAATGACATAGATTTTGCTGTAGAAGGGCAACTAACAGTGTCTCCTGTTAGTTAGACCTGCTCGTGCATGTTTAGATTTTTTTAAATTTTGCACTGCAAGTTGCTGAAAGTGCAAGCTGAGAACGTCACAGCGAGGGAAACAGGGCACCTGCAACCTAAGTGAACAGGGCAAGAAACGGTGTATTTCCTTAAACAATCAGATTGAAACATTGAAATATAAATATGTAGAAGGACTGAGAAGGAAGTGTAAATTAGAGTGGGTGATTCCATGTCAAATCAGGTACAGAAAGAGAGTAAAAGAAAGATTGGATTAACAGAGAAAAAAGAGAAAGGAATAGTAACATTAAAAAAAATGCCATTTTTAAAAATTCCAACAACAATTAATACCTGAAAGAATAGTTAATTTTCAGTGCCAGAGGTTGATTAGCAGTAATAACAGTTATTATGTTGTTAAAAACAATATGTTGATTGTCAGTAATTAACAGGTATCATATCGTTAAAAAGGGTATTTACATTTGTAATGGCCGGATTTAACTTTCTGTGGCGAGTTTAGTTCGTATTTACTGCGGAAATACCACAGCTTCACAACATTTAACGCATGTCAATGGTGAGGGAGGGAGACAACAAGATGTTGTTTTTGCAAAGCAAATGTGGGTGGCTCAACTCAGACAGCAACTTTTGCATATTAAGAACATAAGAAATAGCAGGAGTAGGCCACCTGGCCCCTCGAGCCTGCTGCGCCATTTAATAAGATCATGGCTGATCTGATCATGGATTCAACTCCACTTCTCTGCCTGCTCCCCAAATCCTTTATTCTCTAATCCTCAAAAATCTATCTCCATCTTAAATATATTCAATGACCCAGCCTCCACAGCTCTCTGGGGCAGAGAATTCCATAGATTTACAACCCTCAGAGAAGAAATTCCTCCTCATCTCAGTTTTAAATGGGTAGCCCCTTATTCTGAGACTATGTCCCCTAGTTTAGTTTCCCCTATGAGTGGAAATATCCTCTCTGCATCCACCTTGTCGAGCCCCCTCATTATCTTACATGTTTCAATAAGATCACTTCTCATTCTTCTGAACTACAATGAGTATAGGCCCAATCTAGTCAACCAATCTTCATAAATCAACCCCCTCATCTCCGGAATCAACCTTGTGAACCTTCTCTGAACAGCCTCCAATGCAAGTATATCCTTCCTTAAATACGGAGACCAAAACTGTAGGCAGTACTCTAGGTGTGGCCTCACCAATACCCTATACAGTTGTAGCAGGACTTCTCTGCTTTTATACTCTATCCCCCTTGCAATAAAGACCAACATTCCATTTGCCTTCCTGATTACTTACTGTACCTGCATACTAACTTTATGTGTTTCATGCACAAGGAACCCCAGGTCCCTCTGTACTGCAGCAGTTTGTAATTTTTCTTCATTTAAATTATAATTTGCTTTTCTATTTTTTCTGCCAAAGTGGATAACCTCACATTTTCCCACATTATACTCCATCTGCCAAATTTTTGCCCACTCACTTAGCCTGTCTAAGTTGCTTTGCGGATTTTTTGTGTCCTCCTCACAATTTGCTTTCCCACCCATCTTTGTATCATCAGCAAACTTGGCTTCATTACACTCGACCCCTTCATCCAAGGCACTTAACCATACATCTGCTCCTCGCCTGCAGTTGCTGTACCATTTACACATAAATAACAACAAGCGCCATTAGCCTCATTGTTATTTTGATAGGAAAATCTGGCCCCAAATATTCTTACTTTATTTGTTGAACAAAAATTAGGAAATTGTTTGTATTCAGTAATAACTTGGGTGCTACTTTCAATGAACTGAACTTGTTTATTTTGAGTCTTTTGTTAGCATAAGTTTGTGATGAATAGTCATTCCACTTTGCAAATTAAGGATGTAAGTAACCTAAGTGCGCAAATGGCATCCACAGTTCCCCATTAAAATACTCTATTACATATACCACAGTATCAGGTACAATGCTATGTTATTATGGCTTTCCCTTCATTTCTGTAACTTAAAACATTACTTTTGATGTTATTTGTAAATCTATATTTAAAAGCTCAGGTTGCTATACACAGCAGTATTTGCAAAGAAAATCCAGCTGAATGACGCTGGGCTTTGTTTTAAACTGATATGTTTAAAGAGAATCAAGCTGGGAGAACTGAACGATATGGAGATTCATTGGTTACATACTCTGAACTGGAACACAACAGATTCATACATGTAATTCCCCAGAGAGAAGTTTCCAATTCCAATACAACTGCTTCTACAAAGCTGGGACCACTACCACATCTTTCAGTAGCTTGTTGTGGAGAGGCAATGAAACAGGCCAAGATGCCGAGTTGCCTGGTCACCTTCTCTGATGGGAAAACAGTGGGTGGTGGAGAGAATTTAAAGAGGTAGTGGAAAAAAAACCTTTGAAACTATCAAGCCGAAGAGCCGAAGAAGGGGAGGACACACAGAGCACAGCTGAGAGAAGTTAGGAAAACACTGTGGCAGTTGAAACAACACGGTTGCAGGATTTGGACTGCCACCTGCCCATTGGCTAGCTCTGATCTACATCATACCCATGTGGTGGACGTGAGTGATAATAGAATCATAGAATCATAGAAGTTCACAGCACAGAAGGAGGCCATTTTGGCCCATCGTATCCAGCCTAATCCCACTGTCCAGCTCTAGGTTCGTAACCCTGCAGGTTACGGCATTTCAGGTGCACATCCAAGTACTTTTTAAATATGGTGAGTGTTTCTGCCTCTACCACCCTTTCAGGCAGTGAGTTCCAGAACCCCACAACCTTCTGCGTGAAGAAATTTCCCCTCAAATACCCTCTAAATCTTCTACCGATTACTATAAATTTATGCCCCCTGGTTGTTGACCCCTCTGCTAAGGGAAATAGGCCCCTCATAATTTTATACCCCTCAATGAGGTCTCCCCTCAGCCTCCTCTGTTCCAATGAAAACAAATCCAGCCTACCTAATCTGTCCTCATAGCTTAGATTCTCCACACCCGGCAACATCCTAGTAAATCTTCTCTGTGTCCTCTCCAGTGCAATCACGTCCTTCCTGTAATGCGGTGACTAGAACTGCACACAGTACTCCAGGTGTGGCCTAACCAGTGATTTATATAGTTCAAGCATAACCACCCTGCTCTTGGCTAATAAAGGCAAGCATTCCATATGCCTTCTTAACTATCTTATCTACCTGGCCTGCTACTTTCAGGGATCTATGGGCATGCACTCCAAGGTCCCTTTGTTCCTCTACACTTCTCAGTAACCTACCATTTAATGTGTATTCCCTTTCCTTGTTAGCCATCCCCAAATGCATTATCTCACACTTCTCTGCATTAAATTCCACTTGCCACTGTTCTGCCCACCTGACCAGTTGATTGATATCTTCCTGCAGTCCACAGCTTTCTTCTTGATTATCAACCACACAGCCGATTTTAGTACCATCTGCAAACTTCTTAATTATACCCCCTATATTCAAGTCTGGGCCTAGTACTAACCCCTGCGGAATCCCACTGGAAGCATCCTTCCAGTTGCAAAAACACCCATTAACCATTACCCTTTGCTTCCTGTCTCTGAGCCAATTTTGGATTCAACTTGCCACTTTGCCCTAGATCCCATGGGCTTTTACTTTTGTGACTAGTCTGCCTTATCAAAAGCTTTGCTAAAATCCATATGCACTACATCATACGCTTTGCCTTCATCGACTCTCCTGGTTATCTCCTCAAAAAATTCAATCAAGTTAGTCAGACACGACCTTCCCTTGACAAATCTGTACTGATTGTCCTTGATTAATCCATCTCTTTCTAAGTGAAGATTTATCCTGTCCTTCAGGATTTTTTCCAATAATTTTCTGACCACTGAGGTTAGGCTGACTGGCCTGTAATTACTCAGTCTATCCCTTTCTCCCTTCTTAAACAAAGGTACCACATTAGCAGTCCTCCAGTCCTCTGGCATCACACCTGAAGCCAGAGAGGATTGGAAAATGATTGTCAAAACCTCTGCTATTTCCGCTTTTGCTTCGCTTAACAGCCTGGGATACATTTCATCCGGGCCTGGGAACTTATCCACTTTCAAAGCTGCTAAACCCCTTAATACCTCCTCTCTCACTACATTTATTTAATTTAATATTTCACACTTCTCCTCCTCGATAGTAATGTCTGCATTGCCCCTAATGTTTTGTTGTGTTCTGGTTTGTAAAGGATTGGACAAAGAACAAGGATGGATAGATTTATCTGCTGGTTATCTTAATGTGAAGGTTAGGTGGCATGAGTTGTTCAACAACGTGGTTCTGAACAGGAGGTCTAGAGGCCACTCACCATGAAAGGCGTTGTTTGCTTGATGGTCTTGGGGTTGTTCCTGGATGCTCTCCTCTGTAGCATTCTGGTCCAGTGTGAATAGCAGGATTGGCGGCCATTGGACTGGGGCCTGTTGGTCTGGCAATGGTTGCACGGGCACTTGCTTAGTGTGCCAAGTCACCTGGTGGGGTGGCACTGGTTTCTTCTGCTGGCTGGGGATGGTATGTCTGCTGCTGGCTCTGCTCGTGCGCTCATCCCGGCTAGTGCCACTGGTACTGGGTTCACTGTCATTGCTGGTGCTGGCTCCGGCTGGGTCATATTTAATGGCACCCATGATACCCTCCTGTTGTAACGTTTGAGCAACTCTCTTGTTCTGCATTGCCTCCCGTGCCAATTTGACCACCTTGTCTTTAGTCCGGTGGCACATGTCGTACCACCTTTTCTTAATGTCACCTATGTCCCTAGTGCACTTGGATACAGCATTGACCTTGGCCAGTATTGAAAACCAAATCTTATTTTTGGCCCCTGGAGGCAATTTGGTATCCCCTCTGCCAAAGAGCTGGTCCTGGTGCAGTGTCACTTCACGGATCAGGATTTCTGTTTCATCGTCGTTAAAATTCAGCTTGCGGCGCCGGAAGGCTTCCTCCTGAGCCATTTGTCGCAGCTGATCGCTGTTTATGCGCAACTCTGGCCGCAAAGGGGACTTATTTATTTATATATATGAAGCAGCCTCTCCAACAAGACGAGAGCTTAAAATGGCGACTAAGTTGCATTTGCACTCCGATGGGACGTCGCATTTTTGATGCGTCTGAAATACGAGAATTTGCGGCGTCACAACTTTGTCGCATCGCAACTGGAGATGCGACAAAATTTTAGCAAAAAATATTGACCAAAGTTTCCCAAATTTGGCCCCTGCTTGTGAGAGCTCCTGATTTCCAACAGTGAAAGACAAAAAATACACATTTCTAAGATGTAAAACCGGTCTCAGTACAATTGCACGCAATTACAATGCAAACCTGGCGAGTCACGCATGCTGATATGTTCTTGACCTGCAAAATACGTGAGTGGTATTTATTTTTTATTTACCACGGAGAGAAACATATATCCCATGCTTATATATCACGAAGAGGAGCATTCTGCGCCAAGAATTGGTCAGATGGCCAATTACAAGAACACACAACCGAACGCAAATCTCCAGCCGACGCAGTGTCGTCTCTTCATCGTCTCTTTTAACCCGCACTGCTGGTGCCATCAAAGAACTGCTCCCTGAATGTAAAGGGATTCCTCTCAACTCTCAGTGCTGGGTTCGTGCAATTGCAGACACATTTTGCCGTACTAAAAAAAAACATTGACAAAATCATCCTAAAACGTTAAATAATACATTGCCAGGCTAATGCCCCCCAGACCATCTCGCTATGCTTGCCTCTGATCTTACTGTGTATTTGCCACAAGTACTTCTAATAAGGAAGCTCATAAAAAGAAAACTTGCCTGTCGCCATTGGTGAACTTCTCAATGAACTGGAAAGTACAATATTCAGAGTGCCTTGGCCATAATGTGCGCCTACGTAATATTTGGGAATTGAAACAAAGTTACCTTACAGTATACAGGATAAAACGTCACGATACAGCTGTTGCATGATGGATGGAAACTGGACTAGGAAGCAAATGTTACAAGGGGGAGGTTTAAAGTCTTACAATTAAGTGTGAGACATGGAAACTAATTCAGAAGCCTGCCTCCAAATTTGCTCATCTTCATTTAGAGCATATAACTGCAGACTCCACTGCAGTGCAAAATCATTGCAAAATAAAAATAAATAACATTGCACAACATTCCATGGTTGGATGTAAACCATCTTTGTCTACTCTGTACCCTAAGTACTCCACTGAGTTTTTAAATAACACACACTTACGAGCAGACACTCGTACTCTGTACTTCTCTAGCCGTTTGAGGACTTCATTCAATATGTTATGAATTTGCTTATTTGGTGCTGAAATTAGTATGTCATCCAAATAACATACTACCCCTTCAATACCTTGCAAAATCTGGTTCATCACCCCTTGGAATATGGCAGGGGCGGAAGACACTCCAAACGGTAGCCTATTAAATTGATATAGGCCTAGATGAGTATTTATAGTCAAACATGACTTGGATTCCTCATCTAGTTCAAGCTGTAAGTAGGCATTCGTAAGATCCAGTTTTGAGAAGATCTGACCACCTGTCAGTGTTGTGAACAAATCTTCTATATTCGGCAATGTATTGGATACATTACCCTCTAGAACCTGGTTTATGGTTACTTTATAATCACCACATAATCTTACCTTACCATCGAACTTAGGTACAACAACAATGGGTGTAGCCCAATTACATCGATCTATCTTACAAATAATGTTCTCAGTCTCTAGTCTTTTGAGTTCTTGCTCAACTTTCTCCTTGAGTGCATATGGTACGGAACATGGCTTGTAGTAAACCAATCTAGCGTCCTTCTGTACCCTGACACTCACCTTGAAGCCTTGGATCGGACTGCCCGTTTCGCAGAACACCTTCGGATACTTCTTGATAACCTCATCCGTTGATGAAAATCTCGCTTCCACACAGAAAATCTTATTCCAATCCAGCTTCAGTGAGCTCAACCAATTTCTTCCTAGTAAGGCAGGCTTGTCTCCTTTCACTACTAGTCGAGGCAAGTTCTGAAATTGATCTTTATATTTCACTGCTACAGTGATACGACCTACCACAGGAATTTTCTCTCCCGAGTAGCCTCGCAGCTCTATCTTGGATTTCTCTGGTTGAAAATCACGCAATTTGTCACGGTACAGTGACTCAGGTACTACACTCACGGATGCACCCGTGTCAATTTCCATTGGTACCTTGAATCCCGCAACATCTATGTGGATTTTGATGCTTTCCGAATCGCTGTCCGTTAACCACGCGCTCCTGATGACGTGTAATTCTAACATCTCCTCGTCCTGTTGTTCTTCCAAGCTATGTAGTCTCTTGGGATTTCTACTCATAGCTTTGAATACTGAACTCATAGCTTTAAAAGCTGGTTTACCCTTCAATCGGCATGCCTTCACAAGATGCCCAGTCTTTCTGCAGAAGAAACACTCTGCCTTCACTTATGGACAACTTTGAGCTTTCACGTATATGTTGTCCCAGGCACCTATAGCATGACTTCGACGCTCTGTTAGAATTTCCAGTTTCTGAGACTTTGGGCCACCACCATCTTTTACTTTGAACCTGCAGGTGATTTACCTCGGTTGACTGATGACCGTAATCATTATTTAATTCTCAGGAATATTGTTCGGCCATGCCCATCGACTTCGCTGTCTGACAAGCAATCTCAAAAGTCAAGTCATCCGTCGTCGATAACTTCCTTCTGATCGCATCATTTTTCACCCCACAAACAAAACGATCCCGTAATGCTCGGTTTTGAAAGTTTCCAAAATTACAGTGCATCGATAGCTTTTTTAATGCTACGATGTAATCACTGATACTTTCATCAGCCTTTTGATTCCGAATCCTGAAACGATAGCTTTCAGCAATTTCTAACAGTTTGGGGTTATAGTGCTGCTCCAGCTTTGTTAAAATCTCTTTAAGCGTTGTGTCCTTTGGCTCGTCAGGCACGAGCAGATTTACAAGTGTGTCATACAGTGCCGGACCTGCCTCCGATAAGAAGATCGCTCTCTTACGTTCCAACACAGTCCGGTTCTGGACTGCATTGTCTGGAACTTCGATTATGTTATTTGCAGTGAAATACATTTCTAGCCGATCCACATACGCTTTAAAACGTTCCTGGTCGTGTCTATATTCTCCCAAATGTCCCAATACACCTGCCATTTTAATCTCTAGCTGTTCACACGTGTGCTGTATTTTACCTCGGATTTTGTAGCTTTTTTTCCAAAGACAGAAACTTCCAAAGTCTCTCTGTCGGCTGGCTGAATCCTTCACCAACAAAATTTAAGCTTTATATCATCCGAAAAATCCCATCTCAATCGCCAAATGTGATATATTCACAGAGCACAAGCACACACAGCTCCTAACATGGCAGGCAGCTCTCCCGAAAATCTGCCGGGTTCTGTTTATTATTAACTGTGCAATTGCAGTACACAATACTTCCACATCCACAGTGTGGCGCTACAAACATTACAAGCTCACAGACATTACACACACCAACCTAGAAAACGAATAAAAGCTGACTAACAGCTTCAAAAAAATTAAGTTGGCACAGCCCCCAAATAGGTAGGCACTCCAGGACAGGTGTGATTATAAGCCTATAGCATGTGAAGCATAGGCTTTGTAACCTAAGTTGTAGGTATGCACAACATTCCTTACTTTTATGGGAGGGAAAAACATTAGTGCATGAAAACCTGAACAGGGAAATACAAATACTGACACAAAAAACTCCTGGTGACCAGGTAACAGTCATTAGAATTTTTAAAATTACACAATAAATGATGCACAGTGGTTACTTTTAAGCACTTGTATACTTCACAATTGATACAAATTTGATCAAAAAAAGGAAAATCAAAGCAGTATTGTAATTTTCAACATTGGTCACTTTCCTAAAAGTTACCTCAACAGTCAATATCCTACATCTAGCCCACCCCCCAAACCCAGTTCACAAAAGCACTGCAGCCTCTCTGGAGGTTACTGCAAAAGGTTACTGCAGAAGATAAAGGTACGCAGAGTCAGAGGAAATGTATTAGCATGGATAGAGAATTGGCTGGCGAACAGAAAGCAGAGAGTCGGGATAAATGGGTCCTTTTCGGGTTGGAAATCGATGGTTAGTGGTGTGCCACAGGGATTGGTGATGAGACCACAACTGTTTACAATATACATAGATGACCTGGAAGAGGGGACAGAGTGTAGTGCAACAAAATTTGCAGATGACACAAAGATTAGTGGGAAAGCGGGTTGTGCAGAGGACACAGAGAGGCTGCAAAGAGATTTAGATGATTAAGTGAATGGGCTAAGGTTTGGCAGATGGAATACAATGTCGGAAAATGTGAGGTCATCCACCTTGGGAAAAAAAAACAGTAAAAGGGAATATTATTTGAATGGGGAGAAATTACAACATGCTGCGGTGCAGAGGGACCTGGGGGTCCTTGTGCATGAATCCCAAAAAGTTAGTTTGCAGGTGCAGCAGGTAATCAGGAAGGCGAATGGAATGTTGGCCTTCATTGCGAGAGGGATGGAGTACAAAAGCAAGGAGGTCCTGCTGCAACTGTACAGGGTATTGGTGAGGCCACACCTGGAGTTCTGCGTGCAGTTTTGGTCACCTTACTTAAGGAAGGATATACTAGCTTTGGAGGGGGTACAGAGACGATTCACTAGGCTGATTCTGGAGATGAAGGGGTTACCTTATGATGATAGATTGAGTAGACTGGGTCTTTACTCGTTGGAGTTCAGAAGGATGAGGGGTGATCTTATAGAAACATTTAAAATAATGAAAGGGATAAACAAGATAGAGGCAGAGAGGTTGTTTCCACTGGTCGGGGAGACTAGAACGAGGGGGCACAGCCTCAAAATACGGGGGAGCCAATTTAAAACCGAGTTGAGAAGGAATTTCTTCTCCCAGAGGGTTGTGAATCTGTGGAATTCTCTGCCCAGGGAAGCAGTTGAGGCTAGCTTATTGAATGTATTCAAATCACAGATAGATAGATTTGTAACCAATAAGGTAATTAAGGGTTATGGGGAGCGGGCGGGTAAGTGGAGCTGAGTCCACGGCCAGATCAGCCATGATCTTGTTGAGTGGCGGAGCAGGCTCGAGGGGCTAGATGGCCTACTCCTGTTCCTAATTCTTATGTTCTTATGATCCAGTTCACAGCGTCACTGTACCTCTTTTAAGTCCCCACCCTTTCATAGAAACACTATCTCATCCTGCAATATTCCCAATTTATACTGTCTTTCTTTTCCCTGTTCTCCCTCAGTTCAGTCTGGCACTCTTCTCCATCCCTTCAATTCAACCTAGCATTCTTCCACCCCCATGGTGGCACTGTCCCTCCCTAATTCTCCTTCCCAGTTTATGCTGACACTCTCTATACCCTCCATACCCACAGCTTATCTTGTCACTCTCCACCCCACCCCATCAGTTAATGCTGGCACTCACTTTCATTCCATCCCCCTCAGTTAATGCCATGCCCTCTCTCTCTTTCCTCATTCCATAATGTTGCCCTTAGCGCCCTTCTCACCCAAAATGCCACTGTGAGCTTCTCACTTTATCCTCCCAAAGCAGATACTCTGGCTTCCATCCTCTTCCCTTTCAGCCATCATTTTCGCACTTCCATTTAACCTCCACTTTCTCCACTGTCCCCTCATCCCTCCATCCTTTTGCCCCCCCTCCCACACCCACTTTCTTTTTACCCTCAATGCTGCTCACACCTGAGTCCAGCCTCTGCATACTGTGGGAAGGAAATCGCCTGAGAACAAGAATTTATGGGCTGGAGAGGAGTCCATTATGTGGGGTGGCCTGCCAAAATGCCTATGTTCATGTCAAACGCTGTCAGTTGACAAGTATTGGAAAGAAAACTTTCAGTATTCAATCAGTAAACTATGGCATATTTATAAGCTAGCTGCGGAATCAGTCCCAGCCATCCTGTATCCTATTTGTATTTCCTGATGGAACTGTAATGCTGCAAAGCTCCTTCCCCAGCAGTTAAAATTTAAGTCTTTAGAGTGCACAGGTGAGAGTTTTCTGCACTCTATAAACATTTTAATTAATTCCACATTGGTTTGAAATTGTCTGGGGACATTTTAAATATGGTTTGTCATTACACTTCAGCAATAATCTACGCAACGTCAGACCCAAGCTGTGTGAGACTGCTTCCTCCAGGGATGTCACACTGCTTCACTGCAGAGTTAGTTGGGCCCCAGTTCACAATTTATGATGTGCAATGATGTTAATAGTGCAAAATAAACACATCCTGATATCAATATTAATATGTAGGGTGGTGGTGAGTATTACAAATTATCGAATGCTAACAAGAGAATACTGGCATTCATGGAGTGATCATTTGAAGTCATAACCAAATGAACAAAGCTAAACCCAATACTGGATTACTGCCTCTAGCTTGCTGACAGATATTTAATTTTGAAATATTATTTAACATGAATTTTTAGTAGCTGTGTTTTTTAATTTCCTGCAGACTAGTTCCAAGTAAGGTGGGACCACACAGTATACGGTACACAATTTTAAATAGTACACTATGGAACAATTACGTACTGTTATTTGGGCTCCCTCCCAATACTTTGGGCCCAAGTTTCCACATGATTTGCGCCTGATTTTTAGGAGCAACTGGTGGAGAACGGACTATCTTAGAAATTGCAATTCTCCACATTTTTTTTTCTGCAGTTCTAGTCAGGTAGAACAGTTCTACTTTGGAACAGAATTTTTTCTTCAAAAGGGGGCACGTCCGGCCACTGACGCCTGATTTGAAAGTTTCCACAGTGAAAATGTACTCCAAACTAAATTGGAATGGAGCAAGTGAAGATTTTTGTAGAACTGAAAAAACCTGTTCTACACATTAAAAAATCAGGCGCAGGTTACAAATTAGGCGTCCAGAACGAGGGGGGGGGGAAGGGAAGTCATTAAATTCTATAATAAATCCTTATTTATACTTATACAAATATTATACAAATAAATCCAACCTGAATAAACATTTATAAGCAAAGAAAAGATTAAATAAACCATCTTCCTACCTGTGTGAAAGTGCTTCAGGCAGGCCTTTCGGGACCGAAGGCTGAACGGGCCGGCCCGAGACTTCGGGCAGGGCCCATCCCCAGCACCAGATTTACAGGTAGGTGGCGTTGGGTTGGGTCGGGTCGGGGAGGTTCGGTTCGGGTCAGGGGGGAGAGAGAGATAGGGAGAGAGGGGGGGGAGAGAGGGAGAGGGGGAGGGAGAGAAGGGAGAGAGAGAGAGGGAGGAGGGCGGAGGGAGAGAGAGAGGGGGGGGCGGAGGGAGAGAGAGAGGGAGGGGGGGAGGGAGAGAGAGAGAAAGGGAGAGAGAGAGAGGGAGGGAGAGAGAGAGAGAGAGAGAGGGGGGGAGGTCATGTCGGATCCAGTCCGGGAGCGGGAGTCGTGTTGGGTCGGGTCGGGGGGGGCGGGAGCGCGGGTCGGGTCGGGTCGGGTCCAGTCGGGGAGCGGGAACAGGAGCGCGGGTCGGGTCGGGTCCAGTCGGGGAGTCGGGGAGCGGGAACAGGAGCGCGGGTCGGGTCGGGTCCAGTCGGGGAGTCGGGGAGCGGGAACAGGAGCGCGGGTCGGGTCGGGTCGGATCGGGTCCAGTCGGGGAGCGGGAACAGGAGCGCGGGTAGGGTCGGGTCGGATCGGGTCCAGTCGGGGAGCGGGAACAGGAGCGCGGGTAGGGTCGAGTCGGGTCGAGTCGGGGGGGGGGGAGGGGGGCGCGGGTGTCGGGTCTGGTCTGGTCCGGAGGCGGGGAGGGGGGGGAGCGGGTGTCGGGTCTGGTCCGGAGGCGGGGGGGGGGGGGGGGGAAGCGGGTGTCGGGTCTAGTCTGGTCCGGAGGTGGGGGGGGGGGAGGAGCGGGTGTCGGGTCTGGTCTGGTCCGGAGGCGGGGAGGGGGGGGGAGCGGGTGTCGGGTCTGATCCTGAGGCGGGGGGGGGGGGGAAGCGGGTGTCGGGTCTAGTCTGGTCCGGAGGTGGGGGGGGGGGGAGGAGCGGGTGTCGGGTCTGGTCCGGAGGCGGTGGGGGGGGGGGGAGCGGGTGTCGAGTCAGGTCGGGGGGGGAGCAGGAGCTGGCCGTGGGAGGAGCCTTATTCACGCAGCCCCAGTGAGGCCATTCAGCCAGGGCTAGGGGCTGCGTGCTTCGGGCCCCTCCCACACAGTTCGGCGCCTGGAGCTACTGCACTTGCGTGCCCACTGTAGCGCGCATGTGCAGAGGTCCCGGCACTGTTTTCAGCGCAGGGACCTGGCTCCGCCCCCCCACAGCTCGTGCTGGCTGCGCCGAGGGCCAGAGGACCTGCAAGTAGGTGGAGAATACCGAGGATTTTTTTAGGCGCACTTTGTGGCGCGAAAAACGGGCGTCCAGGTTGGGACTGCGCCGTTCTAGTCGCGTGTGGAAATTTGGGCCCATGATACTTGCATTTATATAGTGCCAATCATGACCACCGGACATCTCAAAGTGCTTTACAGCCAATGAAGTACTTTTGGCGTGTAGTCACTGTTGTAATGTGGGAAACGCGGCAGCCAACTTGAGCACAGCAAATTCCTACAATCAGCAATGTGATAATGCCCAGATAATCTGTTTTTGTTATGTTGATTGAGGAATAAATATTGGCCAGGGCACCGGGGATAACTCCCCTGCTCTTCTTCGAAATAGTGCCATAGGATCTTTTACGTCCACCTGAGAGGGCAGACAGGGCCTCGATTTAACATCTCAGCTCAAAGTCGGCACCTTCAACAGTGCAGCACTCCCTCAGCAATGCACTGGACTGTCAGTCAAGATTTTTTTAATGTGCTCAAGTTCCTGGAGCACATAAAAAAAAATCTAGGCTGACACTCTCTAGCGCATGGCATGCTGTGAGCGAACAATGACCTCCTTTTCTTTTGGTATATACACTGGAAACAGTATGCTTATTCTTAAACTGGAGGAAAATAAGACACGGATAGGCCATATTGTTCCGGCTAAAAACTATTCATTAGTATTTATTAAAAGTCACAAATAAACACAAAATCAAGTATTAGCCTGTTTGATTTATCACCAATACTTTAGAATAGTTCCAAAACAATAAAAGTCCTGAAACCGTAGCTATTTTCTGCAATAACTTTGGTAACTTGAAATACACAATCTGGATACACAAGCTATTATGTGGGAGAAATACAATAGAGTCCATATAGCAGTACAGTGAGAAGGGAACTAACCAGCAATTACTTCAGTCTTAGTTATATCTCTCACTTCCCTTTGATCCAGGCTAGTACAGAGGAAGAAAGACAGATGTTGTACACACTTCTGGCAGTGATAAGCCCATCAATGAAATCAGATTTCCATAGGGAACAGAACAGCTTTGTGGATGCCAGATTCAGCTGAGTGTCTGGTAAACAGGACCTCTTGTTGGGACAGACATCCCAGATAACAGCTCTGATTCCTTCTTGCAGTATCCAACTCACATACCAATGTGAAAAACAATAAAACCATACATTCTTACAGATGACACACTCCAGGTGATTCAACTTTTCACAGATTCAAAACAATCTTAAAATGCTGAGTGTGTCTCAAATGCTACCAGCAACTGACAAGCATATTCCAACCTGCAAAGTGCTCCGACAACAATTAAACTCTGAGTGTCCTCAGACTGCATTTCAAGAGAGAAAGAACTTACATTTATACAACACATTTCATATCCATAGAATATCTGAAAGTGCTTTACAACCAATGAGTAGCTTTAGAAGTGTAGTCACTATTATTTTGCAGACAAACATGGCCTCCAATTTGCGCACAGAAAGGCCCCATAAATAGCAATGACCAGCTAATCTGTTTTGGTGGTGTTGGTTGAGGAATAAATATTAGCCAAAATACTGGGAGAACTCAACTGCTCTTCTTCAAATAGTACCATGGGATCTTTTATACTCACCTAAGCAGATAGACAGGTTTAATGTCTCATCCAAGGGATTGCACCTCCAGCAATGCAGCATGTTCCTCCATATTACACTTGCCTAGATTATATGTTTAATTTCTGGAGCCGAACTTCAACGAATCTGACTCAGAGACAAGAATGCTACCAACTGAACCATGCTAACACTTTTAGTCATAGCAATTAGATATCCTGATCTTAATGGGAGTGGCCAAGTTAAACCCAGCTTTGCCTTAGCAACAGAATAAAATATTTTGTATAATAGTCTTGCTATTTTAAAACAATGTATCATCTGAGTGGTTATGAATAATTCCATTGACGATTTGCTCATTTATATAAAAGTTTTGAGACTGATCATAACATTGAAGATGTCACATTTGAAATGGCATATTCCAGACATTAGGCTTTAATCAAACACCGACAAATCACAATTGAGCAATTTATATAAAATCTAAAAGAGAAACAAACCCATTTTTTTTTAATAACCTTGAGATAATCTGAAAAGGTAGTTAAGAGAACAAGGAGACGGACCAAGCAGTGCCAATCTGGAAAAACTTCCAACAATAACAAGCTTCTAATTAACCTCAGGACTTCCTTAGACCACTTCCCGAGAGGATTCTTTCAAAAATTAATTAATGGGATGTGGGCATCACTGGCAAGGCCAGTATTTATTGCCCATTCCTAATTTCCCTTGAGAAGGTGGTGGTGAGCCTCCTTCTTGAACCGCTGCAGTCCGTGTGGTGAAGGTACTCCCAATGTGCTGTTAGGGAGGGAGTTCCACGATTTTGACCCAGCAACGATGAAGGAATGGCTGACATATTTCCAAGTCGGGACGGTGTGCAACTTGCAGGCGGTAGTGTTCCCATGCGCCTGCTGCCTTGTCTTTCTAGTTGTTAGGGTTGTGGGTTTAGGAGGGGCTGTTAAAGAAGCCTTGGTGAGTTGCTGTAGTGCATCTTGTAGATGGTACACACTGCAGTCATGGTACGCCGGTTGTGGAGGGAGTGAATGTTTAAGGTGATGGATGGGGTGCCAATCACTCAGGCTGCTTTGTCCTGGATGGTGTTGAACTTCTTTGGTGTTGTTGGAGCTGTACTCATCCAGGCAAGTGGAAAGTATTCCAATGTACTCCTGACCTGTACCTTGTAAATGGTGGAAAGGCTTTGGGGAGTCAGGAGGTGAGTCACTCGCCACAGAACACCCAGCCTCTGATCTGCTCTTGTTGCCACAGTATTTAAGTGGAGGCCCCGACCTGCTAGAGACCATTAGCGGCAGGTCGGGGCCATAAAGGGAGCGGCGAGCGACGGCCATGGCAGCGTGGAGGCGTATCCCTCCAGGGAGCAGCACGTGCTGGTGCAGGAGGGCAACATAGAAACATAGAAAATAGGTGCAGGAGTAGGCCATTCGGCCCTTCGAGCCTGCACCACCATTCAATATGATCATGGCTGATAATGTAACTTCAGTACCCCATTCCTGTTTTCTCTCCATATCCCTTGATCCCTTTAGCTGTAAGGGCCACATCTAACTCCCTTTTGAATATATCTAACAAACTGGCCTCAACAACTTTCTGTGGTAGATAATTCCACAGATTCACATTTCCCTGAGTGAAGAAGTTTCTCCTCATCTCGGTCCTTAATGGCTTACCCCTTATCCTTAGACTGTCACTGCTGGTTCTGGACATCCCCAACATCGGGAACATTCTTCCTGCATCTAACCTGTCCAATCCCGTCAGAATTTTACATGTTTCTATGAGATCTTCTCTCATTCTTCTAAATTCCAGTGAATATAAGTCGATCCAGTCTTTCTTCATATGTCAGTCCTGCCATCCCTGGAATCAGTCTGGTGATCTTTCGCTGCACTCCCTCAATAGCAAAAATGTCCTTCCTCAGATTAGGAGTCCAAAACTGTACACAATATTCAAGGTGTGGCCTCACCCTGTGCAAGTGCAGTAAGACCTCACTGCTCCTATAGTCAAATCCTCTCGCTATGAAGGTCAGCATGCCATTTGCCTTCTTCACCACATGCTGTACCTGCATGCCAACTTTCAATGACTGATGTACCATGATACCCAGGTTTCGTTGCACCTCCCCTTTTCCTAATCTGTCATCATTCAGATAATATTCTGCCTCCCTGTTTTTGCCACCAAAGTGGAAAACCTCATGTTTATCAACATTATACTGCATCTGCCATGCATTTGTGGTGTTGTGGTGGAAAGCAAAACTGATCCTGAACCTGCCTTCATCTGACAAGCACATGCGTATTTTTCAGCAGAAAAACTGGATAGTGACCAAGAGGTGAAACTCCTAACTGATATTTTTAGCCCTTCCTAACCCGAAGTGAGGCCACTTATAACATTTCTGTGGTCACTGTGGCTGAGCTGAGCTAACTGCACAGACCAGGTATCGGACATGGGTCTTTCTGGTCTTTTTGAACCTGTTCCATTGTTAGACAGTACATTTAACCTTTTAAGGCTCCGACCTGCTGCAGATGTTCCCTCGCAGGTCGGGGCCGCCACGCTGCTCCCATGGCCCGCAGCTCCACTCCTTTTAAGGCCCTGACCTGCAGCAGATGTTCCCTCGCAGGTCGGGGCCTGGTGCAGGAGAGCGATGGCAGTGAAGAGGCAACTGGATTGGCCATCACCATAATCCAGGTTGGTGATTGGAGCGTGGGCAGATACAGCAGGAGCGGCGAGGTCGGGGTGCAGGAGCTGCGAGAGATTGCAGAGCAACATGATCGGGGCCCAGGAGAGGCATGAGTTCGGGGCACAGAAGAGGCGTGGGCCCAGGGGCAGCATGGGCCTACCCACACTGTGATATGTGTGCGCACTAGGTCCGTGCAGTAGAGCTGGTTTCCAGTCGTCTTGGTTAACCCTTGCCACTGGACCAAGACCAACCTCTGTCAAGCCCATGTGGTGGCTGGTGTGCAACGGCCACCACACATTAAAAAAATCCACACACAGGCATCTTCCATCCTTCAATATGAAGTTCGGAACCAGGAATATTAGGTCCTTCATTGAAACACCTGTGAACTCATTGAACTCATCCCTTTTTGGCATTGAAACAAGTCATCCTCGATTCAAAGGACAGCCTAAGAAGAACAGATACATCCTCAAAAAATTCGAGAAGATTTGTCAAGCATGATTTCCCTTTCATAAATCCATGCTGATTTGGACTGATCCTGTCACTGCTTTCCAAATGCGCTGCTATTACGTCTTTAATAATTAATTTGAACGTTTTCCCCACTACCGATGTCAGGCTAACCGGTCTATAATTCCCTGTTTTCTCTCTCCCTCCTTTTTTAAAAAGTGGTGTTACATTAGCTACCCTCCAATCTATAGGAACTGATCCAGAGTCGATAGTCTGTTGGAAAATGATCACCAATGCATCCACTATTTTTAGGGCCACTTCCTTAAATACTCTGGGATGCAGCCTAACAGGCCCTGGAGATTTATCGGCCTTCAATCCATCAATTTCCCTAACACAATTTCCTGACTAATAAGGATTTCCTTCAGTTCCACCTTCTCGCTAGACCCTCGGTCCCCTAGTATTTCCGGAAGGTTATTTGTGTCTTCTTCGTGAAGACAGAACCAAAGTATTTGTTCAATTGATCTGCCATTTCTTTGTTCTCCATTATAAATTCACCTGATTCTGACTGCAAGGGACCGACATTTGTCTTCACTAATCGTTTTCTCTTCACATATCTATAGACGCTTTTGCAGTCAGTTTTTATGTTCCCTGCAAGCTTAGTCTTAATTAAACCCTTTGCCCTCCTCTGCTGAATTCTAAATTTCTCCCAGTCCTCAGGTTTGCTGCTTTTTCTGGCCAATTTATATGCCTCTTCCTTGGATTTAACACTATCGCTAATTTCCCTTGTTAGCCACGGTTGAGCCACCTTCCCCATTTTATTTTTACGCCAGATAGGGATGTACAATTGTTGAAGTTGATCCATGTGATCTTTAAATGTCTGCCATAGCCTATCCATCGTCAACCCTTAAATATCATTCGCCAGTCTATCCAAGCCAATTCACATCTCATACCATCGAAGTTACCTTTCTTTAAGTTCAGGTCTCTAGTCTCTGAATTAAGTGTGTCACTCTCCATCTTAATGAAGAATTCTACCATATTATGGTCACTCTTCCCCAAGGGGCCTCGCACAACAAGATTGCCAATTAATCCTCTCTCATTACACAAGACCCAGTCGAGGATGGCCTGCTCTCTAGTTGGTTCCTCGACATATTGGTCTAGAAAACCATCCCTTATACACTCCAGGAAATCCTCCTCCACTGCATTGCTACCAGTTTGGTTCGCCCTATCTATATGTAGATTAAAGTCACCCATGATAACTGCTGTACCTTTATTGCACGCATCCCTAATTTCCTGTTTGATGCCATCCCCAACCTCACTACCACTGTTTGGTGGTCTGTACACAACTCCCAATAGCGTTTTCTGCCCGTTGGTGTTCCGCAGCTCTACCCATACAGATTCCACATCATCCAAGCTAATGTCCTTCCTTACTATTACATTAATCTCCTCTTTAACCAGAATGCTACCTCACCTCCTTTTCCATCCTGTCTATCCTTCCTGAATATTGAATACCCCTGGATGTTGAGTTCCCAGCCTTGGTCACCCTGGAGCCATGTCTCCGTAATCCCAATTACATCATATCCGTTAACAACTATCTGCGCAGTTAATTCATCCACCTTAGTATGAATGTCCTCGCATTGAGACACAGAGCCTTCAGGCTTGTTTTTTTTAACACTCTTTGTTCTTTTAGAATTATGTTGTAATGTGGCCCTTTTTGATTTTTTCCTTTGATTTCTTTACCCTCCTTTTCCTTATCTCCTTTCTACCTTTTGCTTCTGCCCCCATTTTACTTCCATCTGTCTCCCTTCATAGATTCCCATCCCCCTGCCATATTAGTTTAAACCCTCCCCAACAGCACGAGCAAACACTCTCCCTTGGACATTGGTTCCGGTCCTGCCCAGGTGCAGTCCGTCCAGTTTGTACTGGCCCCACCTCCCCCAGAACCTGTTTCAATGTCCCAGGAATTTGAATCCCTCCCTCGTGCACCATTCCTCAAGCCACGTATTCACCTTAACTATCCTGCTGATTGCTACCAGTGCCTCTGACTAGCACGTGGCACTGGTAGCAATCCTGAGATTACTAGTTTTGAGGTCCTACTTTTTAATTTAACTCCTAGCTCCCTGAATTCAGCTTGTAGGACCTCATCCCGTTTTTCACCTAAATCGTTGGTACCTATATGCACCATGACAACTGGCTGTTCACCTTTCCCCTCCAAAATGCCCTGCAGCTGCTCTGAGACATCCTTGACCCTTGCACCAGGGAGGCAACATACCATCCTGGAGTCTCGATTGCAGCCTCAGAAACACCTATCTATTCCCCTTACAATAGAATCCCCTACCACTATAGCTCTCCCACTCTTTTTCCTGCCCTCCTGTGCAGCAGAGCCACCTATGGTACCATGAATTTGGCCGCTGCTGCCTTCCCCTGATGAGTCATCTCTGCCAACAGAACCCAAAATGGGATATCTGTTTTGGAGGGAGATGACCGCAGCGGACCCCTGCACTACCTTCCTTCCACTGCTCTGCCTGATGGTCACCCATTCCCTATCTGCCTGAGTAACCTTTACCTGCGGTGTGACCAACTCAGTAAACGTGCTAATCACGGCATCCTCAGCACTGCGGATGCTCCAGAGCGAGTCCATGCGCAGCTCCAGTGCCACAATGCGGTTTGTCAGGAGCTGCAGCTGGACACACTTCCTGCATACACAGTAGTCAGGGACACTGGAAGCGTCCCTGACTTCCCACATAGCACAGGAGGAGCATGATACGGGTCTGGGTTCTCCTGCCATGACTTAACCTTTAAATTAACTTAATTTGGCAGCAATGCCAAAGGTTACCTACTGATAAGGAAATAAAAAGAAAAAGATTAAATACTCACCAATCCACCAGCCAATCACTTACCCGCTTGGCTGTGATGTCACACTTCGATGTGTTATATTGGGGAACAAAGAAATAGGAGACCATTTTCACAAATACTTTGGTTCTGTCTTCACAAAGGAAGACACAAATAACCTTCCAGATGTACGAGGGGACCAAGGGTCTAGTGAGAAGGAGGAACTGAAGGATATCCTTATTAGGCGGGAAGTTGTGTTGGAGAAATTGATGGGATTGAAGGCCAATAAATCCCCGGGGCCTGATTGTCTGCATCCCAGAGTACATAAGGAAGTGGCCCTAGAAATAGTGGATGCATTGGTGATCATTTTCCAACAGTGTATCGACTCTGGAGCAGTTCCTATGGACTGGAGGGTAGCTAATGTAACACCACTTTTAAAAAAAGGAGGGAGAGAGAAAATGGGTAATTATAGACCGATTAGCCTGACATCAGTAGTGGGGAAAATGTTGGAATCAATTATTAAGGATGAAATAGCAGCGCATTTGGAAAGCAGTGACAGTCAGTCCAAGTCAGCATGGATTTATGAAAGGGTAATCATGCTTGACAATTCTTCTGGAATTTTTTTGAGGATGTAACTAGTAGAGTGGACAAGGGAGAACCAATGGATGTGGTGTATTTGGACTTTCAAAAGGCCTTTGATAAGATCCGACATAAGAGATTGGTGTGCAAAGTCAAAGCACATGGTATTGGGGGTAATGTACTAGCGTGGATAGAGAATTGGTTGGCAGACAGGAAATAGAGAGTCAGGATAAATGGGTCCTTTTCGGAATGGCAGGCAGTGACTAGTGGAGTGCCGCAGGGGTCAGTGCTGGGACCTCAGCTCTTTACAATATACATTAATAATCTGGATGAAGAAATTGAGTATAATATCTCCAAGTTTGCAGATGACACTAAACTGGGTGGTGGTGTGAGCTGTGAGGAGGATGCTAAGAGGCTGCAGGGTGATTTGGACAGGTTAGGTGAGTGGGCAAACGCATGGCAGATGCAGTATAATGTGGATAAATGTGAGGTTATCCACTTTGGTGGCAGATACACGAAGGCAGAATATTATCTGATTGGCGGCAGATTAGGAAAAGGGGAGGTGCAACGAGGCATGGGTGTCATGGTTCATCAATCATTGAAAGTTGGCATGCAGGTACAGCAGGCGGTGAAGAAGGCAAATAAGAACATAAGAACATAAGAATTAGGAACAGGAGTAGGCCATCTAGCCCCTCGAGCCTGCTCCACCATTCAATAAGATCATGGCTGATCTGGCCGTGGACTCAGCTCCACTTACCCGCCCGCTCCCCATAACCCTTAATTCCCTTCTTGGTTAAAAATCTATCTATCTGTGATTTGAATACATTCAATGAGCTAGCCTCAACTGCTTCCTTGGGCAGAGAATTCCACAGATTCACAACCCTCTGGGAGAAGAAATTCTTTCTCAACTTGGTTTTAAATCGGCTCCCCCGTATTTTGAGGCTGTGCCCCCTAGTTCTAGTCTCCCCGACCAGTGGAAACAACCTCTCTGCCTCTATCTTGTCTATCCCTTTCATTATTTTAAATGTTTCTATTAGATCACCGCTCATCCTTCTGAACTCCAATGAGTAAAGACCCAGTCTACTCAATCTATCATCATAAGGTAACCCCCTCATCTCTGGAATCAGCCTAGTGAATCGTCTCTGTACCCTCTCCAAAGCTAGTATATCCTTCCTTAAGTAGGGTGACCAAAACTGCACGCAGTACTCCAGGTGCAGCCTCACCAATACCCTGTACAGTTGCAGCAGGCCCTCCCTGCTTTTGTACTCCATCCCTCTCGCAATGAAGGCCAACATTCCATTCGCCTTCCTGATTACCTGCTGCACGTGCAAACTAACTTCTCCAAAAGAGTTTCATGCACAAGGACCCCCAGGTCCCTCTGCACTGCAGCATGTTGTAATTTCTCCCCATTCAAATAATATTCCCTTTTACTGTTTTTTTTTCCAAGGTGAATGACCTCACATTTTCCGACATTGTATTCCATCTGCCAAACCTTAGCCCATTCGCTTAACCTATCTAAATCTCTTTGCACCCTCTCTGTGTCGTCTACACAACCTGCTTTCCCACTAATCTTTGTGTCATCTGCAAATTTTGTTACACTACACTCTGTCCCCTCTTCCAGGTCATCTATGTATATTGTAAACAGTTGTGGTCCCAGCACCGATCCCTGTGGCACATCGCTGACCACCGATTTCCAACCTGAAAAGGACCCATTTATCCCGACTCTCTGCTTTCTGTTAGTTAGCCAATTCTCTATCCATGCTAATACATTTCCTCTGACTCCGCATAACTTTATCTTGTGCAGTAACCTTATCGAATGCCTTTTGGAAATCTAATTACACCACATCCATCGGTACACCTCTATCCACCATGCTCGTTATATCCTCAAAGAATTCCAGTAAATTAGTTAAACATGATTTCCCCTTCATAAATCCATGTTGCGTCTGCTTGACTGCACTATTCCTATCTAGATGTCCCGCTATTTCTTCCTTAATGATAGCTCCAAGCATTTTCCCCACTGCAGATGTTAAACTAACCAGCCTATAGTTACCTGCCTTTTGTCTGCCCCCTTTTTTAAACAGAGGGGTTACATTAGCTGCTTTCCAATCCGATGGCACCTCCCCAGAGTCCAGAGAATTTTGGTAGATTATAACCAATGCATCTGCTATAACTTCCGCCAACTCTTTTAATACGCTGGGATGCATTTCATTAGGACCAGGGGACTTGTCTACCTTGAGTCCCATTAGCCTGTCCAGCACTACCTCCCTAGTGATAGTGATGGTCTCAAGGTCCTCCCTTCCCACATTCCCATGACCAGCAATGTTTGGCATGGTTTTTGTGTCTTCCACTGTGAAGACCGAAGCAAAATAATTGTTTAAAGTCTCAGCCATTTCCACATTTCCCATTATTAAATCCCCCTTCTCATCTTCTAAGGGACCAACATTTACTTTAGTCACTTTCTATATATCTATAAAAGCTTTTACTATCTGTTTTTATGTTTTGCGCAAGTTTACTTTTGTAATCTATCTTTCCTTTCTTTATTGCTTTCTTAGTCATTCTTTGCTGTCGGTTAAAATTTTCCCAATCTTCTAGTTTCCCACTAAACTTGGCCACCTTATACGCATTGCTTTTTAATTTGATACTCTCCTTTATTTCCTTGGTTATCCACGGCTGGTTATCCCTTCTCTTACCGCCCTTTTTTTTCACTGGAATATATTTTTGTTGAGCACTATGAAAGAGCTCCTTAAAAGTCCTCCACTGTTCCTCAATTGTGTCATCGTTTAGTCTGTGTTCCCAGTCTACTTTAGCCAACTCTGCCCTCATCCCACTGTAGTCCCCTTTGTTTAAGCATAGTACGCTCGTTTGAGACACTACTTCCTCACCCTCAACCTGTATTACAAATTCAACCATACTGTGATCACTCATTCCGAGAGGATCTTTTACTAGGAGATCGTTTATTATTCCTGTCTCATTACACAGGACCAGATCTAAGATAGCTTGCTCCCTTGTAGGTTCTGTAACATACTGTTCTAAGAAACAATCCCGTATGCATTCTATGAATTCCTCCTCAAGGCTACCCCGTGCGATTTGATTTGACCAATGGCATGTTGGCCTTCATAGCTGGGAGATTTGAGTCTAGGAGCAGGGAGGTCTTACTGCAATTGTACAGGGCCTTGGTGAGGCCTCATCTGGAATATTGTGTTCAGTTTTTGGTCTCCTAATCTGAGGAAGGACGTTCTTGCTATTGAGGGAGTGCAGCGAAGGTTCACCAGACTGATTCCAGGGATGGCTGGACTGACATATGAGGAGAGACTGGATCAACTGGGCCTTTATACACTGGAGTTTAGAAGGATGAGAGGGGATCTCATAGAAACATATAAGATTCTGACGGAACAGGACAGGTTAGATGTGGGTAGATTGATCCCGATGTTGGGGAAGTCCAGAACCAGGGGACACAATCTTAGGATAAGGGATAGGCCATTTGGGACTGAGATGAGGAGAAACTTCTTCACTCAGAGAGTTGTTAACCTGTGGAATTCCCTGCCGCAGAGAGTTGTTGATGCCAGTTCATTGGATATATTCAAGAGGGAGTTAGATATGGCCCTTACGGCTAAAGGGATCAAGGGGTATGGAGAGAAAGCAGGAAAGGGGTACTGAGGGAATGATCAGCCATGATCTTATTGAATGGTGGTGCAGACTCAAAGGGCCAAATGGCTTACTCCTGCACCTATTTTCTATGTTTCTATGATTTCATTTTACTTCTTTGTTTTACCTTCGGCCTAATAGCAGCAAAGTGGTTGGTGATTGGAGCGTGGGCAGGTGCAGCAGGAGCGGCAAGGTCGGGGCAAAGGAGCGGCGAGGGACGTGATTGGGGCCCAGGGGAGGTATGAGTTTGGGGCCCAGAAGAGGCGAGAACCCAGGGGCAGCACGGGCCAGCCAACACTGTGATGTGTGCGCGCACTAGATCTGTGCAGCAGAGCTGGTCTCCAATCATCTTGGGTAATCCTTGCCACTGGACCAAGACCTAGCTCTGTCAAGCCCATGTGGTGGCTGATGTGCAACGGCCACCATATATTTAAAAAAATCCACGCACAGGTATCTTTACCCTTGAGAATGTAGTTTGGGTCCTTCATTGAAACACCTGCGAAGTCATCCTTTTTGGTGTGGAAGCAAGTCATCCTCATTTTGAGGGACCGCCTATGATGATGATGACATAAGTCGCTGGTCCAGTTAAGTGTTTGATCAATGGTGATGTTACTTACCACTTATCAGCCCAAGCCTGAATGTTGTCCAGGTCTTGCTGCATGCAGGCAAGTACTGCTTCATTATCTGAGGAGTTGCGAATGGAATTGTAATCATCAGCGAACATCCCCACTCTGAACTCACTTCAGGATATGCCTGTGTAAGGGAAAGTGAAACAGTTTACATTCGACTAACTAAACACAATACAACCATACATACTCTAATCCAAAAGATGGCACAAGGGAAGTTCAGACAAAAACAAAACAGTTTTAATATGACACAAAAGGAGCTAACATTAAATAGTGTTAAATAGTATTTACAGCACAGAAACTGGCCATTTGGCCCGACAGGTCCATGCCTGTGTTTATACTTCACAAGAGCCTCCTCCCACCCTTCTTCATCTAACTCCATCAACATATTCTTCAATTCATTTCTGCCCTGTGTGTTTATCTAGCTTCCCCTTAAATGCACATGTGTTATTCCACATTCTAACCACTCTCCAGGTAAAGAAGTTTATTAGTAAATATCACATTTATGGCCCCTAGTTCTGGTCTCCCTGCAAGTGGAAACATCTTCTCTATGTCTATCCTATCAAACTTTTCATAATCTTAAAGACCTCTAACAAGTCACCCATCACTCTTCAAGAGCTCCAGCCAGTTCAATCCTTCTGATAGGTATAACCAGTTATCATTCTTGTAAATCTTTTTTCACCTTCTCCAGTGCTTCTATATCCTTTTTATAATATGGATACCAGACTGTGCACACTCTAGTTCAAGTGTGGACTAACCAAGTTTCTATACAAGTTTAACTTCCATTATTTGCAATGATATCCCTCTAGAAATGAACCCCCGAGCTTAGTTTGCTTTTGTAATGGCTTTATTAACCTGCGTTGCTACTTTTAATGATTTGTATATCTGTACTTGTGGATCCCTCTGCTCCTCTTCCCCATTTAGACACTTATTTTCCAAGGTATATGTGGCCTCCTTATTCTTCCTACCAAAATGTAACATCTCACACGTATCTATATTGAAATAAAAACAGAAAATGTTGGAAATACTCAATGGATCAGGCAGCATCTGTGAAGCGAGAAACAGAGTTGACGTTTCAGGTCGATGGCCTTTCATCAGAAACTAGAGATGAAGGTTTGGGACTTTGGCGAGGGAAGCCCGGAGAGAGGTTTGGCTTGGTGGGCAAGGGGAAGGGCATGAAGCAAAAGAAGCAGCTGATCGTAGAGTCTCAATCTTGGTAACAAAGAAGTCCGACATGTTCCATGCACTGGTTTTTGGAGGTGAGAAAGCAGGGGACAGTTTGTCATGGAGTCAAAAAGCCAGGTGTTATCTTTACTCAACAGGATGATCCTGGACTAGTAGGTGATTTTGACATATATGAGTGAGGCCCAAAAGCACCTGATATAAAACTGGTATAGGACTTGTAAACTTTCAAGTTATATGGCCCTGAAATTCCGATGTCCCGGGTCTGTACGAAATTTCTACTGACCCGGGAAAGCATCAGAAAAGCTGGTTTTCAGCGCGCAATGCGCATGCGCTGAAAACCGGCTTTTCCGATCTGTCAAGTTTCTGGCTTGACAGATCCTCCATATCTCAGGAGCGAGGACACTTGCAGGGCAAGATTTCCGATATTTACAAATATCTTGCCCTGCAAATGTCCTTTAAAATCTTGTGCCTGAAAAAGCAGGCATATAGCCTACTTTTACAGGTGCAAGTGTTTAAAAATACACAAAAACATTTTAAAATAAAGTTATAAAAACACATTTTATTGTTAAAAACCCTCCCCACTACGGTAAACTTATTTTAATGGCTTAATTAAAAAAACTTTTTTAAAAGTTGGGAAAATACTTTTTTTATAACAACTTTAATTTAAATGAATGTTAAATATGTAGTTTATTTTCTACTTTTTATTGTGTTTTGGGTGTTGGGGGGGCGGGGTTCTCATTCAGAATAATAGGAGTTCAGGACTTATGGAACTCCTATTACTATGAATGAGAATCTATACACCAGATTGGCTGCTGTCTCCAGCTCCCAGCCTGTGCACGTCCCCACGTGCACGCGCTGCGACGCACAGTCACGAGAGGCCTCAGGCTCGGAAGTTCCAACGGGCGCAGCAGCAACAGGTAAGTGCGCATCTTTTTTCTCCTTTTCTGTCGTTTGCCCGTGGGAAGAGCTCGACCGGAATTTAAGGGCCAATAACAAGTTGGCTTAAATAAGGTTGCAATTCAAAGTTCAGTTTGAAGCTTGTTTTATATTATTTGCTGTTCCCTGTAACAGTGCATAGCATACCAAAAATATTTAACTTATGACCTGATATGGACAATCCACAAATTTATTTTGGGGTTTTGATGTCTAGTCACAAGGCTGGTTTTGACATTATTTTAATAGCTGCTCCATGGGCTCCATATGATCTAGTTCCTGTTATTTTCCTTATTTTTCTGTACCGATTTGGAATAAAATACTCTTTAATTTCTATGTGTCATGTATCTTACATTATTACATATAACTGTATCCTAACATGCTATACATGACTGTAATAAAATATGACCTGTAACCACCAGCATACCTTACCACCAGGGGTACACTTGCAAGAGACAGGTATATAAGGACAGGTCTCAGGCAAGTGCAGCATTCCAGAGCTGTGAAATAAAGGTGCAGGTCCAGAGTGACCTTGACTTCACTATATGCCTCGTGTGAATCTGTACTGAGGGGACAGGACTTTACAGTAACGACGAGTTACGGGATTACAGAATCCACAGAATGGCGAACAACGGATCAGATGAAAAGTACAATGCGGGAGACAATTGGGAGGACTTTATAGAAAGGCTCCAGCAAAGCTTTGTAACCAAAGACTGGTTAGGCGACGATAAGGCAGACAAGAGAAGAGCCCATCTCTTGACCAGCTGTGGCTCGAAAACATACACTTTAATGAAGGATCTGTTGGCACCCGAGAAACCAGCAAGCAAGTCGTTTGAAGAATTGAGCACACTGGTAAGAGACCATCTGAAGCCAGCGAGCAGCCTACACATGGCCAGATACAGGTTCTACATCTACAGACGCTGTGTGGGCCAGAGCATACCCGACTTCGTGGCGGAACTTCGGAGGTTGGCTAGTTTATGTGAGTTCTCCGATGAACTGAGGAGAGAAATGCTGAGAGACTTTTTCATTGAAGGAATAGGCCATGCAGGCATATTCCGAAAGCTCATAGAGACCAAGAACCTGACCTTAGAGGCAGCAGCACTGGTTGCACAGACATTTTTGGTCAGGGAAGAAGAAACAAGGTTGATTTACAATGCAGGTACGACAACTAATGAAATATCGGAACAAAATGTTCACAGCACTAAACAAGCTGCTACCCCACACACAGACAAAACCGGGAGAACAGGCTCTCGACAGCAGGCAGAAGCCATCAAGGGCCACAGGAACGGCCGTTCACACCTCATCAACCCACAATGCGAGCAATCAACTACAAGCTGAGAGAAGCTCAAGAGAGATCAGCCAGATGCAGCTCATTCTTTGGGAACACTTTAAACAATAGAACAGGTCTTTGCCGGAAGTGTGGGGGTGGGCACTCGTCAAGGGGATGTTGATTTCAGCAGGCTGTTTGCAGAAATTGTGAAAATACAGGGCATTTGGCCCGCATGTGCAAAAAAACGGCAGCTCGGCTGGTATACGAATCGGATGGGTCGGAAAGCGGACCAGAAGATGGTGGGGACAGTTCCTGGGACACCGATGTACAGCGGGTCAACGCGATCAATGGCCGCTGCTCCTACAACAGAACGCCTCCTATAATGATGAGGGTCCTACTCAACGGGATATCTGTCAACATGGAGCTGGATACGGGAGCGAGTCAATCTCTCATGGGCGCTCAACAATTTGAACAACTGTGGCCGCATAAAAGAGACAGACCAAAACTCACAAGGGTCGATACCAAACTAAGGACCAATACCAAAGAAATCGTACTAGTCCTCGGCAGCGCCATGCTCTCTGTCACACACAAAGGGACAGTGAATCGACTTCCCCTGTGGATTGTCCCCGGAGACCCCCCAGCACTGTTGGGGAGAAGCTGGCTGGCAAAACTAAACTGGAAATGGGATGATGTCCATGCCATGTCATTAGAGGAACGGACCTCCTGCTCAACAGTTATAAAGTGATTTGAACATCTCTTTCAGCCAGGTGTGGGCACTTTCAAAGGGGCCAAAGTCAAAATCTACATCACACAGGATGCTAGACCGGTCCAGAGCTGTACCCTATGTAATGAGGGAAAAGATTGAACACGAACTAGACAGGCTTCTGCGGGAAGGCATTATATCACCTGTGGAATTTAGCGACTGGGCAAGTCCCATCGTCCCAGTCATGAAGCCTGATGGATCCGTACGAATCTGTGGGGACTACAAATCTACCATAAACAGAGTCTCCCTACAGGACCAATACCCACTGCCCAGAGCGGAGGACTTATTTGCCACGTTGGCTGGAGGTAAACTTTTTTCAAACTTAGACCTCACATCTGCGTATATGACGCAAGAATTGACCGAGGAAACCAAGCTACTCACCACCATCAACACACATCGAGGCCTTTTCATGTACAATCGATGCCCATTCGGCATCAGGTCGGCAGCTGCCATATTCCAGCGCAACATGGAGAGTCTGCTCAAGTCCATCCCGGGGACGGTTGTATTTCAAGACGACATACTTATCATGTGCAGGGACACTGACTCCCATCTCCGTAATTTGGAGGAAGTACTAAAGTGGTTGGATCGGGTAGGCCTTCGAGTCAAGAAATCCAAGTGCCTGTTTCTCGCACCCGAGGTTCAATTTTTGGGCAGAAGGATTGCCGCTGATGGAATCCGCCCAACAGAGTCCAAAACAGAAGCAATTTGCCTGGCCCCCAGGCCCTGGAATGTCTCAGAACTGCGCGCCTTTCTCGGGCTACTCAATTACTTTGGGAACTTTATGCAGAACTTAAGCACGCTGCTGGAGCCTCTCCACGTGCTACTCAGGAAGGGGTGCGATTGGTTTTGGGGGGACGCCAATGACGGGTCTGCAATGCAGGATGATGCCTGGGGTCAAGCCATGGATGCTGAGGTTCAGAGGGTTCATGTGGCTGCGTCCGCAGTTCATACACTAAAGCCATGATGATGAAAGTTTTATTGAATGGCATCCCGGTGCGCAATGAGCTGGATACGGTAGCCAGCCAGTCCTTTATGAGCGTCCAACAATTTGAGAGACTATGGCCACACAGAACTAGCAGGCCCAAACTGGAACGCATTGACACGCAGCTACGCACGTACACCAAATAAATCATCCCAGTGCTGGGCAGTGCAAACCTGGTGGTAACACACAATGGATCACAGAACCACCTGCCACTCTGGATTGTTCCGGGAAATGGCCCAGCGCTTTTGGGAAGGAGCTGGCTAGCCGAGATGAACTGGAAATGGGGAGATGTGCACGCCATTTCGTCTGTGGAGCGAAGTTCATGCTCGCAAGTCCTACAAAAATTCGGGTCACTGTTTCAACTCGGTGTCCGAACGTTAAGGACACCAAAGTAGTGATACACATCACCCCGGATGCCAGACAAGTGCACCACAAAGCCAGAGCGATGCAGTATGTGATGCGTGAGAAATTTGAGAGTGAATTGGACAGGCTGCTCAGAGAGGGCATAATTTTGCCTGTTGAATTCAGTGACTGGGCAAGTCCCATCGTTCCTGTCCTTAAAGCGAATGGCTCGATCAGGATCTGCGGCGACTACAAAGCCACCATCAACCGACTGTCGCTGCAGGACCAATACCCGCTCCCGAGAGCAGAGGACCTTTTTGCCACATTGGCAGGTGGCAAGCTGTTCACTAAGTTGGACCTCACTTCAGCCTACATGACTCAGGAACTGGCTGAAGAATCCAAGCTTCTGACCATCATCACGACACACAAGGGACTATTCATCTACAACAGGTGTCCGTTTGGCATTCGTTCAGCGGCTGCAATCTTCCAGATGAACATGGAAAGCTTGCTCAAATCCATTTCCAGCACAATCGTATTCCAAGACGACATCCTAATAATGGGTCAAGACACCGAGGAACACCTCCACAACCTGGAGGAGGTGCTACGCCGACTGGACCGGGTAGGCCTGCGGCTGAAAAAGGCCAAGTGTGTGTTTTTGGCCCCAGAAGTCAAGTTTTTGGGCAGAAGGGTTGCCGCAGACAGGATCCGGCGTACCGAATCCAAAACAGAGGCGATCCGTCGTGCGCCCCGGCCCGGCAACACATCGGAGTTGCGATCGTTCCTGGGACTTTTGAACTATTTCGGGAACTTCCTGCCTAACTTAAGCACATTGTTGGAGCCGTTACATGTGCTCCTGCGTAAGGGCTGTGACTGGTTCTGGAGGCACTGTCAGGAACGGGCTTTCAACAAGGCGCAGAACCTGCTTTGTTCTAACAAACTGTTGACTTTGTATGACCCCTGTAAAAAATTAGTTTTAACATGCGATGCATCATCATACAGGGTTGGGTGTGTTGTAGCAGGGAAATGACGACGGCCGACTACAACCAGTGGCTTATGCCTCCAGGTCGCTCTCCCAGGCAGAGCGGGGGTACGGCATGGTTGAAAAGGAAGCACTCGCTTGCGTTTACGGTGTAAAAAGATGCACCAGTATCTTTTCGGCAGACCGATTGAGTTAGAAATGGATCACAAGCCGTTAACATCCCTGTTGTCCGACAGCAAGGCTGTCAATGCCAATGCATCAGCTCGCATATAGCGATGGGCTCTCACGCTGGCTGTGTATGACTACACCATACGGCACCGGCCAGGCACAGAAAATTGCGCTGACGTGCTCAGCAGGCTTCCGCTGGCCACCACCGAGGGGGCAGCTGAGCAAAGCGCTGAGATAGTCATGGCCGTTGAGATTTTTGACACCGCAGGCTCCCCCATCACAGCCTGCCAGATCAAACTCTGGACCAACAGGGATCCCCTCCTATCCATGATAAAGAAATGTGTCCTGACTGGAGATTGGGCGCCCGCACACGGGGCGTGTCCCGAGGAGGTCAGACCGTTTCAGAGATGGATGGATGAGCTCTCCATCCAAACCAACTGCCTGCTATGGGGCAGCCGGGTGATCATGCCCCAGAAAGGTAGGGAAGCATTCATTGGGGAACTCCACAGCGAGCACCCTGGCATTGTGCTAATGAACGTCATTGCCCAGTCACATGTATGATGGTCGGGGATTGACTCAGACCTGGAACACTGGGTTCGCAGCTGCAGGACATGTGCCCAGCTGGACAATGCCTCCAGGGAGGTCCCGCTCAGCCCATGGCCCTGGTCCACCAGGCCATGGTCATGCATCCACGTGGACTATGCGGGGCCGTTCATGGGAAAAATGTTCTTGATTGTAGTCGATGCATACTCGAAATGGATCAAGTGCATCATATTAAACTCGTGCACGACATCCATCACCGTGGAGAGTCTGCGCACGGTTTTCGCGACCCACGGCTTGCCGGACATTCTGGTCAGCGACAATGGCCCGTGTTTCACCAGCCATGAATTCCAGGAGTTTATGTCGGGTAATGGCATTAAACACGTCCGGATGGCATCGTTCAAGCCGGCTTCCAATGGCCAGGCAGAACACGTGGTCCAAGTCATAAAACAAGGCATGCTCCGTATCCAGGGACCCTGTCTTCAGTACCGCCTGTCGTGCCTCCTGCTGGCCTATAGGTCCCGCCCGCACTCGCTCACGGGAGTCCCGCCAGCGGAACTCCTCATGAAACGCATGCTCAAAACGCGGCTGTCCCTCATTCACCCAAGCCTGGCAGACATTGTTGAGGGCAAGCGGCAGTCCCAAACCGAGTGCCATGATTGAAACTCAAGGGGGAGGTGTATAGAAATGGATGACCCGGTATTTGTGCTTAACCATGCACTAGGACCCAAGTGGCTTGAGGGCACCGTAATTGGTAAAGAGGGAAATAGCGTCATAGTGGTCAGACTAAACAATGTGCAGATATGCCGCAAACATCTGGATCAGGTAAAGAAAAGGTTCAGCATGGACACTGAGGAACCTGAAATAGACCATGGAATGTCAACCACACCACTGCCAGTGAACGAGCAACAAGGACAGTCAACAACATGCACAGTCCCTGCGGCCAGCCCGGAGAGGCCGGAACCAACTCAGGCGACAGAGACACATGCCACGGCTCAACCACCAGAGCCACAACTGCAGCGCTCCACGAGAGAGCGTCGACCGCCTGAAAGACTCAATCTTTGACCCAAAGACATTGGGGGGGGAAGTGATGTCATGTTTGTAACCTTCACATAACTGTAACCAATATGTAACAACACTGTACAGTGTATACAACTGTGAAATACACACCTTGACCACGGGGGGTGAACTTGTGGGAGACACTCCTTACCTGGTCAGCCAGGTACTTAAAGGGAGGTTCCACGCAGGCTCAGCACTCCTTGGTCCGGGGAATAAAGGTGCAGGTCATGAGTGACCTTGTCTGCAGTATATGCCTCGTGTGAATATGTTCTAGAGGTGAGAACTCTACAACACTAAGCTAGGTGGCGGTGTGAGCTGAGAGGAGGACGCTAAGAGGCTGTAGGGTGACTTGGACAGGTTAGGTGAGTGGGCAAATGCATTGCAGATGCAATATAATGTGGATGAATGTGAGGTTATCCACTTTGGGGGCAAAAACACAAAGGCAGAATATTATCTGAATGGTGGCAGATTAGGAAAAGGGGAGGTGCAACGAGACCTGGGTGTTATGATACATCAGTCATTGAAAGTTGGCACGCAGGTACAGCAGGCGGTGAAGAAGGCAAATGGTATGTTGGCCTTCATAGCTAGGGGATTTGAGTAGAGGAGCAGGGAGGTATTACTACAGTTCTACAGAGCCTTGGTGAGGCCTCACCTGGAATATTGTGTTCAGTTTTTGGTCTCCTAATCTGAGGAAGGACGTTCTTGCTATTGAGGGAGTGCAGCGAAGGTTCACCAGACTGATTCCCGGGATGGCTAGACTGACATATGAGGAGAGACTGGATCGATTGGGCCTTTATTCACTGGAGTTTAGAAGGATGAGAGGGGATCTCATAGAAGCATATAAAATTCTGACAGGACTGGACAGGTTAGATGCAGGAAGAATGTTCCCGATGTTGGGGAAGTCCAGAACCAGGGGGCACAGACTAAGAATAGTGGTAAGCCATTTAGGACAGAGATGAGGAGAAACTTCTTCACTCAGAGAGTTGTCAACCTGTGGAATTCTCTACCACAGAGAGTTGTTGATGTCAGTTCATTGGATGTATTCAAGGGGGAGTTAGATATAGCCCTTACGGCTAAAGGGATCAAGGAGTATGGAGAGAAAGCAAGAAAGGGGTACTGAGGTGAATGATCAGCCATGATCTTATTGAATGGTGGTGTAGGCTCAAAGGGCCGAATGGCCTACACTGCACCTATTTTCTATGTTTCTATATTTAGATGCAGCGAAAGATTTTTGACCGAGCAGAGTGGAAGTCTTTTGCAAGCAGTTCTCGAATGGGGTTAGATGAGACATTTTTTGGATATTGGATCTCTTGCCTCTAGTTAACTGCCAAGTCCCGGTATGTATTAGCAGAAGAGTCGCTGCCTTTTCAGTTATCCAGGATAACACAACAGGGCCTCTTATTCACGCTTCTATTTGCCCTAGCAATTGAACCATTGGCTTGAGACGACCAAGTTGATTGTGGGATTAAAGCGAAAGTGTATATGAGATGGTTGTATGCAGGCGATGTCTTGCTATATTTCTCCTGTCCGCTCTCCCTGCGACGTTATGTGTTGAGCACTTTGGTTCTCTGCTGACTTTAAGGTTGTGTCAAGAAAGACATTCCTGTTATTCCGACACAGATCAGGTACGACGCTTAAATTGAGGCAGCTCTGCGATGCTAAGTTCTAATTTATGTTTGACTATCCACGGTGATCTGGATCATTCATCCTCTTTACCCTTAACCTAACTGGTGAAAGTTAGTGCTGTTAAATGTGCATACATTAATTCATAGGCAGTCCATCGGAATTGAGGAAGACTTGCTTCCACTCTTAAAATGAGTCCTTAGGTGTTGAACAGTCTGATACGGGAGCCACAGTCCCTGTCACAGATGGGACAGGTAGTCGTTGAGGGTAAGGGATGGTGGGACAGATTTGCCACATGCTCTTTCCGCTGACTGCGTTTGATTTCCACATGCTCTTGGCGATGAGACTTGAGGTAGAACATAGAAATTTACAGCGCAGAAGGAGGCCATTTCGGCCCATCGTGTCCGCGCCAGCCGACAAAGAGCCGCACGGCCCTCGGTCAGCAGCCCTGAAGGTTATATATAAACCTATGAACGATGAACAATGACGGAATGGCAAAGAGCACCCGGCCCAACCAGTCTGCCCCACACAACTGCGACACCCCTTACACTGAAACATTCTACACTCCACCCCAACTGGAGCCATGTGATCCCCTGGGAGAGGCAAAATCCAGATAAAAACCCAGGCCAATTGGGGGAAAAAATCTTTAAAAAAGTCCTCTCCAACCCATCCAGGCAATTGAGATCACCCTGGCCGAATTCGATTCCCTGCAGTACTTACCATCATATCTGCTCCGTACAACAAAAGGTTCAAATGGCCTACTCCTGCACCTATTTTAGAAACATAGAAAATAGGTGCAGGAGTAGGCCATTCGGCCCTTCGAGCCTGCACCGCCATTCAATGAGTTCATGGCTGAACATGAAACTTCAGTACCCCATTCCTGCTTTCTCGCCATACTCCTTGATCCCCCTAGTAGTAAGGACTATATCTAACTCCTTTTTGAATATATTTAGTGAATTGGCCTCAACAACTTTCTGTGGTAGAGAATTCCACAGGTTCACCACTCTCTGGGTGAAGAAGTTTCTCCTCATCTCGGTCCTAAATGGCTTACCCCTTATCCTTAGACTGTGACTCCTGGTTCTGGACTTCCCCAACATTGGGAACATTCTTCCTGCATCTAACCTGTCTAAACCCGTCAGAATTTTAAATGTTTCTATGAGATCCGCTCTCATTAGTCTGAACTCCAGTGAATACAAGCCCAATTGATCCAGTCTTTCTTGATATGTCAGTCCCGCCATCCCGGGAATCAGTCTGGTGAACCTTCGCTGCACTCCCTCAATAGCAAGAATGTCCTTCCTCAAGTTAGGCGACCAAAACTGTACACAATACTCCAGGTGTGGCTTCACCAAGGCCCTGTACAACTGTAGTAACACCTCCCTGCCCCTGTACTCAAATCCCCTCGCTATGAAGGCCAACATGTCATTTGCTTTCTTAACCGCCTGCTGTACCTGCATGCCAACCTTCAATGACTGATGTACCATGACACCCAGGTCTCTTTGCACCTCCCCTTTTTCTAATCTGTCACATTCAAATAATAGTCTGTCTCTCTGTTTTTACCACCAAAGTGGATAACCTCACATTTATCCACATTATACTTCATCTGCCATGCATTTGCCCACTCACCTAACCTATCCAAGTCACTCTGCAGCCTCATAGCATCCTCCTCGCAGCTCACACTGCCACCCAACTTAGTGTCATCCGCAAATTTGGAGATACTACATTTAATCCCCTCGTCTAAATCATTAATGTACAATGTAAACAGCACAGAACCTTGCGGTACCCCACTAGTCACTGCCTGCCATTCTGAAAAGTACCCATTTACTCCTACTCTTTGCTTCCTGTCTGCCAACCAGTTCTCAATCCACATCAGCACACTACCCCCAATCTCATGTGCTTTAACTTTGCACATTAATCTCTTGTGTGGGACCTTGTCGAAAGCCTTCTGAAAGTCCAAATACACTACATCAACTGGTTCTCCCTTGTCCACTCTACTGGAAACATCCTCAAAAAATTCCAGAAGATTTGTCAAGCATGATTTCCCTTTCACAAATCCATGCTGACTTGGACCTATCATGTCACCTCTTTCCAAATGCGCTGCTATGACATTTTCTATGTTCTATGTTCTAATCCCAATGACCAGCTCTAGGTCCATAACCCTCCAGGTTACGGCACTTCAAGTTCCCATCCAATCATCTCTTAAAAGTGGTGAGGGTTTCTGCATCCACCACCCTTCCAGACAGTGAGCTCCAGATCCCCACAACCCTCTGCGCAAAGAAGCCCCCCCACCACCTCAAATCCCCTCTAAACCTTCCACCAACCACCTTAAAACTATGCCCCTTGTAATAGACCACTCCACCAGTGGAAATAGACCCTTGCTAACCACTATGTCCAGGCCCCTCAATATCCCTCGGAGTCGAGAACCATTTATAATGTGTGCTCAGCGCCCTCCCGGATGCACTTCCTCCACTTAGGGCGGTCTTTGGCCAGGGACTCCCAGGTGTCGGTGGGGATGTTGCACTTTATCAAGGAGGCTTTGAGGGTGTCCTTGTAATGTTTTCTCTGGCCACCTTTGGCTCGTTTGCCATGAAGGAGTTCTGAGCAGAGCGCTTGCTTTGAGAGTCTCATGTCTGGCATGCGGACGTGGCCTGTCCAGCGAAGCTGATCAAGTGTGGTCAGTGCTTCAATGCTGGGGATGTTGGCCTGGTCAAGGACGTTAATGTTGGTGCATCTGTCCTCCCAGGAGATTTGTAGGATCTTGCGGAGACATCGTTGGTGGTATTTCTCCAGTGACTTGAGGTGTTTACTGTACATAGCCCATGTCTCTGAGCTATACAGGAGGGCGAGTATTACTACAGCCCTGTAGACCATGAGTTTGGCGGTAGATTTGAGGGCCTGGTCTTCGAACACTCTTTTCCTCAGAGAGCCGAAGGCTGCACTGGAGGCGGTGTTGGATCTCATCATCAATGTCTGCTCTTGTTGATCAGAGGCTCCCGAGGTATGGGAAATGGTCCACGTTGTCCAGGGCTGTGCCGTGGATCTTGATGACTGGGAGCAGTGCTGTGCGGCAAGGACAGGCTGGTGGAGGACCTTTGTCTTATGGATGTTTAGCGTAAGGTCCATGCTTTCGTACGCCTCAGTAAATACATCGACTATGTCCTGGAGTTCAGCCTCTGTATAGGTGCAGACACAGGCGTCGTCCGCGTACTGTAACTCAACGACAGAGGTTGGGGTGGTCTTGGACCTGGCCTGGAGATGGCGTAGGTTGAACAGGTTCCAACTGGTTCTGTAGTTTAGTTCTACTCCAGCGGGGAGCTTGTTGACTGTGAGGTGGAGCAGGGCAGCGAGGAAGATTGAGAAGATGGTTGGGTGATGACTTCCAGGTGCTCTATCTGTTTCAGATGGTCTAGCTGCTTCTCTCCAGATGTCCTTTCAGGGCACTCGACCGATAGATTTGAGTGCATCTAGAGTAGAGTGAAGGGTTGGCCCCACATTCTCCAGATATTTGCATCGCATGGTTGAGTGGGACTCCTTGGCTGCATTTTTATTTATTATTGGTAGACACAGTTACTTTCCATTCTCCGAATGGATCCGTGAACTTGGTTAATTATTAAATAAGGTTGTTGTCAGTCTATCTATTAGCTAACTTCATTTCTCTCTCATCCGCAAAGATTCTAGCTATTGCATTGTTTCACCCTTGAGTAGAGAGAACTCCTTTGAATTCGGAAGAACATATGCCGTTTGTTTCATGCCCAGTGTGATTTATCTGCTACCCTCCTCCGAGTTACTGTTCAGAATTCACCCAGTCAGGTCCAGTTTACCCAATGTTCTAAGTAAATGTAATGCACATTATACGGTTGTATGACCGTTGTTGCTTCGGTGACGATATGGATGACTTATAGCCCATCACAATGTGTCTTTTGGCTACAAGGAAACTCAAGAGCATCATACGTGGTTATCCGTGACGATTCTTCACCTCCCCATACTCTTTCGGTGCTATTCCATTAGTGACCATTTCACCTGGAGTCAACTGAATCCGGCTTCCTTACAATAGGGGTATGAGATTGAGCCTGACATGTTGCCCCCCCCCCCCCCCCCGCGTTAACTGAGGGCTGTGGGGTAGCCGGGGGGACTATGTGTTCGTTTCCCTGAAGCCAGAAGACACTGACATCACACAACAACACTAGGTGACCTCAGATGGGTGTCACCAGCAGGTACGGTGCACCAGATCTTTCTCCTTCTCGTAAATTAAACAGGCCACTAATCACATCTTTGTTTTAATGAAGCGGGTATTGAACCACGAGTTGTTTTACTGCTGGAATCCATGGACTTAATCGTCCCTTTAATGAATGCTGTTATTGCTTTGCACAAAAAACAAGGGCAAATGATTGTAATTCGCCAAGTGAGTTTTAAATCTACATATATAATCCACCTTCTATAACTGTCTTGCTTAGTTCTGTTACAGGGGAAATAATGTTGGTTGCTCTGATGTATTGTGATTCTGATGTTTTGTGTAACCCCTTGACCTGGCGTTAGGCAGACGGCGAAGGTTAAGCCAAGAGCAGACAGATTACTGTGTAGACGGCGAATCCACCCTGTCAATGCCGTGAGTAACCATCGCGTACGTTCCGGTATCCCTTTCCGGGTCGCTGTAATGCGTGTTGGAAATATTTTTGAGAATATATTACTGTGATGGGTCTCTTTTCAGCTAAACCCATGGGCGCAAACCGCGAGAAGAAAGACACAGAGTCCGAATTGAATATGAATTAGATATATATTGAGATTGTAGGACTGTACCATTTATCAAATTGCTTATAGGGCACCGGTATGGCTTATTTTTGGCACTGATGTAAAGAAAATAAAAATCAGGTTTCCACTATGATGATATCACAATGGCAGAAAGTGACATCACAAACTCCTTTCCTGTGATTTTTCTCTCCCTTCGCATTAAACCAAAGTGAATCCTATACAAGTTCCCAAGTTTTTGATGGCATATATCTATCCATCAGGGGAGGGATGTAAATACCAGGGACTAGAAATGTGTCCTTTCAAGCACCCATTCCCTCCACCCCCGCCTCGCCTCCCCCACCCCTACCACCCCAGCTCAGGAATAGCGCATGTAATTCAATAAATGATGCAGTTGTACATTATTATTAGTTTCAACAAAAATGAAGATAGCAGCACAAAAGGAGATAGAAGGCAGCATGTGACGAAATGAAATCCTCTCTTATTTCTCTGTGTAATGTCAATCATTTGGCAGGTGTTTATAGGTGCCAAATAAACCGTTAACCTACTGCTTTGGTCACCTATGTCAATGTCCCGTTCCGTTGGCTCGGTGTCTTGGTATGTTTTGCTACCTTATAGACGTTATATAAATGAATCTTGTTGGGGGAGAAATCCCCTATCTTAGTGCCACCCATTAGAGTGGCGTAAGGTTAAGAAAGCAGCGGCGGCTCTCACTCTTCTGTCAGCTGGTGGCAGTTCCCACTGCGCTCTCCATTTTCGAAGTCCCAGTAAGTTGTAGCGCCGTGCAAAAAAAAAAATGGACACGCCGACATAACATCAACACGGCGAACTTCGACAGAGTTCAGCGCTGGGTCCTAAGCACGCCAGGTAAATCCAGCGTGCAAGCAGACTGACAAAAGCGCTGTCAGTATCTCTTTCAGGGACACACACATCTTTCAGATAAGTTTGCACTTAAGCTTTGGACTTTTTTTTACTGAAGTAGTGGCTTAAAAGTTAGTCCCAAATGGGAGTCTTCAGCACTTAAAGCTGAATTCCCTTCCAAACCTCAAAAAATGGGAAAAGTGACTCAGCACTAACACTTAGCAAGCCAGGGAAAGGGGCACCCAGGGTATTGCATGCAGCGATCCAGTTTTGTGCAGGGGTCCTGTTAAACATTTTTTTTAATGTGTAGAGAGTGCTGCTGGACGCTTGCAAGGCCTCAATTGGTAAAGAAAGGCCCCTGAGAAGACAGAAAATGCTGGAAATACTCAGCAGGTCAGGCAACATCTGTGGAAAGAGAAACAGAATGAATGTTTCAAGTCGGGATGCTGCCTGGCCTGCTGAGTATTTCCAGCGTTTTATGCTGTCATTTCAGATTTACAGCATCCGCTCACAGAGAGAAGAGAAAGACACAGAAGTGAAAGACACAGAAGAGAAGGAAGCCAAAGAGGAGGAAGCAGAAGGAAGGATGCAACCCAGACAGTCCCTTTCTGGCCGGGATGGCCTGCAGTCCCAGTGACCACAACCACAATTCCCCTTTCAACATTAGTCCCACACCTTGCCTTCCCTCTGTTACTGACCATCACAGCTTCCTCTTGGCCACAATGCAGAAGTAAAAGCCAGCACAAAGCAAATTTTCCAATCCAACTTTATATATCTAGCCATCCAATATGACATCAAGAAATTAACTCATCACCCTTCTGCATTCTCTTAGTGATTGTCTTGTTTCTGCCTTTGCCTATCCTACTGATGTCACCCAGTGCTACCCCTGTGGCTGCAGCATGGCTGGTGGAAGGCTGTTGACTTTCAGTGGGGGACACTGCAAATGGCCTTGCTGGTCGACCTTGAGGAGCTGGTAGCTGGGAGTGTCAAATCGAGTGACATTGTTTTTTCTTCACTCTCCTTTCCCTCTTCTTGGTCAACCACTGGCTGGGCAGGCTGCATTTCTTGGGTGTGTGAAATGAGGAAGGCACAAGGGTGGAGTTGTGATGAGATGTAGGGCAGGAAAGAAACAGGTGTATGCCAGAAGAAGGATAATGCATGAAGATGCCAGTTTCATGTATCCTTTCAGCTCAACCCCTGCCAAAAATGGCCTGCACCGTCTCCTCTAAGTGGGTGAGGTGAGGCTAGGAATGGGAGATGTGACCCGTGATTGAAACAGATTGTTGGTAAGTTAGTGATTGGGGGGGGTGGGGGGGGGATCATGCATTGAGCAATGTGTGAGGCTCGTGATGCAGTTGGTAGGAGACAGCTTTTAAAGATGCATTCTCTGTCCTTTTTCAGTGGTCTGAGGTCATGAAGCTTCTTTGGGCACTGGAGCCAGATGGTGGGTGCTGGCAGTGACGCCCTCAGTGATGTCGTCCCACATCCTTTTTTCTGGAGTGCCTCCTGGCCCCTGTGGATTCTAGGCCTTTTGGCTAAGAGCATTGGCGCAGAGTGATCCTTGATGTGTGCAAGGTGACCTCTGGCGTTTGTAATCTGACAAGATGATCTGACAAAGAATTGGAAAGATTGGCAACGAATAAAAAAAATTTAAAAAAAATCTCTCCTGCAGTGTTGACCCCTGCATAAAACTGGATTGCTGCATGCAAGACCCTGGGTGCCCCTTTCCCTAGCTTGCTAAGTGTTAGTGCTGTATCACTTTTCCCATTTTTTGAGGTTTGGAAGGGAATTCAGCTTTAAGTGCTGAAGACTCCCATTTGGGACTTCCTTTTAATGGTAATTTATTTTTTGGAAAGGCAGCAAGGACTGAAAATGGCATAATTTCACTGCATTTTAATTTTTATTAATTCTGAACACATTGCCTCTTTAATTCATAGCCCTTTTAATTGGCCACAATCCTTTGTGAACTCCACAGCCTCACTCCCAGAGGTTCTAAGAAGCTGCAATGCCACTACTGGACGGGAACTTCGGTTTGGATACCTCCACTAACACCACCAAGAAGGTGTTACATAATGTGTTAGTGCTGTGCTACAAATCTCCAGCTTCCAGTGCGAATTTCTACCCAGGTTTCTGTCGATGTTCAATTTCTACAGCTGTTATATTTTTCATCTTCCCATACATCCTCCATATGAAAAACATTTCTTACAAAATATTGGATACAGATAGATATAGCTTAAAATAAGCAGGATCTCTGCGATGTTAGTTACGGTTCAAGCACTGATTAATGATACCAGCCATGCATTTTTGCAAGCTAAGCACAATGGGCCATAAATTGTGGCCTCTCCGGGAATGTACGATGTGCGCACGCGCCTGAAGTTCAGGGTTTAGGCACACAAAGCACATATGCCGAAATCCGGCACTTGCGAACTGTCAAAATACCTCTTGACAGATCCAATGCATACGAAAGTAAAGGGACTCTACGGGAGAAGATTTGGGCTATTAGCCAAATTCTTGCCCAGCGAATGTCCTTAGAACTCTTATGCCTGGTATACGCAGACATAAGGCCTGCTTTTACCAGCGCAAGAGTTTTAAAAATAGAAAAATTAAATTTTATCACAAATTTTTATATTAAAAACCCTGTCCATTAAGGTAAGCTTATTTTTAAAATTAGTAAAACATTTTAAAAACATTTTCAAAAAAATATATTTTCCTAAAACATTTAATTTTATTTATTGTGTTGTGTTTCTGTGTTTTTTGGTGTATTCTCATTGATATTAATGGGAGCTCGTACAAACAGAACTCACATTATTATCAATGAGAAAATTACATTGTGATTGGTGATCCAGGCCCACGTGATCCCAGGATGGGCTTACGTTCCTGGGATACATGGACCTCTGCGCTGGGCTGTGCATCTAGGCTTTGGACCAGAAGTGTTTGTTCCTCCAGGACCACCAGGTACCTTCGTAAAAGAATTTTGGTCGGAAGCTTCTGACTGCAATTTTTGGCCCAATATAACCTTCATACAGTTTAGTACTTGGGGGGGAAAAAAGGTAACACATTCTTAGGGTGAACTGGATTATTCTGCCTGGAGAGGGAAGGGTGGGTACCACTTTCTCCAAGTTGTTCAGCATGACTACATCTTTTATTGACTAAACTACAGACTAAAGGAGTTTGGGGTCCAGTCCCCTCAGTTATCAATTGATGTGAGGTGAGTGGAGGCTAAATTAGGGCTGCACAGGGCATTTTGGACAAGACATAAGCTGTAATCCACTTTGGTTCCCAATGTCATCATAATTATTTATTTGCATTTTTTTAAAGGACAGTGATCAAATTGTACCAGGGTGCTAGCACTTAGGAATTTGAACAGAGAACAACCAAAACGCTGGCTAGTTGGAAGTTCTTAGCCCTCCTTCTCTACAGGTTAATATCTATATAGTATTACTAATAATATTACTAATATCAACAAAAGATATCTCAGTTTCCGAGGTGAGTGATGTTTAACCTAAAGTCAGCCAGCAAATTTTGAACTGCAATAAGGAACAAAATATATGTTATGAGGAGCAGGTGAAGAAATTTAATTCTTATAAAAGGGCAAAAGCTTTTTTTTACATCTAAAAACTAGAACAATTTTCTATTTAGTGGAGTTGTTTTTGTGTTTCTAGCCCACGTGAATCTTTTGATACCCTTGAGAGGACAGGAAAAATAGCTAAAGTACAAAGTTTTGTGTTTTTAAAAAAATAACATTTTGCCAATATTTTGAAGCTAGACTTCTAGTTTGTCTTTTGTTTTGTGTAAATTATTACAAGATTGAAATATGGCATTAATTCTAAATTTTAGAAAGTCATTTGAGATTTTTCTTAAAGTTCTCTTATGCCTGACTAAGCACAACTTATGCATTCTTTTAATAATCATAGACTCAGCTAAGAAAATATTAGAAATGTATTAATGGATCCTAAAACTAACGTGGCTAAAAAGTCTTTTTTTTCCCCGAAAAGGTCTTAATGCATTGCAGAATACTTTCCCTCTTCATATCCTCCCTACTGACACTAGCAGGACCGTGCCAGTCTCTGGATAATGGTTTGGCGAGAACTCCTCCAATGGGCTGGATAGCCTGGGAACGCTTTAGATGCACCATAGATTGCAAGAATTACCCTGACACCTGCATTAGGTATGCATTTTAAGTATCATCTAGACATGAGTGAACTCTGTGACTTCTCTCTTAATAAGTGTTTCATACCCAGCCACTGCAAGGTTATCCAAACTACGGTCTGTGAGCCCATACGTGACTCACAAATCCAAGCAACTGAGCTCTATCTGTGTTTATATTTCTAGCTCATTGATTTTCTCTGTTTGACAATCATGTACCAAGGGATTTCAACTTGGTACAGTTACCTCATTGGTGAATAAATCCTAAATCAGAATACCAGTAATAAAAGAAAGATAGAGCGCCTTTCATGATCTCAGGATGTCCCAAAGCGTTTTACAGCTAATTAAGTTTTGAAGTGTAGTCACTGTTGTAATGTAGATAACAGCTCAAGATATATGCAAATTCATGGGAACAATGATTTAAACTTTATATGTGACTCTTGAGGCATGATGGTATACACTTAAACTGCCTACAAAAGCAAAAACCTAGGATGTTCCTGATTTAGTGGTTTCTACCAGAACTGAGATGAAGATTGTTTCTTCAACTTTCAAATCAGGTCTTGCTCATTTCACTCTGTTGTCTGTCTTTCTTTCTTTTGTTGTTTGATGTGGCTTAGTGACAATTGATCAGTTCAATTTTGTTCATTAACTGTGTAAGACTTTAGGCCAAATGGTACTACTACCAACTAGCATAAGTTACACAGTCCACTGCACAAAATACCACGGTGAAAAATGGACACTGTATTTACTAGCAATGCGTGGAATGGCACAAGGTAGCCTGAGCCCTAAGCATTACTTGCTGTACCAATCTGTATATTCTGTGAGTCAGGGAAACTAAGTTGGGTCACCTTCCAGAAACTGATGATCCAGTATTTCAGAACCACCTTTATTAAAAGAGCTCAATTTTATTTTAGATTTAGTAAACAGTCCAAAGGTCCTGCTCTGTTGGCGGTACTCACTGTAAGTACATCGGAAACACTGGCCAATATTCCACAGAAACCTTTAACTAAAGAAGCACATACATTTGTAGATTAAGAGCACAGGGTAGAGTCCACAGTGGTAAAGTTCTTGCTGTAAGATATCGAATCTTACAGCACAGAGGGGGTCATTCGGCTCATCATGCCTATGCCAGCTTTTTGAAAGAGCGGTCCAATTTAGTCCCACAACATAGCTTTCTATGGGAAACTATAGACCAGTTAGTCTAACATTTGTTGTTGGGAAAATGCTGGAGTCCATTATTAAGGAAGTAGTAGCAGGACATTTAGAAAAGCATAATAAAATCAAGAAGAGAAATCATGTTTGACAAATTTGCTGGAGTTCTTTGAGGATGTAACAAGCAGGGTGGATAAAGGGGAATCAGTGGATGTGGTGTATTTGGATTTCCAGAAAGCATTCGATAAGGTGCCACATAAAAGGTTACTGCACAAGATAAAAGCTCACGGGATTGGGGGTAATATATTAGCATGGATAGCAGATTGGCTAACTAACAGAAAACAGAGAGTCAGAATAAATGGGTCATTTTCCAGTTGGCAAATGGTAACTAGTGGGGTGCCGCAGGGATTGATGCTGGGGCTACAACTATTTACAATCTATATTAATGACTTGGATGAAGGGACCGAGTGCAATGTAGCCAAATTTGCTGATGATACAAAGATGGGTGGGAAAGCAAATTGTGAGGACGACACAAAAAATCTGCAAAGGGATATAGACAGGCTAAGTGAGTGGGCAAACATTTGGCAGATGAAGTATAATGTGGGAAAGTGTGAGGTTATCCACTTTGGCAGGAAAAATAAAAAAGCAAATTATTATTTAAATGGAGAAAAATTACAAAATGCTGCAGTGCAGAGGGACCTGGGGATCCTTGTGTCCTTTTGCATGGAACACAAAAAGTTAGTATGCAGGTACAGCAAGTAATCAGGAAGGCAAATGAAATGTTGGCATTTATTGCAAAGGGGATTGTGTATAAAAGCAGAGAAGTCCTGCTACAACTGTACAGGGTATTGGTGAGGCCACACCTGGAGTACTGCATACAGTTTTGGTCTCCTTATTTAATGAGGGATATACTTGAATTGGAGGCGGTTTAGAGAAGGTTCACGAGTTTGATTCCTGAGATGAAGGGTTTGACTTATGAAGAAAGGTTGAGTAGGTTGGGCCTATACTCATTAGAGTTAGAAGAATGAGAGGTGATCTTATTGAAACATATAAGATACTGAGGGGGCTCGACAAGGTAGATGAAGAGAAGATGGTTCCCCTCGTGGGGGAATCTAGAACTCGGGGGCATAGTTTCAGAATAAGGGGTCGCCCATTTAAAACTGAGATGAGGAGGAATTTCTTCTCTCAGAGGGTTGTAAATCTGTGGAATTCTCTGCCACAGAGAACTGTGGAGGCTAGGTCTTTGAATATATTTAAGGTGGAAATAGACAGATTTTTGAGTGATTCGGGCTTGAAGGGTTATGGGGAGCGGGCAGAAAAGTGGAGCTGAGCCCAAGATCAGATCAGCCATGATCTTATTGAATGGTGGAACAGGCTCGAGGGGCCAAATGGCCTACTCCTGCTCTTATTTCTTATGTTCTTTCTCCCCATAACCTTGCAAATTAGTTCTCTTCAGAAACATTTCCAATTGCCTTTAGAAAGTTTCTATGGAATCTGATTCCGCCACACTTTTAGGTCATGCATTCCAGATCCAGCGTCAGCGAGAGGCGACAGTCCAGGGTGTGTGGAGGCCTACAAAAGGCCGCAGTGCAGGAGTCGGGCAGCGTCAGCGAGAGGCGACAGTCCGGGGTGCGTGAAGGCCTACAAAAGGCCGCGAGTGCAGGAGTCGGGCAGCGTCGGTGAGAGGCGACAGTCCGGGGTGCGTGGAGGCCTACAAAAGGCCGCGAGTGCAGGAGTTCGGGCAGCGTCGGCGAGAGGCATGCTGGTGCAGCTACTGGGAGAAGGCAAAAAAGAAGTAGAAAGAAACAGAAAGGTGATGTCACAGCCAAGGGGGTAAGTGATTGGCTGCTGATTGGTGAGTAGTTTTTCTTTTTTCTCTTCTATAACAGGGAGTAAACTTTAGCATTCTTGTTGCCAATTTAAGTGTATCTAAGGGTTAAGTCATGGCAGGAGAGCTCGGTCACGTGATATGCTCCTCCTGTACCATGTGGGAACTCAGGGACACTTCCGGTGTCCCTGACGACTACGTGGGCGGGAAGTGTATCCGCCTCCAGCTCCTGACGGTCCGCGTTGCGGAATTGGAGCTGAGGATGGATTTACTCTGGAGCAGCCACGATGCTGAGAATGAAGTGAGTAGCACGTGTAGCGAGTTGGTCTTACCGCAGGTGAAGGGTCCACAGCCAGATAGGGAGTGGAAGACCAGCAGGAAGAGCAGTGCAAGGAAGGGAGTGCAGGGGTCCCCTGCGGTCATCCCCCTGCAAAACAGATACACCACTTTGAGTACTGTTGAGGGGGATGACTCATCAGGGGAGTGCAGCAGCAGCAAAGTTCATGGCACCGTGGCTGGCTCTGCTGCACAGGAGGGCAGGAAAAAGAGTGGGAGAGCGATAGTGATAGGGGATTCAACTGTAAGGGGAATAGATAGGCGTTTCTGCGGCCGCAACCAAGACTCCAGGATGGTATGTTGCCTCCCTGGTGCAAGGGTCAAGGATGTCTCGGAGTGGGTGCAGGACATTCTGAAAATGGAGGGTGAACAGCCAGTTGTCGTGGTGCACATTGGTACCAACGACATAGGTAAAAAAAAAGGGATGAGGTCCTACGAGACGAATTTAAGGAGCTAGGAGCTAAATTAAAACGTAGGACCTCAAAAGTAGTAATCTCGGGATTGCTACCAGTGCCACGTGCTAGTCAGAGTAGGAATCGCAGGATAGCGCAGATGACCACGTGGCTTGAGCAGTGGTGCAGCAGGGAGGGATTCAAATTCCTGGGGCATTGGAACCGGTTCTGGGGGAGGTGGGACCAGTACAAACCGGACGGTCTGCACCCGGGCAGAAGCGGAACCAATGTCCTAGGGGGAGTGTTTGCTTGTGCTGTTGGGGAGGAGTTAAAACTAATATGGCAGGGGGATGGGAACCAATGCAGGGAAACAAAATGGAGACAGAAGCAATAGACAGAAAGGAGATGAGTAAAAGTGGAGGGCAGAGAAACCCAAGGCAAAAAACAAAAAGGGCCACTGTACAGCAAAATTCTAAAGGGTCAAAGTGTAATAAAAAGGCAAGCATGAAAGCTCGTTGACTTAATGCAAGGAGTATTCGGAACCCAGGAGAGGGCTCTGAGCTAGTTAGAGTGGGTGAGAGCACAGATGAACAGGACCCCAAGAAAAAATGCAAAAGGCAGGAGGCAACAGAGCAGAGTAGCACTGGGGTAAGTGTAAACCACAAGGTGATAGGAAGGGACAATATGTATGAATATAAAGGGGCTGCAGGAGGGGTCAAAACTAAATATCATGATTTAAAAACTAGTATTAAAGCACTCGACCTAAACGCATGCAGCATTCGAAATAAAGTAAATGAGTTGACGGCACAAATCATTACAAATGGGTATGATTTGGTGGCCATTACAGAAACGTGGTTGCAGGGTGGCCAAGACTGGGAATTAAACATACAGGGGTATCTGACAATTCAGAAAGATAAACAAGAAGGGAAAGGAGGTGGGGTAGCTCTGTTAATAAAGGATGCTATCAGGTCAGTTGTGAGAGACCATATTGGCTCTAATGAACAAAATGTTGAATCATTGTGGGTGGAGATTAGAGATAGTAAAGGGAAAAAGTCACTGGTGGGCGTAGTTTATAGGCCCCCAAATAATAACTTCACGATGGGGCGGGCAATAATCAAGGGAATAATGGAGGCATGTGAAAAAGGAACGGCAGTAATCATGGGGGATTTTAACCTACATATCGATTGGTCAAATCAAATCGCACGGGGTAGCCTTGAGGAGGAATTCATAGAATGCATACGGGATGTTTCTTAGAACAGTATGTTACAGAACCTACAAGGGAGCAAGCTATCTTAGATCTGGTCTAGTGTAATGAGACAGGAAAAATAAACGATCTCCTAGTAAAAGATCCTCTTGGAATGAGTGATCACAGTATGGTTGAATTTGTAATACAGATTGAGGGTGAGGAAGTAGTGTCTCAAATGAGCGTACTATGCTTAAACAAAGGGGACTACAATGGGATGAGGGCAGAGTTGGCTAAAGTAGACTGGAAACACAGACTAAACGGTGGCACAATTGAGGAACAGTGGAGGACTTTTAAGGAGCTCTTTCATAGTGCTCAACAAAAATATATTCCAGTGAAAAAGAAGGGCGGTAAGAGAAGGGATAACCAGCCGTGGATAAACAAGGAAATAAAGGAGAGTATCAAATTAAAAACCAATGCGTATAAGGTGGCCAAGGTTAGTGGGAAACTAGAAGATTGGGAAAATTTTAAACGACAGCAAAGAATGACTAAGAAAGCAATAAAGAAAGGAAAGATAGATTACGAAAGTAAACTTGCGCAAAACATAAAAAGAGATCGTAAAAGCTTTTACAGATATATAAAACGGAAAAGAGTGACTAAAGTAAATGTTGGTCCCTTAGAAGATGAGAAGGGGGATTTAATAATGGGAAATGTGGAAATGGCTGAGACCTTAAACAATTATTTTGCTTCGGTCTTCACAGTGGAAGACATAAAAACCATGCCAAAAATTGCTGGTCACGGGAATGTGGGAAGGGAGGACCTTGAGATAATCACTATCACTAGAGGAGTAGTGCTGGACAGGCTAATGGGACTCAAGGTAGACAAGTCCCCTGGACCTGATGAAATGCATCCCAGGGTATTAAAAGAGATGGTGGAAGTTATAGCAGATGCATTTGTTATAATCTACCAAAATTCTCTGGACTCTGGGGAGGTACCAGCGGATTGGAAAGCAGCTAATGTAACGCCTCTGTTTAAAAAAGGGGGCAGACAAAAGGCAGGTAACTATAGGCTGGTTAGTTTAACATCTGTAGTGGGGAAAATGCTTGAAGCTATCATTAAGGAAGAAATAGCGGGACATCTAGATAGGAATAGTGCAATCAAGCAGACACAACATGGATTCATGAAGGGGAAATCATGTTTAACTAATTCACTGGAATTCTTTGAGGAGATAACGAGCATGGTAGATAGAGGTGTACCGATGGATGTGGTGTATTTAGATTTCCAAAAGGCATTCGATAAGGTGCCACACAAAAGGTTACTGCAGAAGATAAAGGTACGCGGAGTCAGAGGAAATGTATTAGCATGGATCGAGAATTTGCTGGCTAACAGAAAGCAGAGTCGGGATAAATGGGTCCTTTTCGGGTTTTAAATCGGTGGTTAGTGGTGTGCCACAGGGATCGATGCTGGGACCACAACTGCTTACAATATACATAGATGACCTGGAAGAGGGGACAGAGTGTAGTGTAACAAAATTTGCAGATGACACAAAGATTAGTGGGAAAGCGGGTTGTGTAGAGGACACAGAGAGGCTGCAAAGAGATTTGGATAGGTTAAGCGAATGGGCTAAGGTTTGGCAGATGGAATACAATGTCGGAAAATGTGAGGTCATCCACCTTGGAAAAAAAAACAGTAAAAGGGAATATTATTTGAATGGGGAGAAATTACAACATGCTGCGGTGCAGAGGGACCTGGGGGTCCTTGTGCATGAATCCCAAAAAATTAGTTTGCAGGTGCAGCAGGTAATCAGGAAGGCGAATGGAATGTTGGCCTCCATTGCGAGAGGGATGGAGTACAAAAGCAGGGAGGTCCTGCTGCAATTGTACAGGGTATTGGTGAGGCCGCACCTGGAGTACTGCGTGCAGTTTTGGCCATCTTATTTAAGGAAGGATATACTAGCTTTGGAGGGGGTACAGAGACGATTCACTAGGCTGATTCCGGAAATGAGGGGGTTACCTTATGATGATAGATTGAGTAGACTGGGTCTTTACTCGTTGGAGTTCAGAAGGATGAGGGGTGATCTTATAGAAACATTTAAAATAATGAAAGGTATAGACAAGATAGAGGCAGAGAGGTTGTTTCCACTGGTCGGGGAGACTAGAACTAGGGGGCACAGCCTCAAAATACAGGGGAGCCAATTTAAAACCGAGTTCAGAAGGAATTTCTTCTCACAGAGGGTTGTGACTCTGTGGAATTCTCTGCCCAAGGAAGCAGTTGAGGCTAGCTCATTGAATGTATTCAAATCACAGATAGATAGATTTTTAACCAATAAGGGAATTAAGGGTTACGGGGAGAGGGCGGGTAAGTGGAACTGAGTCCACGGCCAGATCAGCCATGATCTTGTTGAATGGCGGAGCATGCTCGAGGGGCTAGATGGCCTACTCCTGTTCCTAATTCTGATGTTCTAACAACCCTGTGTGAAATAATTTCTCCTTCTTTTTCATCTAAATCTTTTGCCAATTATTTAAAATCTATGACCTCTAGTTATCGACCCACTTGCCGGAGAAAATAGTTTCTCTCTTTTTGCTCGATTAAACCCCTCAGAATTTTGAATACCTCTATTAGATCTTCCCTTAACCTTCTCTGTTCTAAGGAGAACAATCCCAGCTTCTTCAATCTCTCCACATAACTGAAGTCCCTCATCCCTGGTATTATCCTGGTAAATCTCTTCTGTAACTGCTCCAAAACATGGAATTGCATAAAAAATACAGAACAGAAATTGGCCATTCGGCCATGTCAGTGTTTATGCTCCACATGAGCTTCCTTAACCCTTGTCCATCTAACCCTATCAGTATAACCTTCTATTCCTTTCTCCTTCATGTGTTTAGCTAGCTTCCCCTTAAATGCATCTATACTATTTTGCCTCAACTACTCCATCTAGTAGCCAGTTCCACATTCTAACCACTCTCTGGATAAATAAGTTTCTCCTGAATTTATATTTATGGCCCCTAGTTTTGGTCTCCACCACAAGTGGAAACAGTAGCTCTCAATCTTTTATATAGAAAGTCAACCCCAATTAACTCAACCCAGTATCCATGAAAGCACACAACTTTTAAATCAGACCACTTAGAACACACAATCTGGTTATCAAGGCCCACCACTGGCCTGAGCCACAAGTTCACAAAACACTGCCCTAAGCTTCCTGTATGCTTGCCATCAAATGTTTTCTGCCTCTTTTTCTATTTTTTGCTTTTAAATTTTCTCCCATTTTAAGCCATTCCATCCTCCATGTAGTACTGCAGATTTTGAACAGCTCTATAAGTTACACTGTTGAATTTGTTTCTTCCCATCCCTTGGCAAGGAACACTTTGTGTGAGGTACTCCATCCAGTAATCCAGCAAAGAACACTCCATAATTGAGGCAAGTGAACTGACAGGCAAGCTAGGATTTGAACCTGCAATTCTAAAAATCTTGTTATTTAGGTCATTTAGCTTTTCCTGTGGTGTTTGCATTGTAAGGTTACGGGTTTTACATTCATTCATATGGCGGTACATTCTGATTGCTTCAATTTATTCCCATGCCAGTTTGTAAGTTTATAATCTCCCAGTCCTGTATGTCTCCCTATCTCTTCCATAAAGCACCATTTACCCAGCTGAGAGTGGGTGTCCTTTTCTAAGGCCTGTGCCAATAATGTTTGAACTGGCCAGTAAGAGGATATTCAAAAGTGGTACAGGTGATTTGCCACTTAATTTATGTTTTTATATAATGTGAATTAATTAAATTATTTTCCTTTAACATTTGTTGAACTAAAAATCAGTTTCATTCCAGTTTGTGAGGTGATACAATTTTGGTGGGTGTTTTGGACAACCTATTGCTTAACTTCACCAGTCATTTCCTCAAAATTGGAAATACTTTGTTATATCTATGTGGGTAACACACAGCTGTCAATGTATTTCCAAGCAGTAATATATTTCGTGATTCAGATGATAATTAAACTGGTGGAGCTTAGTTCTCATGTTAATGATGTCCTCTAAATACCTCAGTGTGGCCTGTAACATACTCTTAGGTGTTATATTTACATACTCCAGCCAATATATTATCCTATATCTAATGCATTTCTAGTTATGTGCTATCATATATACGTTACCCCCTCTTTTCTTTAGGGAAGCAATTCAATTCATTTCATCTCTATTTGGTATAAACCTACATATCCCTGCTTGAGAGTGAGAGCTCAGGATCTGAGGAATCCCAAGAGAATCCCTATTATATTGTTTCATGTCACAGGAAACCAATATGTGTGTACTGGGACCACCTTGGACTTAATTTTTCGGACAATCTGCAAACTCTACCCGATATTTGAGTACATAGTTAATAAAAAACAACCAAAATTCTTAACTGTGTAAGTAAAACAACTTGATGACCATCTTCTTGACTTTTCACCATAACAGTGAAGGCTTGTTTAGGACAATGGCAGACAAACTTGTAGAGGATGGCTGGAAAGATCTGGGGTACCAATACGTAAACATTGATGATTGCTGGTCAGCAATCGAGAGAGATAATAATGGGAAGATTCAGCCAGATCCAAAACGATTTCCAAGTGGCATTAAAGCACTGGCTGATTATGTGAGTAATTATTTCAAATTTCAGGCTAGTGATATCACACAACCCATGTTTTATTTTTATTGCTTTGGTATCAGGTGTGATACACAGTGCAGCTCTGAACTATGGTTCCGTGGTCAAGGGCAACAAGTAGCGACAATTTTAATGGGCTTGCACCAAGTTATTGCATGATGCATTGGAATTATATTCAAAACGCCAGGGAGCAAATTACCTCATAAATAACTGGAAGGCTAAAAGGGCTATTTCCTCCTCGTTTATGAAGGAGGCAAAAATTGCACTGAGGCCATTGGGAACTCCAGTCATGTCAGGAATCACAATGGGGACAATTTTTAACTTTGCCTGGGTGGCAGCCTAGCAGAGTGGATTGCCCACCCATTATAAAACCTGCCCAATTTTCATCCCATTGAAATCATTTTTTCATTCAAGCTCCCGTATCTTGTTTCTTTTAGATCCTTCTAATTGTGTGATTTCAGTTTGCCAATATTCTGGTAATATGGGATGATCACAATAGGAAATTCTAAGGGCATTAAAACCCATGGTAAAAAGAAGCCTTTTTTACTATCATTATAGGCAACTGAAATGTGTTAAAACTCAAAGGTGCACTTTCAATTGATAGAATATATTTATGGAAAAACATGATAGAAACTCACTTTCAAATGCCTAGATTTGATCTTGTTTTAGGTTACTGTACCTGAAATTAATTTTAATTGGTCCAGAATTTGCAGTCAGTGGCAAAGGGACGGCGCTTGCCGCTGACCTCGAAAAAATCTGTCCACGAAGATTCAGCGGGCTCTAAAGCGTAGATTTCCTCTAATCCAACGTCACTTTGAATTTGGCGCCATTTATAGGGGATCTGTGGCATCCCGCAACAGGGCAGGCAGCAGGCAGGCTGATCAGCCAATCAGATTGAAGAATTCTAACAGACAGTAAAGCAGAAAGTAAAAAGCATGGAATATAATTCACATTTTAAACATTGTACAGAAAGTGAAATAAAGATTGGGACATACGCATGGGATTAAGGTAGAAGCTGAAATATCAAACTAACTTAAAAAAAAAAGTTTTATTATTTTAAAAATCATGCAATTTTGAAATGTTCTTCTGACGGAATGAGACTCCACACTTGTAAAAATAGTTTTTCAAGGCCAGAGAGGTTGTTCAGCAGTAAGTACGACTTAAAAACTCAGTTACTCCTGATTGAACAAGGCTTAACATTTTCATTGTTTTTTAGTGAGAATAGTGAGTAAACAGTTCAAGTTCACGTCAAATTTCTGATTCTGTGTTGATTGAACAAGGCTTAACATTTTCATTGTTTTTTAGTGAGAATAGTGAGTAAACAGTTCAAGTTCACGTCAAATTTCTGATTCTGTGTTGATTGCATCTGCGAAGATTGCAACAGCGCACCCTGTGGAGGAGCAGGGTATCACTAACAGCAACTTCCAGATTTCCGCCTTTAAATGCGCGTATGTGGAAGCTAAAAGTTGCTGTCAATTTCACACAGGAATGACGGCGAACATTAAGTTTTGCCATCATGACAACCGCAAATTCCAGGCCATTGTTTTTGCTTTACTTTTGAGGTCAGCTAAGGATCATGTACACTTTCAGATTATAAATAGCCATCATCATTTATGACACTACTCCTTTTTAATGACCTGAGGTTTATCCACTCATCCAATGAGATATTTTATACTAACAATCATTGTCAACAAGTACTTAGTCTCAATTATTGAGGAAAACATTTAAAAATGGAAATAAATTAAATAGAATTTAAAAAAATTAAATAGCATTTTGATTACTACAGTGAAAATGATTTGTAAAACAGTATTGATAACTTACTGCCATTGAATCAGATATTTTCTTGAAGTGGTGACTTAAGTATATATAAATCTTCTAACTACAAATACTGAAATGGAACTTTACAAAGTGACATGTTTACTCATGTTATATCTTGATAGTTTGAGTTATTTACTTCTTGATCTTCATTGTTTATGCTAGGTTCATTCTAAAGGGCTGAAGCTAGGGATTTATGGGGACCTGGGTAATTCAACCTGTGGTGGGTATCTTGGCACCACACTGGAGACAGTTGACATTGATGCCAAGACTTTTGCAGAATGGGAAATAGACATGCTGAAGTTCGATGGCTGCAACTCCAACACCACTGAAAAAGCAATAGGTACCACCTCTCTGAGACCGTGTAATAATAATAATACGCATTTAATTTATCTTGTTGAATAAAAAATGCTCGCTAGTACAACATTTATCTCTTGACAAGGATAGAACTAAATAATTCACAAGTCAACATAAACTTGAGTGTTGCACACTGATTGTATAAACTTCTAAATTCTAGTTATCCTGTTAGTGCAATATATTTTATTATTAGTTTGCAGTATTGTAAATAAAATTTGACATCCTTCCCTTCAGAAGTCTGTCCACCATATTGAAAACCAAATTAGTAGGGAGTAAAATGACAAATTATTAGCAGGGCTCTCCCAATGATTCACTAATCAAAAAATGTCATGAGCTCAGCAATACAGACCAGTTAGGTCGTGGTGGGGTTTGCAGAGTTAGCTTGTTGGGCCTGGAGGAAATACACCTGCTTTTCCTGGCTCACAAGCAGTGCTGTAAAGGCCCTTACTTTATGGATCCAGCACTTCTCAGCTCCTTTTACTGGCCAGGGAAAAGTAGTTATAAATAGAAACCTTGTTAAAATGGAGGGAATGCAGCCTCCTTAAAATGTTTCAACAACCAACCTGCCTCCTGAGAGCGGATTGGCCATCCACCCCGTCCTGTCTCCGTTAAAACCGAAAGTAGGCGGGTTGGATCATGTTTGAAATCTCTAACACTTTGGGCCCGAAATTCATCGACATTCCGCCCACTACCTGTCAAAAAATGAAATTTTGGTGAAAAAACACCAACATACTGCCATCATACCACTCGGCGGAATATTCATCATTGACATACCGCCGAGCGGTATGCACACTGTCCACCATGCAGAACCACCCGCATAACGCCCAAAAAGTCCAATTTTCATGGCATACCGCCGACATACCACCGGAGCTGCATACCATCCTGGAAAAGATGGTTTTACACGATGTTAAGTGGGCGGGAATGGGCGGATGTGCTCGGAGCCGCCATTTTGAAATCGGGAACAGTCAGCAAAAGCAGCTCCTCAGTATTTCTGAGGTGAACAGCGACTTTACAGTGCGATTTACAGTGGGAAAGGTATTTTTATTGGTACTGAGTAAATTATTAAGATCAAAGGCATTTTAGTTATATTTTGTTCATTGAAAAATCTTCTGCAGATTTAAAAAGAATGGGGCCTGTACTATCTCAGCGTGTATTGCTGACTACCTGTCTAATGCAGCATCCAGATGGGAGAAGGTTTATTGAGCAGAATTATCAGGGTAATGGAGGAGGTCGTAGACTGATGAGGAGGAGGAGGAGGCCTTGCCCTCAAAGGATTTCCAGGGAGAAGCGCTCATACTTGGACCTGACCGATCGACAGTGCGTTTGAAGAATGTGCTTCCGAAAAGAGGTGATCAATGAGATTTGTCAGCTGATTAAGGTGGACCTGTAGCCCAGTACCAACATTGCTGCACTCTCTGTCAAGATGAAGGTGACTGCGGCACTTTCCTTTTATGCACGTGGCTCTTTTCAGGCATCAGCTGGAGACATATGCTGTATTTTTCAGTACGCTACTCATTGGTGCATTCGACAGGTAACCGAAGCACTGCATGCACACCGGATGGAATTTATAAACTTCCCAATGACCAGGAAGGTACAGAGTGTCAGGGCTTTGAGATTTGCATGCATTGCCGGCTTTCCCATGGTGCAGGGTGCTGTTGACTGTACCCATATTTCCCTGTGAGCACCATTACAGGATGGGGGAGGTGTACCAAAACCGTAAGGGATTCCACTCCCTCAATGTGCAGCTCGTATGCGACCATACACAGTGCATATGGCAGTGAATGCCAACTTTACAGAGAGCATCCATGATGTGCACATCTAGCATGAGAGCACTGTGTCTGATCTGTTGAAGTCTGAGCCACAAGGTAAATGCTGGGGGACAAAGAGTACAGCCTCACCACCTGGTTCTTGACACCCCTGCAGAACCCTCAGACAGAAGCCGAGCAATGATCTAAGAGTCATATAGCCACACATAATATTATCTAAAGACAATTGGAGTGCTGAAGCAGCGCTTTCGATGCTTGGACCACTCGGGAGGCAAGCTGCAATACCACCCTGAGCAGGTTGCTCAGTTCACAGTGGTGTGCTATATGTTGCATAATTTAGCAATCATGGGGAATTGCCACAGGGCACTGCAGGACCACCTGAGGAGAGAGTGCAGGAGATGGAGGAGGAAGAAGAGGAAAATGAGACGGCGGCGGGGGGGGGGGGGGGGGGAGGATGAGGAGGAGTTTCCAGATGAACCCATGGCATCACCCCCAACACTACAACGGAGGACACGCGGAGCATATGGCACTGCAAAATTGTTTCATCAGCAGCTCATAAATGAACGCTTTGCTTGAATGTGAAGAGCTGTGTTTTGGAACCCTGATGACTGTTACCCCAAAAGTTTGACACTGTACAAGAGTGCTTAAATTCAATTCAAATGTTTATGTAAAAATGTAAAAAATATACAACAATTTTAAAACTTTGTAAAACTTATAACTATAAAACAACTGTAACAACATTAACAACTATAATAACAAATTTAACAAAACTTTAACAACTTGAATAAACTTTTAAAAATCAAACTTCAATTATTAAATGAACAACTACAACAAAAGACCCTTTACTGTCCTCGACCTCAACCGTGTGCTCCACCACCCTTGGGACTATTTCCCCTTTCTTACTCCCGCCCTTCCCTTTCCCACTGTCCCTGAGCCCGGACCTCCTCGTGGTGGTACCAAGCCGGCGTGCAGCACTGCACCCTGAATGGTGTTCTTGTCGTTGGGAGTCAGACATTGCAGGCGCAATAAATGGGGCCTCAGGAGAAGCTCGTGATGTGGAAGGCATGGCTTCAGGGCTGGAAGCTGTTGGCAGCTCCCCACCCTCAGGTGCTGTCGACCTGACTACTATGGCACGGGGGAATTTCGCACCACGTCCCGATCCCGTCAATTGGCACATAGCAACGACGGAATCGGCGGTTCGCTCCATCACGGTGACCAAATGCGACATATCCTCCAACTGTCGTTCTGATAGAGCCGTGATGTTTGTGGCTATTGTAGCCATGGCCTTGAGCAGCTCACGACTTAAGTCAACGCTGGCCTTTGACCAACGCACTATGTCCTGGTACGCGCCTATCTGTCTTGCAGCAACCGACCTTTTCTGCACCAACCTCCGTCGCTGCGGCAAAGGCGCTGCAACACTAGGGGTATAATGCTGCACACCACTTGGTCCGGCAGAATCAGAGGAACCCCCTGAATATAGACTCGGTGGCCCACATGGAACTGGTGTATCCTCCTCCGTCTCCACCCCCACCTCCATCTCCACTGGCTCCAGGATCAGTGGCTCTTCCTCTTCGTCTTCATCAGCTCTGCCAGTGGTGAAGTCGGGAGAGGGTTGTGTGACATCAGAGGTGGAGGCAGTGGGTCTGTCATCTGGTTTCTCTGTGCAGGTTTGGTCTGAATCGTCCGAGTCTGGAAGTACAAAACAACATTTAAAAACCAGAGGATGGGTCAAGGTTACATGAGTGCATGGTACAGACTTAGCGCAGTCTTACTTAAATGTCCACCACTGCTGTATTACTGCATTACATCTCGCAGACAGACAATATATATATACATTTACATATGCCTTGCGTTACATGCCCCCAACATTGCAGTACATCACATGAGACCAACATTACACTGCAATAAACTTACATTACATTACAGTTACAGTTACATTACATGACATTACAGTACCAGAACATAGACCGGCGATTGTATTCAACTTACCATCCTGTGTGAGTGGGTCAGCTCCAATGCCGGTGGTGGCAGGGTTGCTATCCCTGACCAATGACAGGGCTCGGATCTCTATCTCTGTCAATAGCTCTTGGGTTGTGGGTCCTCCCCCCGTACGTTGCTGATTCGCTGCTATTGCAGATGTCTTCTTCTGCAGAAAATGAAGTAAATGAAAGTAAAAGTCTTCAATCCATTTAACATCGCAGACACATACACACACACACATTAAAACACTGCATTGTTCCTCTTGTCATTGCCTGAAAGCACAAAGACATTGCCGTAATCTTAAGATAATTAACATCATCCGTGTGACACTGAACCTATGTTTACATGGTACATGGCACATGGTGGGTGCATAAATAAAATAATTACTTACTCTTACTACCCTCACCAGGTTGTTCCACCTCTTACAGCACCTTTCCCCAGTGCGTACCATGGTACTTGTGGAGGACACAGCCTCCCCGATCTTGTCCCATATTCTGTTGTACTCTTTTGGGGAGGGCTTTCCATGACCACCCTTAGTTAGGTTGGAGTACCTCTCCGTAATATTCTCCAACAGGGCAGGTAGCTCCGTCTCGTCGAAGGCAGGTGCCCTCAACCGCCCATCCTTTTCGACGTTCCTGCGCTTCAACTATTTTTTGAGCATTTCCATTATATTTATATTATGATTTTTGATTTCTAAAATATGTCTTATTATTGTTGATACTGTATTATGTAGGGGAGGATGAAAACCCCTCATTTTACCCAGAAGGAAAAGAGCTTTGTGATCTGTCTGTGCTGCAACAGGCCAATGTCCTGGAAGGAACAGGGAACCCAGAACCAGATGTGGATTGAAACCGAGACGGTTTGGCCTTGGCAGGGCAGTGATTGGACGGGGGAGGACACCGGAAGGCCAATGGTGGGACAGAGTTAGCCCGAAGCAAGGGACTCCAAGCCAATGGGAGTGCCCTTGCTCGAAAACTCGGGACTGACTCATCACCAATATCGGGCTATTGTCTCCCCCACGTTTACACTATGGAGGGATATTATGCAGGCCTTAAGAAAACTAGGGAACCCAAAACAAACCGAGGGCCTACACAATGGCTACAGGAGGCCCACACCCTGCCAACCCAATTAACACCTAATCAACCCTTGATTAGGTTAACATCAGGGATGGCCAGTGGGAAACCCCCCGCGAAATCCAACACCGCTGCATTTTTCAAAAATCACAAGCCCACCAATGGAAGGATTTATTTCAGCACGAAAGTCTGGCTGGATAACTGGATATAAGGGGTTTCTGCCCCGAAAAGTTGTTCCGTTCTCGTGTTCCAGCAAGCAGTCAGCCTTTCGACACAGAAGGAAGACCAGTGTCCGAAGACACCGAAGACAGAAGAAGCAAACCACCATCCCAAGAAGGCATCAGTTCAGCCTCCTTTCACTACTGGAGACTGAACCTTTTCTTTTTCCACAAGGATCTTCGTCTGAGAGCTGGACTCAGGTAGATCCACAGCAACAACAAGACGCAACAACAACCAAGTTTCTGAGAAAAATCACAACCGAAAAAGTAACTTGAAGATCCTGAAGATAGCAAAAAGAGAACCCCGAAACCGCGTTTTAACCTGGAAAGACTGTAAAGACTGTGGTGAGTATAATCTCTGGTTGCCAGAACTCCCAACTCAGTTAGGTCAGGAAGGTGGGAGGTTGGGCATTGCACTGCTGTTAAACTTGTGTAAACATTTTCGTTGTGTCTTTTTAATGGGATTTAGGGGGATTATTTTGTTGGTGTATTGCTGTTTGTTGAGCTACACCTTGTCAAATAAATTGGAAGCTTAAAGTTCCTCTTGGAATCACCTCATCTCAGTTCTGTTGTATTACATCTCCTGATCGTGAGTCTTGTGTCAGAACAGTATAAGGGAAGCCATGAGTGCCTCGAAAATGCTCAACTGTGTGCCACAGGCTAGGGAAGAAAGGGGTTAGGAGTGTTTGACGCTCACAGGTGCCTCACAGGCTAGACATAAGCTGTGGGGACGCACGAGTCTCAAAACCCCCTTCATAAGCTGTAGACACAGTCTCTCCAGGAGTGCTCTTGCAGCACTCAGAGTACCTCACAGGCCAGGCATAAGCTGTGAGGGCAGAAACCCAGAGAGAGACACCCAAGGCACAACACTCCCCAGAACCCCTTACAATAATTATTATTTATTATGAATATTTTTTAACTCTGCAATCTGTGATTAAACTAACTGACCCTCGAATAGCTTGCTGCTCCTTCTCACTCTCTCTCCCTCGACTTCAACTCACTGCGTATGTGTGGGTGACCCCTGACTCCCAAAATCGCGGGTAAAAAGCTTCTCTGAAAAAAACAGGAAAAAAAAAAATCGCACTTGCGCAGTGCAGTGCCGCACCGTCCATCGACAAGAAAGCCGATCTGTTTTGACTATGATGTTACCTACTGCCACTGCACACCGCTCGCATACCGCCAGCATACCGCTGAAAAGCAATCCACCAAAATTGTGATCTTCGGTCTCGGCGGTATGCCGGCGGTTTGAAATGACGTACTGCCGGCATACGGTCGAGAAATGGGCGGACCTTATGTACTGACCAATTTCGGGCCCCTTAACTTCTTGTTGGGGCGTTAAAATTACCCGCCATGATAGTCCCTTAAAAATTACTAATGTCTTTACCCTCAAATTTTGTTAACTACTCAGGGTTATTTGTGTAATAGGAATTTGAACAATTGGAAGATTCAGCTTTTGGTGGCAAGTCTGAACTATGTTCTTGCCACAAACTTTAAGGACATAGAGGAGAACTTTCCTGTGCTTAATCTGGCCTGGAAAAATTATTAATTAAGTAAAGTAAAATTAATTTAGTTTCCAGGAAAAAATAACATTAATGAAGATTGAGAGTAAATTCCAACCTCATGCTCACCTCAAGTACACATTTTCTATTAAAGTGAGAAAAATTTGACTTTAATGAGAAACTGGCTTTATTGGGACCTGAAACATGTGAAATTGATCTGGGGGGGTAGTACAAAACCAGCAGTACCGAGTCGACAGCTTGTTTTACATCCCACCCGATTTTCTTTTTCACCCAAGGCCAATTTCCCTCCCAAACTGTTTGATGAAGATTATTAAGTAGTTTTGTCTATTACATAACAGTAATATTTTCATAAAACTTTGCTAATGCTTACATATGCTATTGTACTATGCTACCTAATGCTCCATATCTGAAACACGGTAGCACTTGGATTGCTAATGTTCCATTTTCACCAGTTCTAATGTCAGATTTTTATTTCCTAGGTTATCCAAAGATGAGCCATGCTCTCAATGCTACAGGAAGGCCAATCATGTATTCTTGTAGCTGGCCAGCTTATGAAGATGGTCTACCACCAAGGGTGGGAGAAAAAAAGCCTTTTATTTCCCACTCTTAACATTTTAATATTATGAATCTGTTATGTAATTGTGAGCATGTAAGTGTGACATTGTACTGATATAGCTCAGTGTTGTCGATCCTCACCTGTTCATTTTGCCAGTAGATTATCAAATTTACGAGGCAGCAAAGGTATTCAGATTTATGGAGGATTTGGTTGCTCTATTTTCATGCCTGGAAAGAAGGTTTTATTTATAAAACATGAATAATTATGAATAAATCAAGAGAGTGCAGCTGCCCTCTGATTTATCACTTTCACATTTTCACATCATTGAGAAGCAGTTTCAGATGAACAGATATAAAAGTGATAGTTCTGACTCTTGCGCACACTAAAGTCAAACCACTTGGGCCTCTGAATGATAAGTGCGGCATGAACCACATTAAAAAAACTTCCAGGTTGTCAACCAATCCGTCCAGCACCTTTTACCATCTTAATTTTCAATGTTTTAACCTAACATTAGTGTCATGTATGTAACCACAATGTAACACCACTGTATTACTGTATACACTCAACCTAGATGCACACCTTGACCACAAGGGATGAACTTGTGGGAGACACTCCTTACCTGATCACACAGGTATAAAAAGGGAGGTCCCATGCAGGGTCATCGTCTTTGGAGTCCTGTGAATAAAGAGTTACAGTCACAGAGAGACCTTGTCCCCAGAATGTGCCTTGTGTGGTTTCATACTGTAGAATAAGGACTTTACATTGGCGACGAGAAACGGGAATTCACCACCCAAGAGGATGGCCACCGGTAGCACAGTGGAATGGTACTGTGTTGGGGAAGACTGGGACGATTTTGTCGAGAGGCTTCAGCAAAGCTTTGTTCTGAAAGAATGGCTGGGGGATGTAGCGGCCGACAAGCGAAGGGCTCATCTTTTGACCAGCTGCGGACCAAAGACTTACGCGCTCATGAAGGTCTTACTAGCACCCGAAAAGCCAGCAGACAAACCCTTTGAAGAACTTAGCAAATTGATTGGGAAGCACCTCAAACCGGTGAGTAGCATACATATGGCCCGACACAGATTCTGCCTCTAACGCGGCGATGGATCAGGGAGTCAACATCATCAATGCGACTCAGAGCCCCACAGGCAGGCAGGGGCAGTCCGACACTCCCCAGGCAGCAATAGACCCCAGAGTAGGACTTCAACAGAGACAATGGCAGGCTGAACGGACATTCACGCCATCACAGTGGCCAATGCGGCCCGGGATGGGGCCATTGACACCCACCAATAGGGTACTTAAGTGCAGTCAAAGGGACAGTCAGCGCGGAATGCCTGGCCATAGTCCCTTTATTCCCAACAATGGAAACTTTAATTCGTGCTTGAGGTGTGGGGGAAAACACTCTGCTAGATCTTGCAGATTTCAACAGTTTGTCTGCAGGAACTGCAATCTCAGTGGCCACTTAGCTCGAATGTGCAGGAAGTCTGCAACCAGACTAATATATGAGGCGGATGGACCAGAAGAGGGTTCTTTGAGGCAGGATGACTTTTGGGGCAAATCGATGGACGCCGAGGTTCAGCGGGTCCATGTGGTGAATATTCATAGTTCATACACCAAAACGCCACCAATGATGATGAGGGTTTTATTAAACAGTATCACTGTACGCATGGAGCTGGACACTGGGGCCAGCCAGTCACTCATGGGTGTTCAGTAATTTGAGAAGCTATGGCCACTTAAAGCCAGAAGACCCAAATTAGCACGTATTGAGACACAATTACGGACGTACACTAAAGAAATCATTCCAGTGCTAGGCAGTGCAATGTTGGCTGTCACACACAATGGGTTAGTGAATCGGCTGCCACTCTGGATTGTCCCGGGCAATGGACTGTTGGGGAGAAGCTGGTTAGCCGAGATGAACTGGAAATTGGGAGTATGTTCACGCAATGTTATCTGTGGAGCGAAGTTCGTGCTCACAGGTCCTACAACAATTCGATTCACTATTCCAACCTGGCGTCGGGACTTCCAAAGGCACTAAAGTAGTGATACACATCACCCCGGATGCCAGGCCAGTGCACCACAAAGCCAGAGCGGTGCCGTATGTGATGCGGGAAAAGATCGAGAGCGAATTGGACCGGCTGTTGAGAGAGGGCATCATCTCGCCTGTTGAATTCAGCGACTGGGCGAGCCAAATCGTTCCCGTCCTAAAAGCGATGGCTCTGTCAGGATCTGTGGCGACTACAAGGCCACCATCAATCGGGTGTCCCTACAAGATCAATACCCGCTCCCGAGAGCGGAGGACCTCTTCGCCATGCTGGCAGGCGGCAAGTTCACCAAGTTGGACCTCACTTCAGCCTATATGACTCAGGAACTGGCCGATGAATCTAAACTACTGTTCGTTTAGAACATTCGTTTGGCATGCGATCAGCGGCTGCGATTTTTCAACGAAACATGGAAAGCTTGCTTAAATCCATTCCTGGAACGATCGTATTTCAGGACGCCATCCTCATCACGGGTCGAGACACCGAGGAACACCTCCACAATCTGAAGGAGGTGCTATGCTGACTGGACTGGGTAGGTCTGCGACTCAAGAAATCCAAATGTGTGTTCTTAGCTCCTGAGGTTGAGTTTCTGGGCAGGAGGGTTGCTGCAGATGGGATTCGGCCCACCGAATCCAAAACAGAGGTGATTCGACGAGCACCCAGGCCCTGCAACACATCGGAGTTGCGTTCATTCCTGGGACTGTTGAACTATTTCGGGAACTTTCTGCCGAACTTGAGCACGTTGTTGGAGCCGCTACACGTGCTCCTGCTTAAGGATTGCGATTGATTTTGGGGGGACTGTCAGGAACGGGCTTTTGATCGGGCGCGAAACCTACTTTGTTCAAACAAGTTGCTGGCCCTGTATGACCCCTGTAAAAAATTGGTTCTGACATGTGATGCATTGTCCTATGGGGTTGGGTGCGTGTTGCAGCAGGGCAATGCCGAGGGTCAACTACAACCTGTGGCTTATGCCTCCAGGTCGCTCCCTCAAGCAGAACGGGGATATGGGATGGTCGAGAAGGAAGCGCTTGCATGTGTCTATGATGTAAAAAAAATGCATCAGTACCTCTTTGGTAGGAAGTTTGAATTAGAGACGGACCACAAGCCATTAACATCCCTGTTGTCAGACAGCAAGGCTATCAATGCCAACGCATCAGCTTGCATACAGCGATGGGCTCTCACGCTGGCTGCTTATGACTACTCCATCCGGCACTGGCCCGGCACTGAAAATTGCGCTGACGCGCTCAGCAGGCTTCCACTGGCCACCACCGAGGGGACAGCGGAGCAAAGCGCCGAGATGGTCATGGCTGTCGATGCCTTTGACAGCGCAGGCTCCCCCATCACAGCCCGCCAGATCAAAATCTGGACAAACAGAGATCCTCTCCTATCCCTGATTAAGAAATGTGTGACTGGGGATTGGGCGCCCGCACACGGAGCATGCCCTGAGGAGGTCAGACCGTTCCACAGACTGATGGATGAGCTCTCCATCCAAGCCGACTGCCTACTATTGGACAGCCGGGTAGTTATGCCCCAGAAGGGCAGGGAGGCATTCATCAGGGAACTCCACAGCGAGCACCCAGGCATTGTACTGATGAAGGCCATTGCCCGCTCACACGTTTGGTGGCCTGGAATTGATTCAGACCTGGAACACTGTGTTCGCAGGTGCACGACGTGTGCCAAGCTGGGTAATGCCACCAGGGAGGCCCCGCTCAGCCCGTGGCCCTGGCCCACCAGGCCATGGTCACACATTCATGTTGACTACCCGGGCCCGTTCATGGGTAAGATGTTCCTTATTGTGGTAGATGCGTACTCAAAACGGATCGAGTGCATCATTCTGAATTCATGCACATCATCCACCACCGTGGAAAGCTTACGTGCGATCTTTGCAACCCATGGCTTGCCGGACATCCTGGTTAGTGATAATGGCCCATGTTTCACAAGCTACGAATTCCGAGAGTTTATGTCGGGCAATGACATCAACCACATCAGGACTGCGCCGTTCAAGCCGGCCTCCAATGGCCAGGTGGAATGTGCGGTCCAAATCATTAAGCAAGGTATGCTCAGGATTCAAGGACCCTCCCTACAATGCCGCCTATCGCGTCTCCTGCTGGCCTATAGATCCCAACCGCACCGCTCACGGGGGTCCCACCCGCAGAGCTACTAATGAAATGGACACTCAAAATTCGGTTGTTCCTCATTCACCCAGTCCTGACCGACATAGTTGAGGGCAAGCGCAAGTCACAAAACGAGTACCATGACCATAATTCGAGGGGGAGATGTACAGAAATAAATGATCCGATATTCGTCCTCAATCACGCCTTGGGGCCCAAATGGCTTGAGGGCACTGTAATTGACAAAGAGGCGAATAGGGTCATCGTGGTAAAACTCAACAATGGTCAGATATGCCGTAAGCATCTGGACCAAGTAAAAAAAAGGTTCAGCATCGACACGGAGGAACCTGAAGAAGACCATGAGATGGAGCTCACAACACCACCAGTGAATGAGCAACAAGAGCAATCAGAAGAATGCACAGTCCCTGCGGTCAGCCCGGACAGGCCGGAATCACCATAGCTGTCAGACACTCATGTCAGTGTCCAACAACCAGAGCCCCAACTGCGGCGCTCCACGAGGGTGCGTAGACCACCTGAAAGATTAAACTATGATCCCAATAAGACTTTGGGGGGGGGGGGGGAGGTGATGTCATGTATGTAACCACAATGTAACACCACTATATTACTGTATACACTCAACCTAGATGCACACCTTGACCACAAGGGGTGAACTTGTGGGAGACACTCCTTACCTGATCACACAGGTATAAAAAGAGAGGTCCCACGCAGGGTCATTGTCTTTGGAGTCCTGTGAATAAAGAGTTAAGGTCACAGAGTGACCTTGTCCCCAGAATGTGCCTCGTGTGGTTTCATACTGCAGAGAAAGGACTTTACAATTAGAATCGAACTTATTCACTTTTCTATCTCTTTCCCATTCTTAAAAAATCTCCTCAAAACCTCTCTTTTTGATTGAGCCTTCGGTCATCTCTTATCTTCTCGACCACTTACTGCTTAGTCCTAGGCTCTCCCAGTAAAGCACCATGAGACATTTCATTAGGTATAACATATTCTGTAAATGTAAAGAGTGTTGTGCTGTACTTAACACATGACAATTCCAGGGTCAAGCCTACTTTCTGACTTCATGTTAGAAAATTAAAGCTACATATCACTTGAGCTCATCCAAAACTCTGCTGCCTGTATCATAACTCGCACCAAGTCCCGTTATCCATCACCCCTGTGCTCACTGACCTACATTGGTTCCCGGTCCAGCAATGCCTTGATTTTCAAAGTCTTATCCTGGTTTTTAAATCCCTCCATAGCCCTACCCTCCCAATCTCTGTAACCTCCTCCAGCTTTAGAACCCTGAGATCGCTGCACTCCTCTCATTCTAGCCTCTTGTGTATTCCCAATTTTCTCCACTCCACCATTGTGCCATGCTTTCAGATGCCTAGACCCTAAGCTTTGAATTTCCTGCCCTAAACCTAGCCACCTCTGTACCTCTTGCTCACTCTTCTGAAGCATCTTGGTATGATTACTATGTTAAAGGCGCTATATAAATACAAGTTGTTGTTATAAGGCAAGTGCTGCATTGCTTTGTTTACTTACCCATTAGAGGGCTTGGCAGGGTAAATGCTGAGAGGCTGTTTCTCCTGGCTGGAGAGTCTCAAACACTGAGGATAAAGGGTTGGCCATTTAGGACTGAGATGAGGAGAAATTTCTTCATTCGGGGATGTGAATATTTAGAATTCTCTACCCCAGAGGGCTGTGGATGCTCAGTCATTGAATATGCTGTATTAAGACTGAGATTGATAAATTTTTGGGTACTAAAAGAATCAAGGGATATGGGGATAGGACAAGAAAGTGGTGTTGATGTACAAGTTTAGCCATGATACTGAATGATGGGGCAGGCTCGAGGGGCTGTATGGCCTCCTATTTTTTTATATTCTTATTGTACTAAACATTTTCTTTCTATTCTACATTCCTTTAGGTGAATTACTCACAAATTGCTGAACTCTGTAATCTTTGGAGAAATTATGATGATATTGATGACTCGTGGAATACTGTGCTAACAATTATAGATTGGTTTGGGAACAACCAGGAAGTGTTGCAGCCGGCTGCAGGCCCAGGACGATGGAATGATCCAGATATGGTACAATATATGTAGCTAGTGCATATTTTGCAACAATTTGCATTTCAACTATAGGAACATGTCCTCACTCCTTTCCTCACTTTGCATTAAAGAGGGGTAAACACAATGGGCAAGAGGGAAAATGGAGAGGATTCGGGTGTAAGTCGGGTGTGAGTATGGTCAAAATCAAATTATTATTATATTAGTATTATTAATGCAAATTACTTTAGTACAATAGAAGTCATAAATTCAATGGCAGGCATGAAGTGTCATCATCATCATCATAGGCAGTCCCTCGGAATCGAGGAAGACTTGCTTCCACTCTTAACATGAGTTCTTAGGTGGCTGTTGTCATGTATGTCGACCATGTATATCAACTGTATAGTCACATAAGATGGCACATCAGAGGGCACTGCATAGGTGTGCAGGACCCAGTATAAAAGGCTGCCCACCATGCTTGTGCCTCACTCTGGAGTTACAATAAATGGGAATAAGGTCACAACAGCTCAAGTACAATAATAGACCTCGTGGAGACATTCATAAGAGTATTAAAGACATAACAACTGGCGATGAGATTACGAACTTTCACGCAAAAATGATTAACGTTGGTGCATTAGAAAAGTTCTCAGAGGATGAAGATTGGGAAGTCTTTATGGAGCGGCTCGACCAATATTTCGTAGCAAACGACCTGGTAGGCGATGATCTGGCCACGCTGGCAGATAAGCGCAGAGCTATCCTGTTGACCAGTTGTGGGCCCGCGGTCTATGGCCTTGTCAGGGACTTGCTTGCACCAGAGAAACCAACAACCAAGTCTTACGAGGACCTGAAAGTGCTAATTTGGGACCAACTCAAACCAAAGGAGAGCATCCTCACGGCCAGACGTCGATTTTATAAACACCGCTGCTCCGAGGGCCAGGAAATCGTGAAGTCCGCTGCCGACCTCAGGAGGCTGGCAGGACCATGTGAATTTGGCGCATCCCTCGCCGATGCGTTGCGGGACGTCATCGTTATTGGCATCGGTCATGAGGCCCTTCTTCACAGGCTACTGTCTGCTGAAACCACCATCACTCTGCAGAAGGCCATCAGCATCAGCCAGGCTTTCATGACCTCAAGCTGCAGCTCCAAGCAGATGATGACTCACTCTCAGGACTCAAACCCGGCAAGTACTGTAAATAGAATAGTGCCTTTCACAGGCAGAACTGTTGAACGTGAATCTGCCCAGGGCAGAGCGTACAGGCCCCTAAGTCCTTTAACTCAGAGTCCACCGAAGGGTGCAAACGTAAGTCGAGTAGCACCATGCTGGCGTTGCGGAGGTCATCACAGGGCTCATCAGTGTCGGTCCAGAGGCTATGTGTGCAAAGGCTGCAGCACAAAGGGCCACCTCCAGCGAATGTGCAAAAGAGCTGTGACTCACCACGTGGAAGAGGAGTCAGCAGATGGCTGTGAATCCAGCGCGGATTACGAGGAGATGGCCAGAGAGGCAGCTCAGTCTCAGGATGAAGTGTATGGAGTATATACCTGCACCAGATTGTCCTCCAGTGATAATGGAAGTCGAGATAAATGGCATTCCAGTTTTCATGGAAGTGGACATGGGGGCGAGTCAGTCAGTAATGAGCGAGGAAGACTTTGTAAGGCTATGGAATGATCAAGCTGAACGACCCAAGCTGGCCCCGGTTCAGGCAAAGCTGCGCACCTACACCAAGGGACTGTTATCAGTTCTTGGTAGTGCGGATGTAAGTGTATCCCATGATGGCGCGGTGCACAATTTACCATTGTGGATTGTTTCAGGTGATGAACCAACACTACTTGGAAGAAGATGGATGAGGAAGATTCATTGGAACTGGGAAGACTTCATCCCTCCAGCGATCGACGTCCCCTGTGCTCAGAGACAGAGCAAGCCCCCACCTTCGGTTGGACCAGGCACCGGAGAGCAGGTCCTCGCAGCCCCCGAAGCACAGACCGCTCATCATGACTGTGTGGCAATGATCCGGCCAAGACGACCCGAACGCACCTTCCCGGTTTCATTGGCAGGACTCCTGGGTAGGAAGATTGGATCCGAGGGCGCCTTCCCAGCATCAGTGGCAGAATCCCTGGGAAAGAAGATCGTGGCAGTCAACATCATGGACAGGGAAAAGCTGGCATCCAAACCAGAAGGTGCAGCGCTAATGGAGCAACGACAAGTGGTTCCACGCAAGGAAGACGATTGGGGTAAAAGTAGTAAGGCCATTTTAAAGGAGGCCAGCAACCCGCCATTTTTGAATGAACTGCTTGAAATTGGTAACCAATGTAAAAGTCCAGTTGTAACGAGCAAAATGTTGTTGAGCGATGTCGGGTGCAAATTGCAATCAGCCAATGTAGCGGGCGAACACCTAACAGTCGTACACAGGTCCAGCCATCTACCCAATGCTGTAGCCTGCGTCCCCGGGACCAGAACAATGTATCATAAAGTGTCCCCACAGCTGACAGAAGTAGACAAGCCGCAGAGTAAACGATCCCCAGAGAGCAGAGGCACCGGTAGCAATACCCTGCCTCAGATCGGTTTAACCGCCATGAACTGCCACGAGCCAGAAACAGTAAACTGCGCCTATGCTCGCAGTCGGCTACTGTCATCCACCACCCGGGTGGAAAAGGCGTAGCCCACAAACCCACTCACCATCACGGCAATGCCCAAGAGAGAAGGATCACCCGCAACGGCTTAGAAACATAGAAACATAGAAACATAGAAAATAGGTGCAGGAGCAGGCCATTCAGCCCTTCTAGCCTGCACCGCCATTCAATGAGTTCATGGCTGAACATGAAACTTCAGTACCCCCTTCCTGCTTTCTCGCCATACCCCTTGATCCCCCGAGTAGTAAGGACTTCATCTAACTCCCTTTTGAATATATTTAGTAAATTGGCCTCAACTACTTTCTGTCGTAGAGAATTCCACAGGTTCACCACTCTCTGGGTGAAGAAGTTTCTCCTCATCTCGGTCCTAAATGGCTTACCCCTTATCCTTAGACTGTGACCCCTGGTTCTGGACTTCCCCAACATTGGGAACATTCTTCCTGCATCTAACCTGTCCAAACCCGTCAGAATTTTAAACGTTTCTATGAGGTCCCCTCTCACTCTTCTGAACTCCAGTGAATACAAGCCCAGTTGATCCAGTCTTTCTTGATAGGTCAGTCCCACCATCCCGGAAATCAGTCTGGTGAATCTTCGCTGCACTCCCTCAATAGCAAGAACGTCCTTCCTCAAGTTAGAAGACCAAAACTGTACACAATACTCCAGGTGTGGCCTCACCAAAGCCCTATACAACTGTAGCAACACCTCCCTGTCCCTGTACTCAAATTCACTCGCTATGAAAGCCAACATGCCATTTGCTTTCTTAACCGCCTGCTATACCTGCATGCCAACCTTCAATGACTGATGTACCATGACACCCAGGTCTCGCTGCACCTTCCCCCTTCCTAATCTGTCACCATTCAGATAATAGTCTGTCTCTCTGTTTTTACCACCAAAGTGGATAACCTCACATTTATCCACATTATACTTCATCTGCCATGCATTTGCCCACTCACCTAACCTATCCAAGTCACTCTGCAGCCTCATAGCATCCTCCTCGCAGCTCACACTGCCACCCAACTTAGTGTCATCCGCAAATTTGGAGATACTACATTTAATCCCCTCGTCTAAATCATTAATGTACAATGTAAACAGCTGGGGCCCCAGCACAGAACCTTGCGGTATCCCACTAGTCACTGCCTGCCATTCTGAAAAGTACCCATTTACTCCTACTCTTTGCTTCCTGTCTGACAACCAGTTCTCAATCCACGTCAGCACACTACCCCCAATCCCATGTGCTTTAACTTTGCACATTAATCTCCAGTGTGGGACCTTGTCGAAAACCTTCTGAAAGTCCAAATATACCACATCAACTGATTCTCCTTTGTCCACTTTACTGGAAACATCCTCAAAAAATTCCAGAAGATTTGTCAAGCATGATTTCCCTTTCACAAATCCATGCTGACTTGGACCTATCATGTCACCATTTTCCAAATGCGCTGCTATGGCATCCTTAATAATTGATTCCATCATTTTACCCACTACTGAGGTCAGGCTGACCGGTCTATAATTCCCTGCTTTCTCTCTCCCTCCTTTTTTAAAAAGTGGGGTTACATTGGCTACCCTCCACTCGATAGGAACTGATCCAGAGTCAATGGAATGTTGGAAAATGACTGTCAATGCATCCGCTATTTCCAAGGCCACCTCCTTAAGTAATCTGGGATGCAGTCCATCAGGCCCTGGGGATTTATCGGCCTTCAATCCCATCAATTTCCCCAACACAATTTCCCGACTAATAAAGATTTCCCTCAGTTTCTCCTCCTTACTAGACCCTCTGACCCCTTTTATATCCGGAAGGTTGTTTGTGTCCTCCTTAGTGAATACTGAACCAAAGTGCTTGTTCAATTGGTCTGCCATTTCTTTGTTCCCCGTTATGACTTCCCCTGATTCTGACTGCAGGGGACCTACGTTTGTCTTTACTAACCTTTTTCTCTTTACATATCTATAGAAACTTTTGCAATCCGCCTTAATGTTCCCTGCAAGCTTCTTCTCGTACTCCATTTTCCCTGCCCTAATCAAACCCTTTGTCCTCCTCTGCTGAGTTCTAAATTTCTCCCAGTCCCCAGGTTCGCTGCTATTTCTGGCCTATTTGTATGCCACTTCCTTGGCTTTAATACTATCCCTGATTTCCCTAGATAGCCACGGTTGAGCCACCTTCCCTTTTTTATTTTTATGCCAGACAGGAATGTACAATTGTTGTAATTCATCCATGCGGTCTCTAAATGTCTGCCATTGCCCATCCACAGTCAACCCCTTAAGTATCATTCGCCAATCTATCTTAGCCAATTCACGCCTCATACCTTCAAAGTTACCCTTCTTTAAGTTCTGGACCATGGTCTCTGAATTAACTGTTTCATTCTCCATCCTAATGCAGGATTCCACCATATTATGGTCACTCTTCCCCAAGGGGCCTCGCACAATGAGATTGCTAATTAATCCTCTCTCATTACACAACACCCAGTCTAAGATGGCCTCCCCCCTAGTTGGTTCCTCGACATATTGGTCTAGAAAACCATCCCTTATGCACTCCAGGAAATCCTCCTCCACCGTATTGCTTCCAGTTTGGCTAGCCCAATCTATGTGCATATTAAAGTCACCCATTATAACTGCTGCACCTTTATTGCATGCACTCCTAATTTCCTGTTTGATGCCCTCCCCAACATCACTACTACTGTTTGGAGGTCTGTACACAACTCCCACTAACGTTTTTTGCCCTTTAGTGTTCTGCAGCTCTACCCATATAGATTCCACATCATCCAAGCTAATGTCTTTCCTAACTATTGCATTAATCTCCTCTTTAACCAGCAATGCTACCCCACCTCCTTTTCCTTTTATTCTATCCTTCCTGAATGTTGAATACCCCTGGATGTTGAGTTCCCAGCCCTGATCATCCTGGAGCCACGTCTCCGTAATCCCAATCACATCATATTTGTTAACATCTATTTGCACAGTTAATTCATCCACCTTATTGCGGATACTCCTTGCATTAAGACACAAAGCCTTCAGGCTTGCTTTTTTAACACCCTTTGTCCTTTTAGAATTTTGCTGTACAGTGGCTTCTCCGAACGGGACTTGGACCAGCCAAGATCCCAAACTAGAGCGCTCACAACGGTGCCCTCAAGGAAAGCAGTCCCCTGCAAATTGCTAGACAAGGCGAGGCAGCCCCACTGTCGCTTAGATGAAATGCTCACTCGTTCAGACCACTTCCCAGGGAGCAGCAGCGACACTGTGCAAATGAAAAGGACAGGGAGGTCACAGGCACATCAGCTGTCTTTGGGCCTGCCCGACACTAGAAGTAACGGCAAGAGACCTGAGCTCTGGCAACTTGAGCAAAATGAGCTCAGCTCGCCCACAGACCCACTAGCATGGGGCGCTGTGCCGCCACCAGACGACCCGGATCTCATCTGACCGTGCTGGAACTAGACTGTCCTTGTGTACCTGTACTGATATACCTGTACTGATCATGTAAATGTACCACACAAAAAGAAACGCAACTGTAATCCACCCAACAAATGTACCAAGATGTAAATGTAAAACCCATGTGATGAACTTGAATGCAACTTGCATGTAACGGGCCATTAGCCTGATCTCTATGTGGGGGGGGGGAGAATGGAGTAGTCATGGACTCACAATCAGAAACCATGGGAACCTCCACTGGCAACAAATCTCACTACCAACCCACCCAAGCTAGAAGCGACCCTCCAATGGTCAACCAGGAAGAGCAAAGCCCAGGTCACCGTCAATGTATGAGTCAATTTACATTAAAGACTTGGGGGGGAAGTGATGTCATGTATGTAGACCATGTATACTAACTGTATAGTCACATAAGGTGTGCCACCAGAGGGCACTGCGGTGGGAGACCTGAGGGTCACCTGCATAGGTGTGCAGGGCCCAGTATAAAAGGCTGCCCACCAAGCTTGTGCCTCGCTCTGGAGTTACAATAAGTGGGACTAAGGTCACAACAGCTCAGGTACAATACTAGACCTTGTGGAGTCATTCATAAGAGTATTAAAGACATAACAGTATTAATCTTCATTAAGAAGGCACAGATTAATTAAGAATGGTCCACATGGATTTGTTAAGGGAAGATCAGGCCTGACTAAATTGATTGAATTTTTTGAGGAGGTAACAAGGAGGGTCGATGAGGGCATTGCGGATGATGTGGTCGACATGGATTTTAGCGAGGCTTTTAACAAGATCCCATACGGCAGACTGGCCAGAAAAGTAAATGTATTGTGTCTGTAAGCACTGTAGTAATGACTCCACAAGGAAAGTTATTGTACTTGAATTGTTGTGACCGTAGTCCATTTATTGCAGCTCCTGAATGAGGATACAGTATGGTGAGCTCCCTTTTATACTTGGTTACCTGCAGTGTACAGGTGACCCCTAGGTCTCCACCAGTTGCACCCTCTGGTGGTACAGGCATAGTGTATACAGCGTGAAGATACATTCAGTGGTCTTATGTCTGTGCATTCAGTGTACAGGGTATATACTTATATTATACACATCACTTCCCCCTAAGTCTTGTGCGACTGGCCTTTGCACTGTGTGCTCTGGCCCTAGACTTGAGTGCCCAAAGCCCTTGCACCTTAGGAATGGCTCTCCCCCTGTAGACCCCCCAAGTCCTTATTGCCACAACATTGGGAAATGGTCAACAGTGGACGGTTGGAGGTTGCAGTGAAGGTTGAGTGTGTTCTGGGTGTGATCCATGTGTGTTCATGGCTACATACATCCATTCCCTCCCGCCCCACCCCCCCCACCGCCCCACCCCCATACATAGACCAAGTGCGTGGCTCAACACCTGCATGTGCATACATGTACAGAGAAAAAAAAATAGGATTGGTTGCCTCACTGTTTGGGTTTAGCAGTAGTGGAACAAGTACATTTTACAGGTAAGGTACAGACGTGGTATCACAGTCTTGCCCCTGGGGTGTAGGTGCAGGTGGGTGAGGACACTAGTTCCAGAGTAACCGCACTGTGTCCAGGCTGTCTGATGGCGGCGCTGCGCCCCCTGCCAGCTGGGTGGGCTCAGATCGCTCACCTGGCTGGGTCTCAGGGCCTTTGCCGTTGCCTAGTGGTGGGCAGAGCCACAGGAATGTGTGGCCTCCCTGTCCTCTTTTGAGAGCTGCAGTGTCTCCCTGCTGCCCTTCAGTGGTAGTGGGAACCTGGTCATCCCAGGTCCCATCGGGAGGGCTGGAGGGTGCTAATCTCTTGTTCCCGGTACTGGCCCTAGTGGCCAGAGAGGTTGGGCTGATCTGGGGCAGGGTGCCAGTAGCGGTGCCTTTGCCATCTGCTGATCCCTCTGTGTGTGGCCACAATCCCTGGGGCATCACATAGAAACATAGAAACATAGAAAATAGGTGCAGGAGTAAGCCATTCGGCCCTTCGAACCTGCACCGCCATTCAATGAGTTCATGGCTGAACATGCAACTTCAGTACCCCATTCCTGCTTTCTCGTCATACCCCTTGATCCCCCTAGCAGTAAGGACTACATCTAACTCCTTTTTGAATATATTTAGTGAATTGGCCTCAACTACTTTCTGTGGTAGAGAATTCCACAGGTTCACCACTCTCTGGGTGAAGAAGTTTCTCCTCATCTCGGTCCTAAATGGCTTACCCCTTATCCTTAGACTGTGTCCCCTGGTTCTGGACTTCCCCAACATTGGGAACATTCTTCCTGCATCTAACCTGTCTAAACCCATCAGAATTTTAAATGTTTCCATGAGATCCCCTCTCATTCTTCTGAACTCCAGTGAATACAAGCCCAGTTGATCCAGTCTTTCATGATATGTCAGTCCTGCCATCCCGGGAATCAGTCTGGTGAACCTTCGCTGCACTCCCTCAATAACAAGAATGTCCTTCCTCAGATCAGGAGACCAAAACTGAACACAATATTCCAGGTGTGGCCTCACCAAGGCCCTGTACAACTGTAGTAACACCTCCCTGCCCCTGTACTCAAATCCCCTCGCTATGAAGGCCAACATGCCATTTGCTTTCTTAACCGCCTGCTGTACCTGCATGCCAACCTTCAATGACTGATGTACCATAACACCCAGGTCTCGTTGCACCTTCCCTTTTCCTAATCTGTCAACATTCAGATAATAGTCTGTCTCTCTGTTTTTACCACCAAAGTGGATAACCTCACATTTATCCACATTATACTTCATCTGCCATGCATTTGCCCACTCACCTAACCTATCCAAATCACTCTGCAGCCTCACAGCATCCTCCTCGCAGCTCACACTGCCACCCAACTTAGTGTCATCTGCAAATTTGGAGATACTACATTTAATCCCCTTGTCCAAATCATTAATGTACAATGTAAACAGCTGGGGCCCCAGCACAGAAACTTGCGGTACCCCACTAGTCACTGCCTGCCATTCTGAAAAGTACCCATTTACTCCTACTCTTTGCTTCCTGTCTGCCAACCAGTTCTCAATCCACGTCAGCACACTACCCCCAATCCCATGTGCTTTAACTTTGCACATTAATCTCTTGTGTGGGACCTTGTCGAAAGCCTTCTGAAAGTCCAAATACACCACATCAACTGGTTCTCCCTTGTCCACTCTACTGGAAACATCCTCAAAAAATTCCAGAAGATTTTTCAAGCATGATTTCCCTTTCACAAATCCATGCTGACTTGGACCTATCATGTCACATCTTTCCAAATGAGCTGCTGTGACATCCTTAATAATTGATTCCATCATTTTACCCACTACCTATGTCAGGCTGACCGGTCTATAATTCCCTGTTTTCTCTCTTCCTCCTTTTTTAAAAAGTGGGGTTACATTGGCTACCCTCCACTCCATAGGAACTGATCCAGAGTCAATGGAATGTTGGAAAATGACTGTCAATGCATCCGCTATTTCCAAGGCCACCTCCTTAAGTATTCTGGGATACAGTCCATCAGGCCCTGGGGATTTATCGGCCTTCAATCCCACCAATTTCCCCAACACAATTTCCCGACTAATAAGGATTTCCCTCAGTTCCTCCTAACTAGACCCTCTGACCCCTTTTATTTCCGGAAGGTTGTTTGTGTCCTCCTTAGTGAATACCGAACCAAAGTACTTGTTCAATTGGTCTGCCATTTCTTTGTTCCCCATTATGACTTCCCCTGATTCTGACTGCAGAGGACCTACGTTTGTCTTTGCTAACCTTTTTCTCTTTACATATCTATAGAAACTTTTGCAGTCTGTCTTAATGTTCCCTGCAAGCTTCCTCTCGTACTCTATTTTCCCTGCCCTAATCAAACCCTTTGCCCTCCTCTGCTGAGTTCTAAATTTCTCCCAGTCCCCGGGTTCGCTGCTATTTCTGGCCAATTTGTATGCCACTTCCTTGGCTTTAATACTATCCCTGATTTCCCTTGATAGCCACGATTGAGCCACCTTCCGTTTTTTATTTTTACGCCAAACAGGGATGTACAATTGTTGTAGTTCATTCATGCGGTCTCTAAATGTCTGTCATTGCCCATCCACTGTCAACCCCTTAAGTATCATTCGCCAATCTATCCTAGCCAATTCACGCCGCGTGAATCTATCCTAGCCAATTCACGCCTCATACCTTCAAAGTTACCCTTCTTTAAGTTCTGGACCATGGTCTCTGAATTAACTGCTTCATTCTCCATCCTAATGTAGAATTCCACCATATTATGGTCACTCTTTCCCAAGGGGCCTCGCACAACGAGATTGCTAATTAATCCTCTCTCATTACACAACACCCAGTCTAAGATAGCCCCGCCCCCCCAGTTGGTTCCTCAACATATTGGTCTAGAAAACCATCCCTTATACACTCCAGGAAATCCTCCTCCACCGTATTGCTTCCAGTTTGGTTAGCCCAATCTATATGCATATTAAAGTCACCCATGATAACTACTGCACCTTTATTGCATGCACCCCTAATTTCCTGTTTGATGCCCTCCCCAACATCACTACTACTGTTTGGAGGTCTGTACACAACTCCCACTAACATTTTTTGCCCTTTGGTGTTCTGCAGCTCTACCCATATAGATTCCACATCATCCAAGCTAATGTCCTCCCTAACTATTGCATTAATTTCCTCTTTAACCAGCAATGCTACCCCACCTCCTTTTCCTTTTATTCTATCCTTCCTGAATGTTGACTACCCATGGATGCTGAGTTTCCAGCCCTGATCATCCTGGAGCCACGTCTCTGTAATCCCAATCACATAAGAACATAAGAACATAAGAATTAGGAACAGGAGTAGGCCATCTAGCCCCTCGAGCCTGCTCCGCCATTCAACAAGATCATGGCTGATCTGGCCGTGGACTCAGCTCCAATTACCCGCCCGCTCCCCGTAACCCTTAATTCCCTTATTGGTTAAAAATCTATCTATCTGTGACTTGAATACATTCAATGAGCTATCCTCAACTGCTTCCTTGGGCAGAGAATTCCACAGATTCACAACCCTCTGGGAGAAGAAATTCCTTCTCAACTCGGTTTTAAATTGGCTCCCCTGTATTTTGAGGTTGTGCCCCCTAGTTCTAGTCTCCCCGACCAGTGGAAACAACCTCTCTACCTCTATCTTGTCTATCCCTTTCATTATTTTAAATGTTTCTATAAGATCCTCCCTCATCCTTCTGAACTCCAACGAGTAAAGACCCAGTCTACTCAATCTATCATCATAAGGTAACCCCCTCATCTCCGGAATCAGCCTCGTGAATCGTCTCTGTACCCCCTCCAAAGCTAGTATGTCCTTCCTTAAGTAAGGTGACCAAAACTGCACGCAGTGCTCCAGGTGCGGCCTCACCAATACCCTATACAGTTGCAGAAGGACCTCCCTGCTTTTGTACTCCATCCCTCTCGCAATGAAGGCCAACATTCCATTCGCCTTCCTAATTACCTGCTGCACCTGCAAACTAACTTTTTGGGATTCATGCACAAGGACCCCAGGTCCCTCTGCACCGCAGCATGTTGTAATTTCTCCCCATTCAAATAATATTCCCTTTTACTGTTTTTTTTCCCCAAGGTGGATGACCTCACACTTTCCGACATTGTATTCCATCTGCCAAACCTTAGCCCATTCACTTAACTTATCTAAATCTCTTTGCAGCCTTTCTTTGTCCTCTACACAACCAGCTTTCCCACTAATCTTTGTGTCATCTGCAAATTTTGTTACACTACACTCTGTCCCCTCTTCCAGGTCATCTATGTATATTGTAAACAGTTGTGGTCCCAGCACCGATCCCTGTGGCACACCACTAACCACCGATTTAAAACCCGAAAAGGACCCATTTATCCAGACTCTCTGCTTTCTGTTAGCCAGCCAATTCTCTATCCACGCTAATACATTTCCTCTGACTCCGCGTACCCTTATCTTCTGCAGTAACTTTTGTGTGGCACCTTATCGAATGCCTTTTGAAAATTTAAATACACCACATCCATCGGTACACCTCTATCCACCATGCTCGTTATATCCTCAAAGAATTCCAGTAAATTAGTTAAACATGATTTCCCCTTCATGAATCCATGCTGCGTCTGCTTGATTGCACTATTCCTATCTAGATGTCCCGCTATTTCTTCCTTAATGATAGTTTCAAGCATTTTCCCCACTACAGAGGTTAAACTAACCGGCCTATAGTTACCTGCCTTTTGTCTGCTCCCTTTTTTAAACAGAGGCGTTACATTAGCTGTTTTCCAATCCGCTGGTACCTCCCCAGAGTCCAGAGACTTTTGGTAGATTATAATGAATGCATGAGCTATAACTTCCGCCATCTCTTTTAATACACTGGGATGCATTTCATCAGGACCAGAGGACTTATCTACCTTGAGTCCCATTAGCCTGTCCAGCACTACCCCCCTAGTGATAGTGATTGTCTCAAGGTCCTCCCTTCCCACATTCCTGTGACCAGCAATTTTTGGCATGGTTTTTGTGTCTTCCACTGTGAAGACCGAAGCAAAATAATTGTTTAAGGTCTCAGCCTTTTCCACATTTCCCATTATTAAATCACCTTTCTCATCTTCTAAGGGACCAACATTTACTTTAGTATCATCATATCTGTTAACATCTATTTGCACAGTTAAGTCATCCACCTTATTACGGATACTCCTTGCATTCAGACACAAAGCCTTCAGGCTTGTTTTTTTAACACCCTTTGTCCTTTTAGAATTATGATGTAGTGTGGCCCTTTTTGTTTTTTGCCTTTGTTTACTCAGCCTTCCACTATTGCTTTTTACCTTTCTACCATCTGTTTCTGACTTCATATTACTTTGCCCTATCTCGCTGCATAGGTTCCCATCCCCCTGCCATATTATTTTAAACACTCCCGAACTGCATTAGCAAATGTTACCCCTAGGACATCAGTTCCAGTCCTGCCCAAGTGCAAACCGTCCCTTTTGTACAGGTCCCACTTCCCCCAGAACTGGTTCCAATGTCCCAGGAATTTGAATCCCTCCCTCTTGCACCATTGCTCAAGCCACGTATTTATTCTAACTATCCTGCTCCCTCTACTCTGATGAGCACGTGGCACCGGTAGCAATCCAGAGATTACTACCTTTGAGGTCCTACTTTTTAATTTAACTCCTAGCTCCCTAAATTCAGCTTGTAGGTCCTCTTCCCGCTTCTTACCTATATCGTTGGTACCTACATGTACCACGACAACTGGCTGTTCACCCTCCCTCTCCAGAATGCTCTGCAGCCACTCCGAGACATCCTTGACCCTTGCACCAGGGAGGCAACATACCATCCTGGAGTCTCGGTTGCGGCCGCAGAAACTCCTATCTATTCCCCTTACAATAGAGTCCCCTATCACTATAGCTCTCCCACTCTTTTTCCCACCCTTCTGTGCAGCAGAGCCACCCACGGTGCCATGAACCTGGCTGCTGGTGCCTTCCCCGGTAAGTCATCTCCCCCAACAGTATCCAAAATGGTATATCTGTTTTGGAGGGAGATGACCGCAGGGGACTCCTGCACTACCTTCCTGCTCTTGTCTTGTCTCTTGGTGACCCATTCACTATCTGTCTTGACACTTACCTGCAGTGTGACCAACTCACTAAATGTGCTATCCACAATATTTTCAGCATCGCGCATGCTCCAGAGTGAGTCCATCTGCAGCTCCAGTGCCGTCATGCGGTCTGTCAGGAGCTGCAGCTGGATACACTTCCCACACACATAGTACCAGGGACACTGGAAGCGTCCCTGACTTCTCACATAGCACAAGAGGAGCATGTCACGGGTCCGAACTCTGCTGCCATGACTTAACCCTTAAATTTATTTACTTCTTAAAATTTACTTAAACACCAAACAGCTACTTAGTAGTTCGCTGCCAATTAAACCAATCTACAAGTCAGTCTAAAAGAGAGTTATACTTACATCACATTGGTCCCAGAGGTGCAGGCTAAATGATCGGGTAGCCCGCTGGACATGGGTGCTTCCGACGGGAGGTTGCCCTTGGTTTTGTCGCCGTACATGTAGAACCCGGCATCGCACATCATTTCTTCATTTACAGTCATAATACATTGGCTCTGACCGCAATCACCCGACTCGACATTGTTAGTTGTCTTTACATATTCGCATTTGTCAATGACATCTTTTCCATGTGTACCAGCATCGCTGTACAAAGTTACATTTAGATACTTGCATTTGTCAATTACATCTTTTCCATGTGTACTACCAGCATTGCTGTTCAAAGTTACATTTAGATACTTGCATTTGTCAATTACATCTTTTACATGTGTATTACCGGCATCGCTGTACAAAGAGTGGATCTGTCCCTTTAATTTTGATGGGTTGCCGGTCTCCTTTAAGAGGGCCATGCAATCTTTACCCCAATCCGGTTCACTGCTCGGAATCACTCCCTCAACGCTGCCCCTCATGGTCTGGCCGCCGCCATCTTTACTTCAGGTGCTTCACCTCGTGGTGCAGGCGCCATCTTCTTTCTCTCCATGAGGTAGGCTGCGGTGATCCTTTTCTCCCCAGGTTCTGCCACGGAAACAGGGAAGTTACCTTCTGCGCCGATCTTCTTCATCCGAAGTCCTGCCACTGGAGCCTGGAAGGTGAGGTCTGGTCGTGCGGGTTGGATCATCTTGCCGTTGGGTTGTGCGGTCTGTGTCGTTGCCACGCAGTCGAGTTGGACGGTTGGATTTTCAGGTGCGGTGATGGATCCAAATTTGGGGCCGCATAGGACGTCGATCGCTGGGCCTTGGAGGTTTTTCCGGCTCCAACAGATTTGGATTTCTTTCATCCATCTTCTTCATAGCAGCATTGGACCATCACCAGCAATGATCCACAAAGGTAGCTTGTGCATTGTACCGCCGTAGGACACCTGGACATCCTCGCTGCCAATGACTGGGATGGTGTCATTTGTATAGGTGAGCAGCTTCACCTGGATCGGGAGCATTTTAGGTCGTTCAATTGGATTGTCCAAGAGTTTCTCAAAGGTCGCCTGATTCATCAGCGATTGGCTCGCCCCTGTGTCGACCTCCATCGAGACTGGAACACCGTTGATATCAACTTCCATTTTCTACGGAGAACTCTTGGTGGAACAGGTAAACACTCCGTACATCTTTTCAGGGGGATGAGCTGCCTCCTGGACTCTCTCTTCCTCTTCATCAGCGCTGGAGCCCGGATGATCGGCCAACTCTTCAGCAACTCGGTGACTAAATTTCTCTTGCACATTCGCTGGAGGTGGCCTTTCGCGTTACAAAGACTATACTTGCAAAGGCTGTAACGGCACTGGTGGGCGCTGTGATTCCCTCCACACTGCCAGCATGGCTGGCCGGTTGGCCCCATGTGGCGGACTCAGGGTTGCGGGACTCGGGGTAGCAGCCTTGCCTCTAAAAGGCGCTAGTCAGTTCATGGTATTTGCCGGGTTAGAGTCCTGGGGATGAGTCATCATCTGCATGGAATCACAGTCCGAGGCCATGAATGCCTGGCTGATGTTAATTGCCTTCTGCAGGGTGACCGTGGTGTTCGCAGAAAGCAGCCTGTGGAGGAGGCCCTCGTGGCCGATTCCAATAATGAAGATGCCCCTCTGTGCTTCGGTGAGGTGGTCACCAAAATCACACGGTGCAGTCAATCGTCTGAGGTCTGCAGCATATTTTGTGATTTCTTGGCCTCCGGATGGCCAGTGTGTGTAGAACCGGTGTCTGGCTGTGAGGATGCTCTCTTTAGGTTTGAGCTGTTCCTGTATCATCGTTACGAGCTCCGCATATGTTTTGGTTGTCTTCTTCTCTGGGGCTAGCAAGTACCTGATAAGGCCATAGACAGTGGGTCCACATTTGCTGAGCAGCATAGCTCTGCGCTTATCAGCCAGCGAGGTCGGTGTGTCTCCCGCCAGGTCGTTCGCAATGAAGAAGTGTTTGAGCCTTTCCATAAAGGCGTCCCAATCTTCCCCATTGGCAAATTGTTGAAAGTTGCCAAGGTTAGCCATTTTCCGTGTGGAAATTCATAATCTCGTCGCCAGTTATTGTATCTGTAAGCACTCTAGTAATGACTCCACGAGGTAAGGTATTGTACTTGAACTGTTGTGACCTTAGTCCATTTATTGCAGCTCCTGAATGAGGGTACAGTATGGTGAGCTCCCTTTTATAATTGGTTACCTGCAGTGTACAGGTGATCTCTATGTCTCCACCAGTTGCACCCTCTGGTGGTACAGACATAGTGTATACAGTGTGAAGATACATTTAGAGGTCTTATGTCTGCACATTGAGTGTACAGGATATATACATATTATACATAAACAACACATGAGATCCAAGGGAAAGTGGCAAGTTGGATCCAAAATTGGCTCAGATGCAGGAAGCAAAGGGTAATGGTTGATGGGTGTTTTTATGACTAGAAATCTGTTTCCAGTGGGGTTCCGCAGGGCTGTATTAGGTCCTTTGCTTTTTGTGGTATATATCAATGATTTAAACTTCAATGCATGATTAAGAAGTTTGCAGATGATACAAAAATTGGCCATGTGGTTGATAGTGAGGAAGAAATCTGTAGACTGCAGAAAGATGTCAATGGACTGGTCAGGTGGGCAGATAAGAGTATTAAAGACATAACAGCTGTACAGTCCAATACGGGAACCGCAGTCTCTGTCACAGGTGGGACAGATAGTCGTTGAGGGAAGGGGTGGATGGGACTGGTTTGCCGCACGCTCTTTCCGCTGCCTGCGCTTGATTTCTGCACGCTCTCGGCGACAAGACTCGAGGTGCTCAGCGCCCTCCCGGATGCAATTCCTCCACTTAGGGCGGTCTTTGGCCAGGGACTCACAGGTGTCAGTGGGGATGTTGCATTTTATCAGGGAGGGTTTGATGGTGTCTTTGTAATGTTTCCACTGCCCACCTTTGGCTCGTTTGCCGTGAAGGAGTTCCGAGTAAAGTGCTTGCTTTGGAAGTGTGGTCAGTGCTTCAATGCTGCGGATGTTGGCCTGGTCGAGGCATGAAGCATTAGTTATATAATTAGCATTCCTCATTGAATCACAGGATATACTGTTTCATAATAATAATAGAGGGTTTTTGCTATGTAACACACAATTTACTGAATATACCAAATTCTATGTTCATTACATGGCATTTTATTACCTGATTTTTCCAAGTGCTTTGGGGATCGAATTCCATGCTGTGTCAAACCCCAAAGCTTCTCATGCTTGTCTCCAAGCCCTGCCACCTCACCCCGCCCCCTGCCCCCCCTCCACCCCCCCACCATCCCAGCCAAAAGATGTTACCTGACTTTTCCTCTTTCTCTCCTCCCCCTCTCCTCCCGCCCCCACTTCAGCAAAAGCTCTGCTTTTGACATCTTCCCCCCACCCCCATTTCTCCAATGCAATACTCCCAACTTCTTCCCCCACCTCCTAACCCTTCCCATTATATTGTGGCTCTCCCTCTGAAGTGCTGCTCCTGGTTTCTCTACCAAGTGCCTGAATTTGCACCCGCAGTGTCATGTATCTTACATTGTTATATATAACTGTACCTAACATGCTATACATGACTGTAATAAGATATGACCCGTAACCACCAGCATACCTTACCACCAGGCGTGCACTTGCAAGAGACAGGTATATAAGGACAGGTCTCCTCAGGCAAGTGCAGCATTCCAGAGCTGTGAAATAAAGGTGCAGGTCCAGAGTGACCTTGATTTCACTATATGCCTCGTGTGAATCTGTACTGAGGGGACAGGACTTTACAGTGGCGACGAGTTACGGGATTACAGAATCCACAGAATGGCGAACAACGGATCAGATGAAAAGTACAATGCGGGAGACAATTGGGAGGACTTAATAGAAAGGCTCCAGCAAAGCTTTGTAACCAAAGACTGGTTAGGCGACGATAAGGCAGACAAGAGAAGAGCCCATCTCTTGACCAGCTGTGGCTCGAAAACATACGCTTTAACGAAGGATCTGTTGGCACCCGAGAAACCAGCAAGCAAGTCGTTTGAAGAATTGAGCACACTGGTAAGAGACCACCTGAAGCCAGCGAGCAGCCTACACATGGCCAGATACAGGTTCTACATCTACAGACGCTGTGTGGGCCAGAGCATACCCGACTTCGTGGCGGAACTTATGTGAGTTATGTGAGTTCTCTGATGAACTGAGGAGAGAAATGCTGAGAGACTTTTTCATTGAAGGAATAGGCCATGCAGGCATATTCCGAAAGCTCATAGAGACCAAGAACCTGACTTTAGAGGCAGCAGCACTGGTTGCACAGACATTCTTGGTAGGGGAAGAAGAAACGAGGTTGATTTACAATGCAGGTATGACAACTAACGAAATATCAGAACAAGCAGTTCACAGCACTAAACAAGCTGCTACCCCCACACACAGACAAAACTGGGAGAACAAGCTCTCGACAGCAGGCAGAAGCCATCAAGGGCCACAGGAACGGCCGTTCACACCTCATCAACCCACAATGCGAGCAATCAACTACAAACTGAGAGAAGCTCAAGAGAGATCAGCCAGACGCAGCTCATTCTTTGGGAACACTTTGAACAATGGAACAGGTCTGTGCTGGAGGTGTTGGGGTGGGCACTCGTCAAGGGGATGTCGATTTCAGCAGGCTGTTTGCAGAAATTGTGAACATACAGGGCATTTGGCCCGCATGTGCAAAAAAATGGCAGCTCGGCTGGTATACGAATCGGATGGGTCGGAAAGCGGACCAAGATGGTGGGGACAGTACCCGGGACACCGATGTACAGCGGGTCAACACAATCAATGGCCACTGCTCCTACAACAGGATGCCTCCTATAATGATGAGAGTCCTACTCAACGGGATATCTGTCAACATGGAGCTGGATACGGGAGCGAGTCAATCTCTCATGGTCGCTCAACAATTTGAACAACTATGGCCGCATAAAAGAGACAGACCAAAACTCACAAGGGTCGACACCAAACTAAGGACCTATACCAAAGAAATCGTACCAGTCCTCGGCAGCGCCATGCCCTCTGTCACACACAAAGGGACAGTGAACCGTCTTCCCCATGGATTGTCCCCGAAGACCTCCCAGCACTGCTGGGGAGAAGCTGGCTGGCAAAACTAAACTGGAAATGGGATGATGTCCACTGCTGGGGAGAAGCTGGCTGGCAAAACTAAACTGGAAATGGGATGATGTCCATGCCATGTCATTAGAGGAACGGACCTCCTGCTCAACAGTTATAAAGCGATTTGAACATCACTTTCAGCCAGGTGTGGGCACTTTCAAAGGGCCAAAGTCAAAATCAACATCACACAGGATGCTAGACCGGTCCATCACAAGGCCAGAGCTGTACCCTATGTGATGAGGGAAAAGATTGAACACAAACTAGACAGGCTTCTGCGGGAAGGCATTATATCATCTGTGGAATTTAGCGACTGGGCAAGTCCCATCGTCCCAGTCATGAAGCCTGATGGATTCGTACGAATCTGTGGGGTCTACAAATCTACCATAAACAGAGTCTCCCTACAGGACCAGTACCCGCTGCCCAGAGTGGAGGACTTATTTGCCACGTTGGCTGGAGGTAAACTTTTCTCAAAATTAGACCTCACATCTGCGTATATGACGCAAGAATTGACCGAGGAATCCAAGCTACTCACCACCATCAACACACATCGAGGCCTTTTCATGTACATTCGATGCCCATTCGGCATCAGGTCAGCAGCTGCTATATTCCAGTGCAACATGGAGAGTCTGCTCAAGTCCATCCCGGGGACGGTAGTATTTCAAGACGACACACTTATCACGGGCAGGGACACCGACTCCCATCTCCGTAATTTGGAGGAAGTACTAAAGCGGTTGGATCGGGTAGGCCTACGAGTCAAGAAATCCAAGTGCCTGTTTCTTGCACCCGAGGTTGAATTTTTGGGCAGTAGGATTGCCGCTGATGGAATCCGCCCAACAGAGTCCAAAACAAAAGCAATTCGCCTGACACCCAGGTCCCGGAATGTCTCAGAACTGTGCGTCTTTCTCGGGCTACTCAATTACTTTGGTAACTTTATGCAGAACTTAAGCACACTGCTGGAGCCTCTCCACGTGCTACTCAGGAAGGGGTGCGATTGGTTTTGGGGGGACGCCCAGGAACGCGCCTTCAATAAGACACGCAACCTTCTGTGTTCCAACAGTGTTTTGACTTTCTTTGACCCAGGTAAAAAGTTAGTTCTCACATGCGATCCGTCAGCGTATAGGGTCGGGTGCGTTTTGCAACATGTCAATAGTGCGGGCAAATTACAACCCATAGCTTATGCCTCCTGATCACTTTCGCGGGCGGAGCGTGGGTACGGAATGGTAGAGAAGGAGGCGCTCGCGTGCGTGTACGGTGTCAAAAAGATGCACCAATACCTTTTCGGGGCCAAATTCACGTTAGAAACCGGCCATAAGCCCCTCACGTCCCTCCTATCCGAGAGCAAGGCAATAAACGTCAATGCCTCGGCGCGAATTCAACGGTGGCCACTCATGCTGGCGTCCTACGACTATACCATAAGGCACAGACCAGGCACAGACACCTGTGTCGACGCGCTCAGCAGGCTACCTCTGGCGACCACGGAAGGGTCTGACGAACAGGACTGTGAGATAGTCATGGCAATCAATGCCTTTGAGTCCACAGGTTCGCCCATGACGGCTCGCCAAATCAGAGCCTGGACAGCCAGCCACGTTATCCTTAGTAAAAAGATGTTTGCTAACCGGTGACTGGGCAGAGGCTCGCGATGCCTGCCCCGAGGAATTAAAACCCTTTCACAGGCGCATGCATGAGCTATCACTACAAGCAGACTGCCAAATGTGGGGCAGCCGAGTAGTCATGCCTCTGCGAGGCAGAGAGGCATTTGTCCGGGAGCTCCACCGCGTGCACCCGGGGATCGTTCTCATGAAGGCCTTTACCAGATCCCACGTCTGTTGGCCTGGTATTAACGCGGACTTGGCGCTCTGCATCCGAAGGTGCACCATTTGTGCCGAACTCAGCAATGCCCCCAGCGAGGCTCCACTGAGCCCCTGGCCTTGGCCTACCAAACCGTGGTCGCGGGTGCACGTAGACTATGTGGGCCCATTCATGGGCAAAATGTTCCTTGTTGTTGTAGATGCATTTTCAAAGTGGATCGAATGCACCATTTTAAACTCGAGCACAATCTCCACCACTGTGGAGAGCCTCGCAACCATGTTTGCAACGCACGGAATCCCTGACATATTGTTCAGTGACAATGGTCCGTGCTTCACCAGCGCAGAATTCCAAGACTTTATAATTGACCACGGCATAAATCACGTCAAGACAGCACCGTTCAAGCCGGCCTCCAACGGCCAGGCAGTGGGAGCAGTGCAAATCATTAAACAAGGCATGCTTAAAATCCAAGGTCCCACACTGCAGGGTCGCCTGTCGCGACTGCTGCTGGCATACAGATCTCGTCCGCACTCACTGACTGGGATCCCCCCCCGCGCAACTGTTGATGAAAAGGACTTTAAAAACAAGGCTCTCATTAATCCTCCCAGATATGCACGAAATCATTGAGGCAAAGCGCCGTAAGCTGACTAAATATCATGACAGAAATTCGAGGGGGAGATGGAATGAGATAGGGGTCAAAGTGTTTGTACTAAACTATGGCAGGGGGCCTAAATGGCTTGCAGGGACAATAACGGGCAAGGACGGAAACAGGCTACTGGTAGTACAAATGGATAATGGCAAAACCTGCCGGAGGCATGTCGACCAAGTCAAAAGCAGATTTACCAACAACACTGCGGAACCAGAGGCAGACTACAATGTGGAACTCGCACCACACCTGGTGGACAGACAGAGGGAACAACCTGAGGAAAGGGCAATCCCAACAGACAGCCCAGGCGAGTCAACAACAATCACACCAATCGAAACAGACAGCCCAGGCGAGATACCAGCAACCACACCCAAAGAAAAACAGACACCAAGGCAAACAACTGAACCACAACTCAGACGCTCCACGCGAGAGCGTAAACCACCTGAGAGACTGAACCTATAAAGACAATAAGACCTTGGGGAGGGTGATGTCATGTATCTTACATTATTATATATAACTGTATCCTAACATGTTGTACATGACTGTAATAAGATATGACCTGTAACCACCAGCATACCTTACCACCAGGGGTGCACTTGCAAGAGACAGGTATATAAGGAGAGGTCTCAGGCAAGTGCAGCATTCCAGAGCTGTGAAATAAAGGTGCAGGTCCAGAGCGACCTTGACTTCACTATATGCCTCGTGTGAATCTGTACTGAGGGGACAGGACTTTACACGCAGTACCATCAATCCTAGCAGGAGCTCCATCAAATAGGAACTGGGGAGCGGCACTTAAAGAAGGGATCTTATCCAGGCTGATTTTGACTGGTAAATATGAACAAGACCTCCTGAATGCTGATTGTCCATGTCATGTGTGGATAGTTGGCGTGTACACACCACATTGTGTGGTTCATTTATCAGCTATGACGTTGGGGAAATTCCTTTTGTCTCCATTATTAATTATTAGAAATTATTAACCCGGATATCACACAAGGCCTCCCACACTTCGAGAAGAAAAAATACATTTCCATGTGAATTAACAAAATAAGATTTAGGGTTGGAATTTCAAAGTATCGAAACAATTTTTTGCACTGTTTGTTGTTTCCAGCTAATTGTTGGTGACTTCGGCCTGAACTATGACCAGTCGAAAGCACAGCTGGCTCTTTGGGCAATACTGGCTGCTCCGTTCTTTATGTCCAATGATCTTCGTACAATCTCTCGGGATGCCAAGACTCTTCTGCAGAACAAGTTGCTTATTTATATAGATCAGGACCATCTAGGGCTGCAAGGTGAAAGGATTGAGAAGGTACCTGTTATGTCTGTAATAACTCGATAGACTGAATACTGTAAACTCACTCAGGTGCAAACCTGGCTCAACTTTATTCAGGCCCAAAGTGCCCAAATTTGCTTTATATACCTGGCCCACACACACATGCGTACAGCCCAATGACCTCCAACAGTGGCGCCCCTTGGTGGCTAGTAACCCCAAACAAACATACATGACAACATCCCCCTTTAAGATCTTAGTATCAGTCTTTTTACAAGTTAAGACGGTCCGGGGCTTTCCGCTCTCGAATTGATCGTCTCAGTTCAACTCCAGTTCTGGGCAAGTGTTCCGAATCAGTTATGACTGGAGGCTGGGTAGCCGATCTGATAGGAATGGCAATGACCATGCCAGTGATTGAAAGTCCAGATTCATTGATGACGGCGGAGTCTTCTGATGAATGAATATAGGTTGGTTGGTCACTAATCGTATCTTCCTCAACTTGTTCCAGTTCATCCATGTGCCGCAGCTTTATCTGATCAACATGTTTCCTGCATGTTTGCCCATTCTTGAGCATGACAATAAATACTCTGTTATCCTCCTTGGCCGTAACAGTAGCGGCGACCCACTTGGGACCTTGACCATAATTTAGCACATACACAGAATCGTTAACAGAGATGTCTCATGACACAGCAGCACGATCATGATACCACTGCTGATTATGACGTCTGTTTTCAACACGTTAGTTCAAGTCAGGATGGACGAGAGAGAGCTTGGTCTTGAGACCGCTCTTCATCAATAGTTCAGCAGGGGAGACCCCGGTAAGCGTGTGGGGTCTTGTCCTGTAACTAAGCAATATGCATGACAAGCGAGTCTGCAGTGAACCCTGAGTTACACGTTTCATACTCTGCTTGATTGTTTGGACAGCACGCTCTGCTTGACCATTAGAAGCAGGTTTGAATGGTGCTGACCTCACATGTTTAATACCATTGAGTTTCATGAACTCTTGAAACTCCAGACTTGTGAAGCAAGATGTCAGGCAGACCATGAGTAGCAAACATGACATGAAGGCTCTCAATGGTAGCTGTGGATGTACTGGATGACATGATTATACACTCTATCCACTTGAAATATGCATCCACCACAACAAAAAACATCTTACCCAGGAAAGTACCCGCAAAGTTGATGTGGATCCTCGACCATGGTTTGGCTGGCCACGACGACAGACTCAGCGGAGATTCCGCTGGTACTTTGCTTAGCTGCATACAAGTGTTGCACTGATGCACACATGATTCCAGATCAGAGTCAATTCCAGGCCAGCATACGTGAGACCTGGCAATGGCTTTCATCATGACAATACTGGGATGAGTGCTGTATAGATCACGTACAAATTTCTCTCTGCCTTTCTTAGGCATAACAACACGATTACCCCACAGTAAACTATCTGACTGAATGGATTGTTCGTCTTTGCGATGGTTGTAAGGTTTGGTCTCATCACACATTTCCATAGGTATAGCAGACCAATCACCACTAAGGACATAACATTTTACAACCGATAAAAGCGGATCTTGTCTGGTTCAGGTCCTAACTTGTTGAGCAGTGATAGGGGTTCCTTCACTCTCAAAAGCATCCATAACTAACAGTAGATCTGCGGGTTGTGGCGTCTCCACCTCCGGTGTGGGCAAAGGCAGATGGCTCAGTGCATCGGGCACAATTCTTGGTGCCAGGTCTATGATGAATAACATAAGCATAGGCAGATAATGTCAGCGCCATCTCTGGATGCGGGACGATGCATTGGTATTGATACCTTTGTTTTCCGAAAACAATGAAATGAGTGACTTGTGATCCGTTTCGAGTTCAAAACAAAGACCAAACAGGTACTGATGCATCTTTTTAACCCCATACACGCAGGTGAAAGCTTTCTTTGCTTCCATGCTGTAGGATTTTTCCGCCTTTGACAAACTTTTTGAAGCATACGCAACAGGTTGTAGTTTACCCGACTCATTAGCTTGTTGGAGCACGCAGCCAACCCCATATGTTGAAGCATTACAGGCCAATACTAGACGCTTACATGGATCATAATGTACCAGCAACTTGTTAGAGCAAAGCAGATTTGTAGCTTACTCGAAAGCGCTATCTTGAGACATATCCCAAACCCAGTTGTCGCCTTTTCTGAGCAGTATGTGCAGTGGCTCTAATAAAGTGCTCAATCTAGGTAAGAAATTACCAAAGTAGTTGAGTAGACCAAGGAACGAACGCAGCTCCATCACATTCTGAGGCCTCGGTGCATTTTTGATGGCCTTGGTTTTCGAGTCCGTAGGCCTGATGCCATCAGCAGCAATCTTCCTCCCCAGAAAGTTGACTTCAGGTGCCATGAAGACGAACTTCGAACGCTTCAGCCTGAATCCCACTTTGTCCAGACGATGTAGAACCTCTTCAAGGTTATTCAGATGTTCGGCAGGGTCACGACCTGTGACCAGAATGTCATCTTGAAACATGATGGTTCTAGGAACGGACTTCAGTAGACAACTCCATGTTCCTCTGAAATATGGCTGCAGCTGAGCGAATTCCAAAAGGACACCTGTTGTAGATAAACAGTCCTTTATGAGCGTTGATGCATGTAAGTTTCTTCAATGTGTCAACGAGCTCCTGTGTCATATAGGCCGACATCAGATCCAATTTAATGAACGATTTCCCACCGGCTAGCATTGCAAACAGGTCATCAGCCTTCGGTAACGGATACTGATCCTGTTTCGAAAATCGGTTGATCGTAACCTTGTACTTTCCACAAATCCTGACAGTGCCATCACTCTTCAACACAGGAACAATGGGACTGGCTCATTTGTTAAATTCGACCGGTGATATGATCCCTTCACATTGGAATCTGTCCAGCTCAATTTCGATCTTCTCCCTCATCATGTACGGAACAGCTCGAGCTTTGTGATGAACGGATCTTGCACCCGAGTCCAGGTGAAGCTGCACTTTGGCTCTTGTAAAATTGCCGATGCCCGGTTCAAACAGCAAGGAAAACTTGCTCAGCACTTGAGCACACGAAGTATCATCCACCAATGACAATGCTTTGATATTGTTCCAATTCCACTTGATTTTTTCAAGCCAATTCCTACCAAACAGCGTTGGACCATTTCCTGGAATGATCCATAACGGTAGATCATGAACCACACCATCATACGACACCTTGACTACTGCACTGCCAATCACCGGAATGAGTTCTTTGGTGTAAGTAAGCAACTTGGCATTGACTGAACTCAGCTTAAGCTTCACAGCCTTAGTGTCGCACAGCTTGTCGAATGTCCTTTGGCCCATTATCGACTGACTCACATCCGTGTCCAATTCCATCGATACCGGCACGCCATTTAGTTTCACTTTAACCATTATCATTTTTGTCAGGAACGAATACAGTCCATACACTTCCTCCTCAGGTATCTCGGGTTGCATATCCAGGTTCGCGTTGGACTGGTTGTCATCATCCACGTGGTGAGTAGCAGCACGCTTGCTCAGTTGTGGATACATTCGCTGAAGATGCCCCACTTTCGAACAGCCTTTACAGATGTACTGTTTAAAACGACACTGATGATGTCGATGATTGCCCCCACAACGCTAACAGGGTGAAATCGGATTTATACCCGTTGGCGGACTTTGAGCAGCTACGGGTTTCGCATATGCAGTCGAGTAGGCTCTGCCATAAGCAGCTCTGCCATACGAAGACACAATTTTGTTTACAGTACTTGCCGTGGAGCTCCGACTCTTCAATGATATCTGCCTTAAATTATCATCCGTCGCCATGTATGTCTGGGCAATCGCGATGGCCTTGCTCAAATCTAGCATCTCCGCAGCCATTAATCTCCGGAGGATCACCTCGTGGTTGATTCCTATTACGAAGAAATCTCACAGCATGTCTCCCAATGCGTCTTTGAACTTACATGGCCCAGCAAGATGTCTTAGGTCGGCGACGAATTCCAACACATCCTGGCCCTCAGAATGAACATGCGTGTAGAATCGATAGCGTGAGAGGATGATGCCTTCTTTTGGTTTGAGATGATCACGTACCAGAGCACACAATTCCTCATAGTCCTTGTCCATTGGATGTGCAGGTGAGAGGAGATTCTTCATGAGGCCATAGATTTTTGGACCGCAAACTGAGGAAAACCGCCCTGCTTCCTCCATTTTGTTGGTCACGAAGTACTGGTCCAGGCGATCGATAAAATACGACCAGTCCTCTCCCTCCACGAATCTCTCCAGAATTCCAATGGTGCTCATTTTGCATGTGAAGGTTCTTGAGTTACCTTGTCGCCAAATGTTATGTTTGTAATAACTCGATAGACTGAATACTATAAACTCACTCAGGTGCAAACCTGGCTCAACTTTAGTCAGGCCCAAAGTGCCCACATTACATGGTGACTTGCTTTATATACCTGGCCCGCACACATGTGTGTACAGCCCAATGACCTCCAGCAGTGGCACCCCCTGGTGGCTAGTAACCCCAAGCATACATGCATGACAGTACCTATAGTTCCATTTTAATATACATGTTGAGTACAAATGGGAAGGGAGGGAAATTAAAATTTAAAATAAACTTTCTCTTGTTTTGAGTTATTTACCTAAAGCAAATAGTTTTTTTATGGCTCCATTTAAACAAACATGCCAATGTTCTTTCTTACCATGTCAACTAATATATAGTACTTCAACTGACAACTCATAATTTCCCCTTAAATTATTCCATTTATATGTGTCAACTAGTTTGTTGCCTTTGGTCGCTTTGTTTATTAGTCATTTCTAGTGCTCCCATTCCTTGCTAAGTTAGCAAACAAACTCATCTCACCCCCCTTGCTGCAAGGAAATGTGGAAGATGAACCATCCTACAGTCCCCGCACCACCCCCCCTCCCCCCCACCTCCTTGTCAGAAAGTACCTACCTGCAACTTGATGCCTCCTGATGCCAGATGAGATCAGTAACCTGCCATCAAAGGATTGGATAAAACAAATCAATTCCTTTCAGTCTGTGGCACAGAACTTTGCTACGACTGTAATGTGGGGTTATCTATTTTTATTACATTGTTTTAGCCCTCTACCCTATAAAGGTGAAGGTTGACTTATGCCCTTTAATCTTGTTTGTAGGACCAAGAAGCTCAAGTCTGGAAGCGGAACCTGACTGATGGACAATTTGCTGTAGCCTATCTCTACACAGCCACTTATGGGGATGCTAGGTTTTTCACACTAAGTCTGCCTGCGCTATTTATTGTGGATTGTAAGAGTGGTTACAACATTTATGATGTTTTTGACAAGAAGTTTGTTCGGTCTCTTACTTCAAATCAGACACACAGTTTTAAAGTCAATCCAACAGGAGTTGTCCTTTTTTTTGTCCGACCCAATTGTTAACAGTCTTGATTTTAATTTTGTATATCTGATATAAACCTGAAGAAAAAAAATTAATGAAACTCTTAAATATGTAGTCTGTTAAAGCAGTGTTGTCTCTTAGTCTAATCTTTAATTAGAATCATGTGATGATCAAGATATAACACAATGATAATGTAAATGTCCGTGTAGGTAATAAATCAACATTTCAGAATAGTCTATTATTTAGACATCGATACATGTTGAATTTCGAATGAAATATGTTTTTCAAGTGGCAACTTTTCTTGTCTTTCTGCAAATTCTTTAACATAAAGCATTTAAATGGAAGATGATATGGTAGTGATACTGTTGTGGAAGTTAATCCATTTACAATTGAAAGAAAGCTAAAGTTATGGAAAGTGAAATACATCGATACATCACAGGGTTTATAATAAAACTAGTTTCATAGGTTAGATGCCTAATGTTCATTAAAATGTCAAATAAGCCTAAACAAAAATAACCATGTTTAATGGCCTTTCTTTTCTGGATTTCTGAACCTTGGGGTATGGTAGCATAGTGGTTAGTGGACTAGTAATCCAAAGGTCTGGATTAATGATTCAAAGACACAAGTTCAAATTCAATCAATTAATTAAACAAATCTGGCATAAAATAACTAGTATCAGTAATGGTGAAACTACCGGATTGTTGTAAAAACCCATCTGGTTCACTAATGTCCTTTAGGGAAGAAAATCAATCTGCAGTCCTGACCTGATCTGACTCCAGACCCACATCAACGTGGTTGACTCTTAAATGCCCTCTGAAATAGCAAAGCAAGCCACTTATTCAAAGAGACGGCTCACCACCACTTTCTCAGGGGTAATTAGGGATGGGCAATAAATACCAGACTTGCGACGCCCACATCCCGTGAATGAATAAAAAAACTTCTCCTGAAACTGCTTCTCCCCCAAAATCAGTGACCGGAGAAGCCTACAGAAGAACATAAGAAATAGGAACAGGAGTAGGCCATATGGCCCCTCGAGCCTGCTATGCCATTCAATGCGATCATGGCTGATCCGATCATGGACTCAGGTCCACATCCCTGCCTGCTCCCCATTACCTCTTATTCCCTTATTGGTTAAGAAACTGTCTATCTCTGTCTTAAATTTATTCAATGATCAGCTTCCACAGCTCTCTGAGGCAGTGAATTACACAGATTTAAAACCCTCTGACACAGATTTACAACCCTCTGAGAGAAGAAATTCCTCCTCATCTCAGTTTTAAATCGATGGCCCCTTATTCTAAGATTATGCCCCCTAGGTCTAGTCTCCCCTATCAGTGGAAACATCTTCTCTGCATCTACCTTGTCAAGGCCCCTCATAATCTTATACATTTCGATAAGATCATCTCTCATTCTTCTGAATTCCAATGAGTAGAGGCCCAACCTACTCAACCTTTCCTCACAAGTCAACCCCCTCATCTCCAGAGCAACCTAGTGAACTTTCTCTGAACTGCCTCCAAAGCAAGTATATCCTTCCTTAAGCATGGAAACCAAAACTACGCAGTATTCCAGGTGTGGCCTCACCAATACTCCGTATAACTGTAGCAAGACTTCCCTGCTTTTATACTCCATCCCCTTTGCAATAAAGGCCAAGATTCTATTCCTGATCACTTGCTGTACCTGCATACTATCCTTTTGTGTTTCATGCACCAGGACCTCAGCTCCTGCTGTACAGCGGCACTTTGCAATTTTTCTCCATTTAAATAATAACTTGCTCTTTGATTTTTTTCTGCCAAAGTACATGACCTCACACTTTCCAACATTATACTCCATCTGCCAAATTTTTGCCCACTCACTCAGCCTGTCTATGTCCTTTTGCAAGTTTTTTGTGTTTTCCTCACACATTGCTTTTCCTCCCATCTTTGTATCATCAGCAAACTTGCCTATGTTACACTCGGTCCCTTCATCCAAGTCGTTAATATAATTGTAAATAATTGGGGTCCCAGCACTGATTCCTGCGACACCCCACTAGTTACTGATTGCCAACCTGAGAATGAACCATTTATCCCGATTCTCTGTTTTTTTTTAGTTAGCCAATCCTCTGTCCATGCTAATATATTACCCCCAACCTCGTGAACTTTTATCTTGTGCAGTAACCTTTTATATGGCACCTTGTCAAATGCCTTCTGGAAGTCCAAATACACCACATCCACTGGTTCTCCTTTATCCACCCTGTTCGTTACATCCTCAAAGAACTCCAGCAAATTTGTCAAACATGACATCTGTTGTATATGGAGAAAGAGTCAGACTGAACACTGTGAGCTCAAAGTAAAGTGTGACCTTAATCTTTTATTGCAGGTCTCCAGAGTGCCTCTCCAACCTGTGATACCTTCTTAAATACCTGTGCTCCCAAGGGATTATGGGATCCCTTGGGACTCCGAGGAATGAGCCCTCTGGTGGCTGTACAGAGTCAATACAAGTCCACATATATAACAACATTCCCCCCCCCCCCAAAGTCAATAGTGTAACTATTTACAATGTGAGTCGATTTGGGGCCCTTCTTGGCCTGGTTGATCGTCTTGGTGTGAAAGCTGGTGTTGTTGAATCATTTGTTGGGCCCTCGCTGGGCTGCTATGCAGCTGGCCTTGCTGGGCTGCCTGGTGTGTTGGGCCCTGCAGGGCTGCTGTGGATGATGGGTTCTGCTTCGTGGTCAACCGTGGTGTCAGTTGCCACTGGTGTGTGAGTGTTGGGGGAATCAAAAAAGGTAGGGTCCAAGGTGGGTTGCTCAGGGTAGTCTGTGAATCTGAGTTTGATTTGGTCCAAGTGTTTCCGGTGAATGAGTCCATTTGAAAGTTTGACCCGAAACACCCTGCTCCCCTCTTTGGCCACGACAGTGCCGGGAAGCCTCTTGCGACCATGTCCATAATTTAATACAAATACAGGATCATTGACTTCAATCTCGTGTGACACATTTGCGTTATCATGGTATGCACTTTTGTTGAAGCCGCCTGCTCTCTACCTGTTCATGTAGATCAGGGTGAACTAACGAGAGCCTTGTCTTAAGTGCTCTTTTCATGAGCAGTTCAACAGGTGGGATCCCAGTGAGTGAGTGTGGTCTTGTGCGGTAGCTAAGCAGGACTCGGGATAGGCGAGTCTGCAGTGAGCCTTCAGTTACCCTCTTCAATCCTTGCTTGATGGTTTGCACTGCTCTCTCTGTCTGACCATTGGATGCTGGTTTAAATGGGGCAGATGTGACAGGTTTGATCCCGTTTCGGGTCATGAATTCTTTGAACTCAGCACTGGTAAAACATGGCCCGTTGTCGCTCACCAGGACATCGGGTAAGCTGTGTGTGGCAAACATGGCCCGCAGGCTTTCAGTGGTGGCAGCGGACGTGCTATCTGACATTATCTCACATTCAATCCACTTGGAGTATGCGTCTACAAGCACAAGGAACATTTTACCCAAGAACGGGCCTGCATAGTCAACGTGTACCCTAGACCACGGTTTGGAGGGCTAAGACCACAAACTTAGCGGCGCCTCCCTGGGTATATTGCTTAACTGCGAGCATGTATTACATCTATGAACGCAGGACTCTAAGTCCGCATCGATACCGGGCCACCACACATAGGATCTGGCTATCGCTTTCATCGTTATGATGCCTGGGTGGGTACGGTGGAGGTCATTTATGAAGGTGTCTCTGCCCTTCTTGGGGACCAGTACTCGATTGCCCCACAGAAGGCAGTCTGCCTGTATAGACATTTCTCCTTTGCGCCGCTGGAACGGCTTTATCTCTTCCTGCATTTCCACTGGGACATTGGACCAGCTCCCGTGAAGCACACAGCTTTTGACTTGTCCAGGTTTTGAGCTGCCGGGCAGTGACGGGTGATTGCTCACTCTCAAATGCGTCAATAACCATGGCTAGATCTGCGGGCTGTGGCATTTCCACCCCCGTGGTGGGCAATGGCAGCCTACTGAGAGTATCGGCACAGTTTTCTGTGCCTGGCCTGTGGCGGATGGCGTAGTTGTATGCGGACAACGCGAGTGCCCAACTCTGGATGCGTTGGTATTTATCCCCTTACTCTCGGAAAACAGGGATATAAGTGGCTTATGGTCAGTTTTCAATTCGAATTTTAGCCCAAACAGGTATTAATGCATTTTCTTTACCCCATAGAAACACGTTAACGCTTCTTTTCCTGAAATCATTAGCTTGTTGCAATACACACCCGACGCCATATGATGACGCATCACATGCTAGTACCAAACGCTTACATGGATCATACAACACAAGCAATTTGTTTGAGCTTAACAATTTTCTCGCTTTTACAAAGACATTTTCTTGGCTTTTGTCCCAAACTCATTCGCCCCCTTTTCGTAGTGAGACATGTCGTGATTCTAGCAGGGTGCTGAGACCCGGGAAGAAGTTACCAAAGTAGTTCAAGAGTCCCAGAAATGACCGCAGCTCCGTCACGTTCTGTGGTGCGTTCTCGATTGCCTCCGTCTTCGCGTTGGTGGGCCTGATGCCGTCCGCCGCAATCCTCCTTCCCAGGAACTTCACTTCAGGCGCCATGAAAACGTACATCGAGCGTTTTAACCTGAGCCCCACGCGGTTGTGTCGACTAAGAACCTCCTCCAGGTTCTGAAGGTGCTCGACTGTGTTCCGACCTGTGACCAAGATGTCATCCTGGAAGACCACGGGTGTGCGGGATCGACTTCAGTAAACTTTCCATGTTTCTCTGGAATATCACCGTCGCTGATCGGATTCCAGACGGGCATCTGCTATAAACAAAAAGACTTTTGTGCGTGTTGATGCAGGTGAAGGCCTTCGATGATTCCTCCAGTTCCTGTGTCATGTAGGCTGAAGTCAGATCCAGCTTCATGAACGTCTTTCCTCCCGCCAGCGTTGCAAACAGGTCATCGGCTTTTGGTAGTGGGTATTGGTCCTGCAGGGAGAAACGATTGATAGTTACTTTGTAATCGCCACAGATTCTGACGGTGCTGTTTCCCTTGAGGACTGGGACAATAGGACTGGCCCACTCACTGAACTCGATCGGTGAAATGATGCCCTCTCGTTGCAGACGGTCGAGCTTGATCTCTACCCTTTCTCTCATCATGTACGGTACTGTTCTCGCCTTGTGATGGATGGGTTACACCCCTGGAATTAGGTGGATCTGCACTTTTGCTCCTTGGAATTTCCCGATGCCTGGTTCGAACAGCGAAGGAAATTTGTTTATGACCTGGGCACACGAAGTGTCGTCAGTGGGCGATAGCGCTCGGACATCGTCCCAGTTCCAGCTTATCTTTGCCAGCCAGCTCCTGCCGAGCAGCATGGGACCATCGCCCGGTACCACCCAAAGTGGTAGCTTGTGCACCGCTCCATCGTAGGAGACCTTTACGTTAGCACTGCTGATTACAGGAATCAGTTCTTTAGTGTAAGTTCTTAGTCTCGTGCGAACTGGAGTTAAGACTGGCCTTGAGGCTTTGTTGCACCACAACCTTTCGAAAGTCTTTTTGCCCATGATGGACTGGCTCGCTCCAGCTGTGTCCAGCTCCATTGACACTGGGAGTCCATTTAGTTCAACATTCAGCATTATCGGGGGACAATTCGTGGTGAATGTGTGCACCCCATGTACCTCTGCCTCCTCTATCTGAGGCTCTGGTTCGTAGTGATTCTCTGTGGATCTGTCCTCCTCTGCAACGTGGTGGTTTGCAGGTTTAACAGGCTTAGCAGCTCACCTGCACACTCGTTGGAGGTGACCTATTGTTCCACAGCCCTTGCAAATGTATCCCTTGAATCGGCATGAATGGAAACGATGATCACTCCCGCAGCGCCAACAAGATCATCCTTGCATTCATCACCTTTGATGGTCGACTCTGAGACATCTGCGCACGTGTAGCTGCAGGTATGCGTGACCTGCCCTGTACGTTACGATTCGCAAATAACATCACTTTGTTCACAGTACTTGTAGCAGCACTTGTGTGCTGAGAGATTTGCTTAGTATTGTCACTGGTGGCAATGAATGCCTGGGATATCGTGATGGCCTTACTCAAGGTTGGGGTCTCTACAGTCAAAAGCTTGCGAAGTATGGTTTCATGGCCAATGCCAAATACGAAAAAGTCTCTGAGCATGTGCTCCAAATGTCCTTCAAATTCGCAATGTCCTGCAAGGGGTCTCAGCTCAGCAACATAACTCGCCACTTCCTGGCCTTCAGACCTTTTGTAGGCGTAGAACCGGTACCTCGCCATCAGATCGCTTTCCTTCAGGTTCAAATGCTCTCGGACCAGTGTGCACAAATCGTCATACGATTTCTCCGTGTGTTCTGCTGGAGTGAGCAGATTCTTCATGAGGCCATACGTTGGTGCCCTACAGACGGTGAGGAAGATCGCTCTACGTTTGGCAGCGTTCTCTTCCCCATCTATCTCGTTGGCCACGAAGTATTGGTCGAGTCACTCCACAAAAGTTTCCCAATCATCTCCCTCCGAAAATTTCTCCAGGATGCCCACTGTTCTCTGCATCTTTGGGTTCGCTATCTGTATCTCATCATCAGTTGTTGTGTATGGAGAAAGAGTCAGACTAAACGCTGTGAGCTCAAAGTAAAGTGTGACCTGAGTCTTTTATTGCAGATCTCCAGAGTGCCTCTCCAACCTGTGAAGCCTTCTTAAATACCTGTGCTCCCAAGGGATTATGGGATCCCTTGGGACTTCGGGGAATGAGCCCTCTGGTGGCTGTACAGAGTAATTACAAGTTCACAAATATAACAACATCCCCTTCATAAATCCATGCTGATTCTGCCTGACCGAATTTTGCTTTTCCAAATGTCCTGCTACTGCTTCTTTAATAACGGACTCCAACATTTTCTCAACCACAGATGTTAGGCTAACCGGTCTATAATTTCCTGCTTTTTGTCTGCCTCCTTTTTTAAATAGGGACTTTACATTTGCAGTTTTCCAATCTGCAATCCAGGGAATTTTGGTAAATTACAACCAAAGCATCCACTATCCCTTCCGCTATTTCTCTTAAGACCCTAGGATGCAAGCCATCAGGTCCAGGGGATTTATCTGCCTTTAGTCCCATTATCTTACTGAGTACCGCTCCTTCGTGATTGTGATTGTGATTGTGTTAAGTTCCTCCCCCCTATAGCCCCTTAACTATCCACTGTTGGGATATTTTTAGTGTCCTCTACCGTAAGGACTGATACAAAATATTTGTTCAGAGTTTCTGCCATCTCCATGTTCCCTATCACTAATTCCCCAGTCTCGACCTCTAAGAGACCAACATTTACTTTAGCCACTCTTTTCCTTTTTATATACCTGTAAAAACTCTTGTTATCTGTTTTTATATTTCGTCCTAGTTTACTTTCATAGTCTATCTTCCCTTTCTTAATCATTTTTTTAGTCATTCTTTGCTGGCTTTTAAAAGCTTCCCAATCTTCTGTCCTCCCATTAGTAAATATGGACATTTGGCCACTTTGGATGCTCTTGTTTTTAATTGAATACCATCCTTCATTTATTCAGTTAGCCACAGATGGCTATCTTTTCTTTTACACCCTTTCCTCCTCACTGGAATATATTTTTCTTGAGAGTTATGAAATATCTCCTTAAATGTACGCCACTGTTCATCAACCATCCTACACTTTTATCTATTTTCCCAGTCCACTTTAGCCAACTCTGCTCTCATACCTTTGTAGTCTCCTTTATTTAAGCTTGGTACACTGACTATTTTAGATCTAGTCATTATTTCATTGATAGAGTATTTTGTTGAAAGAGCTTTCTGAAAACTCCACTACCATTTCTGACCTAAATATTGTACAGACAAAAAGAAATGCTTCATAAAGATAGATTTATAAACTGTCCTACTTGTTTTCATCTTTGCAACAGCTGCCGATTGTCCCACTGAAATATATGAAAACATGAAATTGGCAGCAAAAAATGACAAATTTTCTAACACAGCACCAAATTTTTTATTATATTTGAATTGATTATCTGAAGGAAAGATCAATGATTATTCATTCCAAAATATTGTTAGAGCAGAATGATGCCAATATTTTAACTTGAATTGTAATGCTTCCATCAGATTGATTGAACTTGCTGACATCATTTCATGTCGCTTTTTGCATTATTCTATTAAGTCCTACATATCATATGCAACATTATTGATCTATAAAAGAACATGCCAAGCCCATTTTATTTACCAGATGGTGAAAGTAGATAACTTTGCTTGTCACATGTAAAATATATTATACTGAATAGACTGATGTATATATTTCTAAATCTCTTGTAAGTGAAGTTTTGAAAGATAAATATTTTCAAGTTGACGCAAATTATTTGAATGTCACATGATGTTATCACTTTAAAATCATGTGTTCAGTTCCAGATGCCACATCTAAACATATGTAATCTTGCAACAAAATGGTTTTGACATCTGCCTTTCTACAACCCTTGCTCCTCAGAATCGAATGCCCAAACCACAGAGTAACAATTGTTCTGAATTAACATATCCTCATCACTTTTGTCTACTTCTTAAATTGTTTACTGTTAGTAAACATGCAACAATTGCTATTGGGTATTAGATATATTTTATAAATGAAGATGCAGATTCCTCAGCTCCCATTGTGAGCTGTGCAGAAGCGTGGTAAGGATTTTGGGCTCAATTTTCCGCAGTGATTTGCGCGTTTTTTTGGCACACGCCGCTTTTTTTGGTGTAAGTTTAAAAAATGTAAGTTTCTCCAAGGAATGTGCGCCAGCGTAACTCAGTTAGTTACGATTTTTTTAGCTTAGTGTTTTTTTTGCATCATAACTTTCTGATGTCTGCGCCAGTTTTTCTCAATTATGGAAGTTTGCCCCAAAACAATTTCTCCTTGGTCAGCATGCGTGACCACTCCCGAAAAACCTTCCGGTGAGATAAGAAAAACCAGCGCGCATTGAAAAATCGGCGCAGAAAGACGCCATTGTTTATCAGCGAAGTTTTGGAGGGAGTTAAGAAGACTTAAATATGCATAATAAAGGTTAAATTATTTTACCTTATAATGTAGTAAATGGAAGTTTGATGGAATTCTGTAAGTTTTCATTTTTTTTCAACTGACACACCACCATCGAATGTCTGCAAACAGGGCTGGAGGGTCGGAGCATCGGCTGGCAGAGTCGATCCCACGCCCGGATACTGGTGCTCGGGGCTCGGCTGCAAAAGAAGCCCGAGGGGTGGTGGGGGGCTGTGGAAGGCGATTGGAAGGCATCAGAAGCTTGCTCTACCCATCAAATGTAGCCTGGGTGGGTGGGGGGCTGTGGAAGACATCAGAAGAATGCACTACCCATCAAATGTAGCACGGGTGGGTGAGGGGCTGTAGAAGGCGAAAGGAAGGCATCACAAGACTGCACTATGCATCAAATATAGCTTGTGGGGTGGGGGGAGGGGGGTGGTGGTTGGGGGGGTTTCCAATCATTGCGCCTGCTCAGACCTAGGTGTGGTCCATACAAACCTAGGGAGAGAGAACAAAGAACCTTGTCCTGCCTGCCTGCCATTTTGAGCTTCTTGTAAAGGTAACATTTAAGCGTAGGGGCAATACTGACAATGCCATACCTTGTGCAAGCCTTTTGCATGCTGCTGTTGCGGTTGAGACAATTGATTCGACGTCATCGCATGATGGACCTCAGAGCCCATAGGGTGATGGGCAGGAGGCCTTACCCACGTCTGGTATATCGAGACAGGTGTTCGTACCTGCACCTGAGTGATGCAGACTGTTTTGTCTCAAATAAAGCAATGTGACTGAGTACTGTAGACTTGAGTAAGTGTGACCTTAGTCTCTTTATTCTGACTCCAGAGTGCTGGCACAGCTGGGATCCCTTGGGACTCCAACAGATGCACCCTCTTGTGGAGGTAGAATGCTGGTTACAAGGTGTTGCATACATAACATCACTCACCTCCCCCTCCCCCCGCTCCCCAAAGTCAACAATACACTTATTTACAGGGTGAGATCTGGCACTTTCCGCTCCCTAGTCGATCGTCTTGGTACAAACACCAGTGCAGGTGAGTTGATTGGGCCTTCGCTGGGCTGCTGCACAGCTGGCCTTGCTGGGCTGCTGGGGATGATGAGTTCAGCTTCGTGGTCAACCGTGATGTCGGTTGCCAGTTGTATGTGTATCGGAAGGTTGAAGTTGGTGGTGTCCTCTTCAGGTTGCTTGTGAATCGCAGTTTGGTTTGGTCCAAATGCTTTCTGCAAGTTAGTCCATTTGCAAGTTTGACCTCAAACACCCTACTTTGGCTACGACAGTGTCAGCAAACTATTTGTGACCATATCCATAGTTGAGTAAAATACAGGGTCATTGACTTCAATATCGTGTGACAAATTTGTGTGATCATGGTACATGCTTTGTTGATGCCGCCTGCCCTCGACATGATCATGAAGATCAAGGTGGACTAGAGAGAGCCTTGCTTTGAGTGCCCTTTTCATGAGCAGTTCGGTAGGGGGAACCCCGGTGAGCGAGTGGGGTCTTGTGTAGTAGCTGAGCAGGACTCGGGACAGACGTGTCTGCATGGAGCCTTCCGACATGCATTTCAAGCTTTGCTTGATGGTTTGGACTGCCCGTTCTGCCTGGTCGTTAGATGCGGGCTTGAACGGGGCAGATGTGACATGCTTGATCCCATTACGGGTCATGAATTTCTTGAATTCAGTGCTGGTGAAGCACTGCCCATTGTCGCTGACAAGGACATCAGGCAGGCCGTGCATGGCAAACATGGCTCGTAGGCTTTTGGTGGTGGCAGTGGATGTGCTTACAGACATTATTACACACTCAATCCACTTTGAATAAGCAGCCACAACTACCAAAAAAATTTTGCCTAGAAACGGACCAGCGAAGTCAACGTGGATCCTAGGCCAAGGTTTGGAGGGCCATGACCACAAACTTGGAGGTGCCTCCCTGGGTGCATTGCTCAGTTGAGAGCAAGTGTTGCATTGGCGCACGCAAGACTCCAAATCTGAGTCGATGCCAGGCCACCATACATGGGATCTGGCTTGAGCTTTCATCATTACTATGCCTGGGTGAGTACTGTGTAGGTCGCTTATGAACGTTTCCCTGCCTTTCTTAGGCAAAACCATGCGATTACCCCACAAAAGACAATCCGCCTGTATGGACATTTCATCTTTGCGCCGCTGGAACGGCTTGATCGCTTCATGCATCTCCGCTGGGATGCTGGATCAGCTCCCATGGAGGACATAGTTTTTTACAAGAGACAGTAAAGGATCCTGGCTGGTCCAGGTCCTGATCTGGTGGTCCGTAACGGGTGACATTTCATTTTCAAATGCATCCATCATCAAGAGCAAGTCTGCAGGCTGTGCCATTTCCACCCCGATGACGGGCAATGGTAGCCGACTGAGAGCATCTGTGCAGTTCTCTGTGCCTGGCTTGTGGCGAATTACATAGTTATATGCAGACAGCGTGAGCACCCATCTTTGGATGCGAGCAGAGGCATTGGTATTAATACCTTTGCTCTCTGAGAACAACTCAGAGTCAGTTTCTAACTCGAACTTAAGCCCAAACAGATACTGGTGCATTTTTATCACCCCGTAAATGCATGCCAGAGCTTCATTTTCAATCATGCTGTAGGCCCTTTCGGCCTTGGACAAACTCCTGGACACATAAGCGACCAGTTGCAATGTTCCCGATTCATTTGCTTGTTGTAACACACACCCGACCCCATACGAAGACGCATCACAAGCTAGCACTAAACATTTACATGGGTCAAAAGAACAAGCAGTTTGTTGGAACATAACAGATTTCTGGCTTTCTCAAAAGCAGTCTCTGGTGATTACCCCATACTCAGTCATCTCCCTTGCGTAGCAACACATGTAGAGTTTCTAGCAAGGTGCTTAACCTGGGTAGGAAATTACCAAAATAATTGAGGAGTCCCAGGAATGACCGCAACTCCATCACGTTCTGTGGTCTCGGCGCGTTCTTGATGACCTCCGTCTTGGCGTCGGTGGGTGTAATGCCGTCTGCCGCGATTCTTCTCCCCAAGAACACGACCTCTGGCGTCAGGAAAACACACTTCGAGCATTTCAACCTGAGTCCCACACAATCTAGCCGACTTAGAACCTCTTCCAGGTTCTGCAGCTGTTCGATGGTGACCGACCCGTGATCAATATGACGTCCTGGAAAACCATGGTGCGTGGAACCGATTTTAGCAGACTCTCCATGTTACTTTGAAAAATAGCCACGGCCGTGGGCATCTATTACAGACCTTTGTGCGTGTTGATGCAGGTGAGGCCTTTTGAAGATTCCGTGCTCCTGCGTCATGTAGGCTGAGGTCAGGTCCAACTTGGTGAACATCTTCCCTCCTGGCAGCGTCGCAAATAGGTTGTCTGTCTTGGGTAGCGGGTACTGGTCCTGCAGCAAAAAACAGTTAATCGTTACTTTATAGTCCTTACAAATTCTGACCATGCCATCGCCCTTGAGAACCGGAACAATTGGACTGGCCCACTCGTTGAACTCAACCGGCACGATGATGCCCTCTCGTTGCAGCTCGATCTCCACTTTTTCTCACACCATGTATGGCATTGCATATGCCTTGTGGTGAATGGGTCGTGTACTGGGAGCCAAGTGGATCTGCATCTTCGCCCCAGAGAAATTTCCGATGCCTGGCTCAAACAACGATGGGAACTTGCTCAAAACCTGGGCGCATGAGGCGTCGTCACGGACGAAAGCACTTGGATGTCGTCCCAGTTCCAGCGGATTTTTCCCAGCCAGCTTCTGCCAAACAGTGTGGGGCCATCTCCTGGTACAATCCATAGTGGTAGTTCATGCACCGCTCCATCATAGGAGACTTTTACTGCTGCACTGCCAATTACAGGGATCAGCTCTTTAGTGTAAGTTCTCAGCTTGGGCGTTTGTGCCTTGTTGCACCACAGCCTCTCGAAGGCCTTTTTGCTCACGATAGACTGACTCACACCCGTGTCCAATTCCATGGATACTGGAATTCCGTTCTGTTCAACTTTTAACATGATCGGTGGACATTTCGTGGTGAAGGTGTATACCCCGTACACTTCTGCCTCCTCGAGTCTTTAGTTCAGTTTGATCCGCCATGGATCGGTCTTCCTCTGCAACGTGGTGGTTTGCAGGGTTTGCAGCTCGTCTGCACATTCGCTGGAGGTGTCCCATTTTTCCACAGCCTTTGCATGCATAGTTTTTGAAGCGGCATTGATGGGCTCGATGATCACCTCCGCAGCGCCAACAAGGTGTTAACATAGAAAATAGGTGCAGGAGTAGGCCATTCGGCCCGTCGAGCCTGCACCATTCACTGCCTCGCATTCACACGATGGTGGACTCTGAGTCATCTGAGGTCTTGCAGCTGCAGGCGTGTACACTCTGCCATGTACATTCCTGCCTGAAAATGATATTACTTTGTGTACAGTACTTGCCGATGCATCTTTATGCTGCAAAATTTGTTTGGTGTTGTCGCTGGTGGACATAAATGCCTGGGTTATCGTTATGGCTTTGCTAAGGTTCGGTGTTTCAACAGTCAATAGTTTGCGAAGGATAACCTCATTGGCAATGCCAAGCACAAAAAGTCTCTTAGCATTTACTCCAGGAATCCACCGAATTCGCAATGTCCTGCAAGGCGCCTTAGTTCAGCGACGTAGCTCGCCACTTCCTGGCTTTGACATGTATAAAATCGATACCTTGCCATCAGAATGCTCTCCTTCGGATTTAGGTGCTCCCGGACCAGCGTACACAGTTCTTCATATGATTTGGTTGTTGGTTTCACCGGAGCAAGAAGATTCTTCATGAGGCCATAAGTTGTTGCCCCGCAGACGGTGAGGAGGATCGCCCTTCGTTTGGCAACGTTCTCATTCCTTTCCAGCTCATTGGCCACGAAGTATTGGTCGAGTCCACGAAGGCTTCCCAATCATCACCTTTTGAGAATTTCTTCAGGATACCAACAGTTCTCTGCATTTTCGCATGATGGTTCGTTATCTATTTCTCGTCGCCAGTTGTTATGTCTCAAATCGTTGGAGTTCAGAAAGATGAGGGGTGATCTTATAGAAACATTTAAAATAATGAAAGGGATAGACAAGATAGAGGCAGAGAGGGTGTTTCCACTGGTCGGAGAGACTAGAACTAGGGGGCACAGCCTCAAAATACAGGGGAGCCAATTTAAAACCGAGTTGAGAAGGAATTTCTTCTCCCAGAGGGTTGTAAATCTGTGGAATTTTCTGCCCAGGGAAGCAGTTGAGGCTAGCTCATTGAATGTATTCAAGTCACAGATAGATAGATTTTTAACCAATAAGGGAATTAAGGGTTATGGGGAGCGGGCGGGTAAGTGGAGCCGAGTCCACGACCAGATCAGCCATGATCTTGTTGAATGGCGGAGCAGGCTCGAGGGGCTAGATGGCCTACTCCTGTTCCTAATTCTTACGTTCTTATGTTCTTAAATAAAGCAATGTGACAATATAACTTTAGTCTCTTTATTCTGACTCCAGAGTGCTGGCACAGCATGGGAGACCTGCTTATATGCAGTGCTCCCAAGAGATGCTGGGATCCCTTGGGACTCCAACAGATGCACCCTCTGGTGGTAGAATGCTGGTTACAAGGTGTTGCATACATAACACAGACTGTGTCAGTAGGCTGCGTTTCTACAAAGAAGTTGTAACTGAGATCTGTGAGTTGGTAAAAGCAGACCTGCAACCTTGTAGCATTAGGAGGACTGCTTTGTCAGTTGAAGTGAAGGTTACAGCTGCACTTTCATTCTATGCATCTGGATCGTTCCTAGCTACAACTGGAGATGTGTGCGCCATTTCTCAACATGCAACACGTGTCTGCATTTGGCAGGTGACTGCTGCACTATATGCCTAGAGGAATGACTACATAAAGTTCCCCATGACTGCCCAGGCAATGCGTGACAGGGCTGTGGGCTTCTCCAGGATTGCTGGCTTCCCAAAAGTACAGGGCTGCATTGATTGTACCCACATCACCTTGCGAGCATCTTTGGAGGATTCCGAGATGTACAGGAACAGAAAAGGTTTCCACTCCATTACTGTGCAGCTCATGTGTAATGTTCCTTTTTTTTCCCTTGCATGCGCAGAAGGGGCGGTATTGTTTTTTCAGCGCAGACAGTAGGCTCTACCCCTCGAGGTTACATGACAGAGTGCGCGGCGCCAATTTTGAAAAATAGAGTGGGGAAACTTGCCGCATTTATTTTTGGAGTAGTTCTGGCCTAGAAAAACAGGCGTAGTTCTGACAATATGCCAAAAAATGGCTTTGGGCAAAATTGAGCCCATAGTGTTGATACCATGTCAGAGCAGTCATGACAAGTTATTGTGATGTACCTGGATTTTTTTTATTGTGGATGATACATTTTGTATCAAATTGTGAATCCTTTAACAAATTGAAATGGTGTTTAACAATACTACAGAGTTCAAGATGTGATGGCAGGTCAGCAATCTAAAACAATGAGCAGTGCATGCTCCCTATATTGGAACACTAAGATACTTCACTCCAGTGGAAGGTGTGATGTATGAAGACTATTTTCACTAGTAGACTTAACTGGGCTGGTAACAAATGAACTTTACAGTCATTTAGAAACATAGAAACATAGAAAATAGGTGCAGGAGCAGGCCATTCAGCCCTTCTAGCCTGCACCGCCATTCAATGAGTTCATGGCTGAACATGAAACTTCAGTACCCCCTTCCTGCTTTCTCGCCATAACCCTTGATCCCCCGAGTAGTAAGGACTTCATCTAACTCCCTTTTGAATATATTTAGTGAATTGGCCTCAACTACTTTCTGTGGTAGAGAATTCCACAGGTTCACCACTCTCTGGGTGAAGAAGTTTCTCCTCATCTCGGTCCTAAATGGCTTACCCCTTATCCTCAGACTGTGACCCCTGGTTCTGGACTTCCCCAACATTGGGAACATTCTTTCTGCATCTAACCTGTCTAAACCCGTCAGAATTTTAAACGTTTCTATGAGGTCCCCTCTCATTCTTCTGAACTCCAGTGAATACAAGCCCAATTGATCCAATCTTTCTTGATAGGTCAGTCCCGCCATCCCGGGAATCAGTCTGGTGAACCTTCGCTGCACTCCCTCAACAGCAAGAATGTCCTTCCTCAAGTTAGGAGACCAAAACTGTACACAATACTCCAGGTGTGGCCTCACCAAGGCCCTGTACAACTGTAGCAACACCTCCCTGCCCCTGTATTCAAATCCCCTCGCTATGAAGGCCAACATGCCATTTGCTTTCTTAACCGCCTGCTGTACCTGCATGCCAACCTTCAATGACTGATGTACCATGACACCCAGGTCTCGTTGCACCTTCCCTTTTCCTAATCTGTCACCATTCAGATAATAGTCTGTCTCTCTGTTTTTACCACCAAAGTGGATAACCTCACATTTATCCACATTATACTTCATCTGCCATGCATTTGCCCACTCACCTAACCTATCCAAGTCACTCTGCAGCCTAATAGCATCCTCCTCGCAGCTCACACTGCCACCCAACTTAGTATCATCCGCAAATTTGGAGATACTGCATTTAATCCCCTCGTCTAAATCATTAATGTACAATGTAAACAGCTGGGGCCCCAGCACAGAACCTTGCGGCACTCCACTAGTCACTGCCTGCCATTCTGAAAAGTACCCGTTTACTCCTACTCTTTGCTTCCTGTCTGACAACCAGTTCTCAATCCACGTCAGCACACTACCCCCAATCCCATGTGCTTTAACTTTGCACATTAATCTCTTGTGTGGGACCTTGTCGAAAGCCTTCTGAAAGTCCAAATATACCACATCAACTGGTTCTCCTTTGTCCACTTTACTGGAAACATCCTCAAAAAATTCCAGAAGATTTGTCAAGCATGATTTCCCTTTCACAAATCCATGCTGACTTGGACCTATCATGTCACCATTTTCCAGATGCACTGCTATGACATCCTTAATAATTGATTCCATCATTTTACCCACTTCTGAGGTCAGGCTGACCGGTCTATAATTCCCTGTTTTCTCTCTCCCTCCTTTTTTAAAAAGTGGGGTTACATTGGCTACCCTCCACTCCATAGGAACTGATCCAGAGTCAATGGAATGTTGGAAAATGACTGTCAATGCATCCGCTATTTCCAAGGCCACCTCCTTAAGTACTCTAGGATGCAGGCCATCAGGCCCTGGGGATTTATCTGCCTTCAATCCCATCAATTTCCCCAACACAATTTCCCGACTAATAAAGATTTCCCTCAGTTCCTCTTCCTTACTAGACCCTCTGACCCCTTTTATATCCGGAAGGTTGTTTGTATCCTCCTTAGTGAATACCGAACCAAAGTACTTGTTCAATTGATCCGCCATTTCTTTGTTCCCCGTTATGACTTCCCCTGATTCTGACTGCAGGGGACCTACGTTTGTCTTCACCAACCTTTTTCTCTTTACATACCTATAGAAACTTTTGCAATCCGCCTTAATGTTCCCTGCAAGCTTCTTCTCGTACTCCATTTTCCCTGTCCTAATCAAACCCTTTGTCCTCCTCTGCTGAGTTCTAAATTTCTCCCAGTCCCCAGGTTCGCTGCTATTTCTGGCCAATTTGTATGCCACTTCCTTGGCTTTAATACTATCCCTGATTTCCCTAGATAGCCACGGTTGAGCCACCTTCCCCTTTTTATTTTTACGCCAGACAGGAATGTACAATTGTTGTACTTCATCCATGCGGTCTCTAAATGTCTGCCATTGCCCATCCACAGTCAACCCCCTAAGGATCATTCGCCAATCTATCCTAGCCAATTCTCGCCTCATACCTTCAAAGTTACCCTTCTTTAAGTTCTGGACCATGGTCTCTGAATTTACTGTTTCATTCTCCATCCTAATGCAGAATTCCACCATATTATGGTCACTCTTCCCCAAGGGGCCTCGCACAATGAGATTGCTAATTAATCCTCTCTCATTACACAACACCCAGTCTAAGATGGCCTCCCCCCTAGTTGGTTCCTCAACATATTGGTCTAGAAAACCATCCCTTATGCACTCCAGGAAATCCTCCTCCACCGTATTGCTTCCAGTTTGGCTAGATTTATTTCACTGGTTGAAATATTTTTCACGTTCTATACCCTCCTGTATACAATATTCTGTGTACCACAATATAATAAGCTTTCTGTTTCAAAATGATCTGAGTCAATTCCCCCCCAACTCCACCCACTCACTCCCTCCTCAAGCCTCTGTTCTATTGCAGTGATATTATACCTGTTTGATTATTACATTACAAACTTGCTAATTAACTCATTTTCTCCTTTACTCTTTGCAAGCGTGGTGATGTCCTGCATGATGTCCATACACTTTGATTTTTCAATTTAAAAAAAACATGAAAATATGGAAAGTATTTTTAGTGATCCCATGAATCATAGTCTAAATTATCCTCTATATGTATATATTCAAGAATTGATAAATAATATTAAACAATTGAATCTTGATAATAATGCAGTGGAAAGATGATGCACTATAATCTGTATTTTTTCTGTTTTATGAAACTAAAGAATTATCTTGCAATGTATTGTAACCTTACCTGTAATATTTGTCTTAATTATTGATTTACAGAATTATTCCATCCTTTCAATAAAATGTTTATGTATATGGTCATTTGATTCTATCTTAATCCACTGCTAAATGTATAACCACTGAAACAATGTCAGTGCTGTTACTATCACAACACTGCAACATTTCTAATATACTCACTCATTATTCCTGTGCCTCCTACTTTCACGAACAATTTACATTTTTAGCTTTAAAACTTTTTTTTCCAAAATGTTTTCCCCCTCCTCCTCCTGACTTTTGCTGGGAAACAAGTTCCACTGATGTCAGCAGCTGTCACAATACCTTGCCAGGAGTGGATGGAATCCCTGCTGAGGCACTGAAGTATGGCAGAGAGGCACTGTTGGCGCGAATACATGACCTCATCTCTCTCATCTGGAGGGAAGAGAGAATGCCAGGAGATCGCAGAGATACAGTGATCGTGACCATTTTTTAAAAAGGGGACAAGTCCGACTGCAGCAACTACAGAGGAATATCCCTCTTATCGGCCACTGGGGAAGTCGTCGCTAGAGTCCTGCTCAACCATCTTCTCCCCATAGCCGAGGAGCTCCTCCCAGAGTCACAGTGGGGATTTCGCCCCCACGGGGCACAACATGATTTTTGCAGCACGACGGCTGCAGGAAAAATGCAGGGAACAGCACCAGCCCTTATACATGGCTTTCTTCGACCTTTGATACTGTCAACCACGAGTGTCTATGGAGCATCGTCCTCCATTTCGGATGCCCTCAAAAGTTCGTCACCATCCTCTGCCTGCTCCACGACGAAATGCAGGCCGTGATCTTTGCCAACGGATCCACTACAGACCCAATCCATGTCCGGACCGGGGTCAAACAGGGCTGCGTCATTGCCCCAACCCTCTTCTCAATCTTCCTCACTGCCATGCTCCACCTCGCAGTCAACAAACTCTCCACTGGAGTGGAACTAAACTACAGAACAAGTGGGAACCTGTTCAATCTTCGCCGTCTCCAGGCCAGGTCCCAACCTCTGTCATCGAGCTACAGTACGCGGATGACGCCTGCTTCTGTGCACATACAGAGGCTGAACTTCAGGACATAGTCGACGAATTTACTGAGGCGTACAAAAGCATGGGCCTTATGTTAAACATCTGTAAGACAAAGGTCCTCCACCAGCCTGTCCTCGCTGCACAGCACTGCCCCCCCCATCATCAAGATCCACGGTGCGGCCCTGGACAACGTGGACAATTTCCCATACCTCGGGAGCCTCTTATCAACAAGAGAAGACATTGACGACGAGATTCAACACCACCGCCTCCAGTGCGCCAGTGCAGCCTTCGGCCGCCTGAGGAAAAGAGTGTTTGAAGATCAGGCCCTCAAAACTGCCACCAAGCTCATGGTCTACAGGGCCGTAGTAATACCCGCCCTCCTGTATGGCTCAGAGACATGGACCACGTAGACACCTCAAGTTGCTGGAGAAATACCACCAATGATGCCTCCGCAAGATCCTACAAATCCCCTGGGAGGACAGACGCACCAACATTAGTGTCCTCGACCAGGCCAACATCCGCAGCATTGAAGCACTGACCACACTTGATCAGCTCCGCTGGGCAGGCCACATCATTCGCATGCCAGACACAGGACTCCCAAAGCAAGCGCTCTACTCGGAACTCCTTCATTGCAAATGAGCCAAAGGTGGGCAGAGGAAACTTTGCAGGGACACCCTCAAAGCTTCCTTGAAAAAATGCAACATCCCCATTGACATCTGGGAGTCCCTGGCCAAAGATCGCCCTAAGTGGAGGAAGTGCATCCGGGAGGGCGCTGAGCACTTCGAGTCTCATCGCCAAGAGCATGCAGAAATCAAGCGCAGGCAGCGGAGAGTGCGGCAAACCTGTCCCACCCATCCTTTCCCTCAATGACTATCTGTCCCACCTGTGACAGGGACTGTGGCTCTCGTTTTGGACTGTTCAGCCACCTAAGGACTCATTGGAAGCAAGTCTTTCTCGATTCCGAGGGACTGCCTATGATGATGATGATGATGATGACCTTGCCTGACATCATTTGTCATGTGTGAGTCTAGACAGTGCTGGCAGACTATTTGGATCATTAAGGGGATCACCATTTGGTTCAATCTTCTCACCTGACATTGACATACATGCATTTTCCAACAGGGATCACTAGGTAGTGATTAGAGAGGGAACTTTGGTTGTTTATTTATTTTCCCACTTACTTGCCCAGGGTCAATTGTAGTTGCCATCCTGGCCAAGTTCAACTAATTAAGCAGAAACCAAAATCTGAACATTGAATATTCTGGCTTAGTACCCCACTGAGGATGGCGTTATTTACTGGGCCATCAGCGTGAAAACTGGTATTTTTAATGTTATTTTCTTCTTATTTTGAATCAACTAACATAAGGAGAATCATGACTCTAGGGTTTTCCTACACTTAGTCTCTGTCGTGGTAAAATAAAGCTAGCAGTTGTAAAGTATTTGCAGCACAGAAACGGGCCATTCAGCCCAACAAGTGCATTTATGTTCCACATGAGCATCTTCCCACTCCTCTTAATCTAACCCCATCAACATAACCTTCTATTCCTTTCTCCCTCATGTACCTATCTAGCTTTCCTTGAAATGCATCTATGCTATTAGCCTCAATTACTCCATGTGGCAGCAAGTTCCACATACTAACCATTCTCGGGTAAAGAAGTACCCAAAATGTTCACGTCTGAATGGGTGTGACCATTTTTGACGGGAAATATCATAGTTATTGAGCTATCATTCGTAGTAGTACGGTTATGTGGGTAATGGACATACTTTACCAGACAATTCATGTTACATTCTTAATACTCAATTTAAATAATATCTGCACAAGGTAATAGAATTAAACACACACTGAAATTCTTTAAGTGAGAAGATACCTTTATCGTATTATATATAATTGAAATCGGCATAAAACTTTCGTTTCCATGCATTGAGCGTCATTTTATGACCGTGTTTACTTGGTACAATTTAACACAGATTCTGGGGGGAATTACAATGTGAGACAGTCGCACCCTATTTTTCCCAGTGAAGGGGGATTGTTCGGCGTGAGCTCGGTTACCTGGTCGGATTGCAGACGGCGCGGGACCCTTTTGTGGGTTCAGGGCATTTTGGAAATGTCTTGAATTTTTATTGTTTTGTGTGTGTCTGTCTTGGTTGAGTTCACACCACCCCAAAAAACTCGACGATAAAACGGAACGCGCCATGAAAAGCAATGGGGCAGGTTGCGAGCGAAGCTGTTATGTTTGAAGAGCTTTGGCGTTTTGACAATGAGAGGTTTGCTTTGCTATCACAGGATGTTTATTGGTCTGAAACACTGGGCTCCGCATCTTGAAGCGTTTTGTTCCCGTCGCTGCTAAATTGCGGTGGGATTGAGGTGCGGGGTTGAATTCTCCGCTAAACGGACCCAGAGTTGTGGATCGCTGGCTAAAAATGTATCCGGCGGTCGGATCTTTTTACTGGGGGCCTATTGCTGTGAAGAGGCCCCTGACAGAGTGGGAGCTTTACTACTCCGAGGCCGGCATAAGGCCAATTCCAACCCTGCAGCCGCTAGTGCCCAGCAGTCAGGAGGGGTGCGCAGGGGAGGGGACATCAGCTGTTGGAAGCTGCTTTGGCAGCGGAGCCCTGCAGCGGGCATATTCAGCAGTCCCCAGCCCCAGGAGGAGGAAAGGCTGCAGCCCGGAGGAGATCCAAGCGGCCAAATGGGGATCAGAGATACTCCAGCGGGAAAGAAAGGCAGCGAAAGAGAGTGAGATGTTGGAGAGAGATGATCGGAAAGCAGTCGCTGTTGCCCTAAAATATATTCGTCCGGATCAGTGCTTGAAGTACATGAGGGTGTGTGTGGATCCAGGTGAGGGAGGCGCAGCAACCTTTAAATCCTGTGCGTTGCATTGGTATTAACCTTTATAGACCCATCACTATCTTTGCATTAGATTACAGCTTTGTAACTCGCCCCGACGGATTTGTATTTTGTATAAGGCGTGTGAAATTGTACAGTATCCCTCACTCTCAGGCTCAGTAAGCGCTCTGATAAGGCTCAGGGGATATTATCGCTGGTAATCGTTTACATTTGAAAGAAATCAATTAAAATAGAAAGCAAAATAAGTTGCAGTTCATTCTTATAACTGATTGTAATAGGGGAAACTCCTTTGATAAAGTACAAGTAGTATACCTCAAATCTGAACTGGTGAATTCTGTTCGCATCTAAATGTTAGCTGTTCTTGTATTGCTCTCTACCCAGCTATTCTGGAAGATACAGGTGGATACGTGCTACTTGATGTTTTGAACTCGCTAGAATCAGAATATAGTATTGAATCTCAGTCAGTCCCTTCCACTATTACATGGAGAAGAGAATTCCCCCAAGTCATTTTGGGTGATCTGTCTGAGGAGGTGAGTTGATAATGTGCATGACAGGACACCTATCTTTCAAACAGTGCCTTAGCTTTCAAATGCCCAAAGCTGTATTTTTGCCACATTGCACGTTGGTGACAGTATAACTCTGGTCAGGTCCAGATCTGACGTAACATTGCAGGACCCCTTGGGGAGGTTATCTCACACTGCTTGTGCTGAACTCTGTATAAAGAAAGAAAGATTTGCATTTATATAGCGCCTTTCATGACCTTGGGACGTCCCAAAACGATTTACAGTCAATGAAGTAGTTTTTGAAGTGTAGTCACTGTTGTAAAAAAAAGACTTACATTTATATAGCACCTTTCACAACCACCAGACGTCTCAAAGCACTTTACAGCCAATGAAGTACTTTTGGAATGTAGTCACTGTTGTAATGTGGGAATCGCAGCAACCAATTTGCGCACAGCAACTCCCCCGCAAACAGCAATGTGATAATGGCCGATAAACTGTTTTTGTTATGTTGATTGAGGGATAAATATTGGCCAGGACACCGGGGATAACTCCCTTGCTCTTCTTCAAAATAGTGCAATGGGATCTTTAACATCCACCTAAGAGCAGACGGGTCCTCAGTTTAACGTCTCATCCAAAAGACGGCACCTCCGACAGTGCAGCACTCCCTCAGCATTGCACAAGAGTAGCAGCCTAGATTTATGTGCTCAAGGCCCTGGAATGGGATTATGAACCCACAACCTTCTGACTCAGAGGAGAGTGTGCTACCCACTGAACCACAGCTGATACACAGCAACCAATTTGTGCACAGCAAGTTCCCACAAACAGCAATGTGAGAATGACCATACCATTTTTTTTTTTTTAAAGTGATGTTGGTTGAGGAGTATGTGGTGTCAACTAATTTTTTTTAAATGCCCTGGGAGTTGTTGTCCTGGACACTTTCTAAATTGAAGCAGAGTTAAAAAAAATTTTTTGAGAAAGTGAATTACTCCCACCTGTGCGCTCAAAATATTTAATGTTTACCAGCCAATAGCAGAGCTCTGTGTAAGTGTGCAGGCAGGTATCTGCAGAGTGCACTCATAACAGTGGCAGTCTGGATTCGCATTCCATAGTATAAATGGGTGCTGTCACGCACTGCAGCTGTTGGTCATAGATCGGTAGTGCAGTATAACCACAGCCTCAAATAATGCTGTCGTTATGAAGAGTATTCAGTAAATAATTTTCTGTGTTTGCAAAACATGTGCGGAACTCCTGCGTTGCAAAATAAAAATCATGTTGAAAATGACTTGAATGTCTTGGCTACTACGCCTCCCCAGTCTCATCTTCTGGAACTGATTTACACATCTTACATCATTAAATGGAGCATTCTGTATGCAAAGTATACAGGAAATAATGGAATATATTAAAATAGGAGACACCATTGCTACAAAAAAGTAACATTTTTTAAAGTTGTAACTAAAGTATATTTAGACATCAGGATAACAAAGGCACTTGTAGTGTTTATATGCAATATACATTGGGAGTAGCTAGTTCACTATTACATGCAATATACAGTGCTCTGCAGTAGAGACAAAAACATTCCTAAAATTGCACTAATTTAGAAAGAATCACTTGGATTTATAGTGCCTTTCACAACCATCGAGCGTCTCAAAGTGCTTTACAGCCAATGAAGTACTTTTGGAGTGTAGTCACTGTCGTAATGCAGCCAATTTGCACACAAGCCTGGCCAAAATTTAACCCTCAATCAACATAACAAAACAGTTTATCGGCCATTATCACATTGCTGTTTGCGGGAGTTGGTGTGTGCAAATTGGTTGCTGCGATTCCCACATTACAAGAGCAATGTGATAATGACCAGATGAGCTGTTTTTGTTATGTTGATTGAGGGATAAATATTGGCCAGGACACCAGGGAGAACTCCCCTTCTCTTCTTCAAAATAGTGCTATGGGATTTTTTACATCCACCTGAGAGCAGATGAGGGTTTTGGTTTAACATCTCATCCGAAAGATGCCACTTCTGACAGTGCAGCACTTCCTCAGGAGTGTCAGCCTAGATTTGAAAAAAATAATAATTTAAAAGAAAAATAGTTTCTGATAAATTGGCAGTACATGCAAAGACTATTGGATAACATATCTAACTAAATAATCTGCCTTTACTAAATAAAAACATCAGGAGATTTAGTTCCTTTTTTTAGAATCTCTATTCTGATGTCCAATATGTCTGAATGTGTCATTCTTTAAATTGAATCCCCATAATAACAGCATAAGTTTTTTGTTTGGTTTAAAAAAGTAAGTGAAGTTATTCCTTCCATTTGCATTTTTTTACTTTTTTAATTTTACTGTCATTAGGCTGCCTTGACTCAGTAGTAACACTCTCCCCTCTGAATTAGATGGTTATGGGTTCAAGTCCCATTCCAGAGACTTCAGCACATAATCTAGACTGACACTTCATTGCAATACTAAGGGACTGCTTTTGGATAAGATGTTAAACTAAGGTGCTGTTTGGCCTCTTAGGTGGACGTAAAAGATCCCATATGGCATTATTCAAAGACGAGCTACGGAGCTGCCCTGGCCAACATTTATCCCTCAACCAACACCACTAATATAGAGTGGGGCAACAATTGCTGTCTGTACGGGTGCATACGATGTAAGCACGCACCTGTAGAGGCCCCGCAAGTTCCGGTTCTTGCCGTGCGATGTGCATGCGCCGAAATCCGGCACTTGTGAACAGTCTAGATTTCCTTTGACAGTTCCAATGCATCCCCAGGAGAAGGGCCTGCGCGGGCGGAGATTTTGGCTATTTTCTCGACTCCTGCCCAGTGAATGTCCTTCAAACTCTTACGGCTGGTAAAAGCAGCCTAAGATTTTAAAAGATACAAAAATAAAATTTTACCAATAATTTTTATATTAAAAACCCTGTCCATTAAGGCAAGTTTATTTTTTACCCCTATTAAAACATATTTAAAAAATCTCAAAAAAATAAAATTTTTGTCTTAAACATTTCACTAAATTCAATTTCAATTCATTTTAAATATGTGTAGTGTTTTTCTTATTTACTTAAAATGTGTGTGTTTTTGGGTGTTTCCCCATTCACAGAAATGGTGATCTCCGTACAAGTGGAACTCACCATGACTGTGAATGGGGATACACCATTTTCCTTGATTGGTCCGGCCCATGTGATCCCAGGATGTACCTGGAATACCGTGGGCATCTGCGCTGGGCTGCGCATAGAGGCTTCGTAGCGCAAGTGTTCGTTCCCCCCGGACCACCAGGTACATTCGTAAATATTTTTGTGGTCGGATGCACTGCTGTGTGAAAATTGGCTTCCACATTTGGTTACCTTACAATAGTAACTGCACTTCAAAAAATACCGACTTGAATTATTCACTCTTGTAAAAGCAGTTTCATAATTGTTTCCAGTACTTTTCTGTTGGTGCTCATCTTCTCTTGTACCTGGAATTGGATTTAAAGGCATTTGTGCTGTAATAGTCAGAGTCTCTTTTGGCCTTCAAAGATGCGCTTTGGTAAGAAAGGCACAATATAAATTTCTTCCTTTCTTATTGTTTATCATGCTCCTTCAGATAAGACATTCTTCTACTCACCTGTATGAGTGATTTGGGGTGATCATTAGGCTAAGGATGATGGGAACACCCACCATTTTATTGATAAGTCACATTCTTTTTCTCCCTAACATGCAACAGTTTCATTTCACTCTAAAATGCGAACTTCACTGCAAGGCTCCACAGGAGCTGCTGATCTGGACTAAACAAAAGGTTAATTTACAATCTCTGTTTCTTGCTTACACAGCAAAGGGAATATTTACTGCACTGGTGCTATTCCAGTTTTATTTTCTAGTTTTTTTGAGGAAATCTATCACAGCCCCCTGGTAAAAAGAGCTTCAAAAATTATTTTGAAAGCCAAATTATTACAACAGCCATTGTTTTTCCATAACATGAGATAAAGTTATTTTTTCCCCCCATCAAGTGCTCCCACCTCCCTCCTAGCTCTTGCTAGTGTTCTGTTCCATGGGCTCTGCCAGCTCTCTGGGCTATTTAACCAACCATAGAGGCTATCATGGCCAAATGTAAGGCTACCATGGCCAAACGCAAGGCTACCATGGCCAAACGCATCTTCACTACCATCCACACTGAAGCACTCTTCAGCAGCAGTCATTGGACAGCTACACGTTTCTGAAGCAGTTAGCAGATAGCTCCTAAATATACAACGCAATTTGGAATATTCCTCGATTTAATTATTGAGCGATCTTGGAAGATTTCCCTGCATACTATGTTTAAATAATAATGGATGTCTGGCTGTACTGTACCAGGAGCATGACAATAGGCAGGTTGATTGAAGAATGGATGCCTTTTGAAGTCCTTCATTTGGGCTGTCGTCAGTTCACTAAGTGCAGTTCCAGTACATTATTACTATTTAACCACAGATTGAACTTTCAGAAGTTGCTGCCCTGGTTTGTGCAGTTCGGAGTTTGAAGAATACTCCACTGCAGCTGATGATACACTGAGGAAGGAAGGCTTTAGGATATTTCATGAGGGTCTGAAGTAATCAGCCAATCATCAAGGCATATTTTCAAACACTGATTGAATTTGAATTGCTGCTTATTTGGTAACAGTGATTTGTGCTTTCAGACTAAAAATATGTTCAAATCTAAGGAAGAAAATCAAGTTTTGGTGCTGCTTTCACCAGATTACTTTCTTAACATGGTGTGGTCACATAAACAGGTAATGAGCAAAGTTCAATTATTTAAGCTAATGTAGTTAACTGCATGGAGTTTTGCTTTGTGTATAAAACATACGTTGTAACATGAAAATACAGTTTGCTTTATACTGTGATTGTTGACTACAACATTTTCAACTTTTTCAAAGTGCAAAAACAACCTCTACTAATGTGTGCAAGCTAAGTACTAAAATCTATATAAAAATCTTTATATGAAGCAATCAGCTTTAGTGTGCTATTGTTCAGATAGAAAAATGGCTACTGGAAAAAATCAGGAACTGCAGATATAAGATTTTTAATAAATTACTAGTTGATCTCCTGTGGCATGCACTCAATGTCAGAATATGATCTCTGTTTCTGCTGCCGTTTCTGTCTCTTGTCTTACCCTTTTCTACTCAACTCTTCTTTCTGCTTTTCACTCTCCTTTTCTGTTTCCCTCTGTATTTTCTCAGGTGGGAAGTGGTGCGTGATATGGCAAGATGTGCTGGTGAAAGGAGCCACTAATGGCTGTGGGGCAGGGGTGGATTCCTTCCTATCCCCTCCCCAATCACATGCTTCCTCCTGCTCCCCTCATGTCCCCTACTCCTTCACCTTCCCATTAGCCATTCCCTTTCCTACCACCTCCTTTCTATCTCCTCTCCTTTGAACTACTTGCTCAACCGATTTATTCCCTCTTGCTCTGATATCATTCACCTCATCGTTAAATCTCCATCCGCTCCCCCTTTACCACTTGTTCCCACTGAGGACAGGTGATAAAAGACTTGAAGCCCTTTTGTCCTCAACCAGTTTCTCTCCTACCACTTTACCATTCTATCAAATTGCCTCAAAAAAGGCTTCAAAATTCAACATGTTTTTATTTGAAAATCGAATTAGAAGGGGGAAAAGGAATCGGCTGTCTGTTTTCCTCTCTATTTGTGTATTTTTCGCTATAACTTTCTCTCCCTCTGCCTCATGGATGCTAGAAATTAGAATCTCTGTTGCAAGCCATTAGCATTGGCCTTTTCTAACTGTCAGCAAAACACAGTAAAGGTAACTAGCTGGCTTCAAACTTCAGCAATTCTTCTAAAACCTCATATTGGACATTATAAATTTCACTCGCTGAGGAAAAAAGTTGTATGAAAGAAATTTTCAGAAATCATTGAGAGAATTATAGGAACCCAGTGGCCAGATTGCACAGAGTGACAAGTTGAGAGAGCTGTTTTCCATTATCAATGTGATAAAGGAATTTATCATGGTAAAAGTAGACCCAAAAATCTGACAACAAAATCTGCGCTATGTATTGTGGAGGGACTTAAAGATTCAAAAATGACAGTAAAAAAAAAAAAATCACTTGCAAAAATTTAAACACTACTTTCTAGTATTCTATTCATTTGGTAACGTAAGGGTTAAAATAAAATACTTATCATGGCACTAATATTTTGAGATATTACTATTTTACAGCATCAGTTTAAAACAATTTATTTTTCCTTTGGCAGAAAATGAAAGGCATTTTCACAGAAAACATTTGTGAAACATTTGATAGCTTTATAATGAGAGTTCTCGATAAGCGGCTTCATAGAGCAGCCACATTAGCTGTCATTGGACTGGATACTTACACAAGGTAAACATAAACTAAACTGGTGGCTTTATTAGTGGATTGTTACCCAATTATAGCCCACTTACAACTGCAACAGTATAAACATGTATTTCACAAATTTTGGTAACTGCTTTGATGTAACTGGTACGTCTTCCATTTTTATAATTTTTGAGCTGAAATTTGACGTACTCCATTTTACCCTCACAAGTGGCTGAGGGCATTTTCCGTAACCTTTGCATGTACCTGTGTTGGGCTCTATGTACACTCCAGTTTCCATTATATAATGACAGGATAAGGAATTATATCCTTTTTAATCCCCCGTTTTCTCCCTACGTTTTGTTGATCCACAGCTACTGGCAGCCCTTGGTTACCTTACCCAAATGGCTATTCTTCATATGAAAGATTAATGGGGATTAGCAGACTATTCAGTCGTGGAACAAGATACTGTTCTTGCCAAATATTCATGCACATAATACTTTCCAACAGTTTACTCAATGTTGATGAGGTATCGTGGCTGATAGGCTTGAACGAGAAACAAAGGACACTAAGGCTCAGTATACTCCCGCCATCCCATCAGAAATGTGGTATTCACCACATCCCTGGGATTAACTAATTTTTAAATTGAGAAAATAGCGTGAAGGAAAAAAGCCCAAAATGCAGGACATCATCAAGAGTGTAAAATGTAAAAGAGAAAATAAGGCAAATCAGAATACAGCAAATAGTTGACATCAGTCTTGGATTTTAAAAGCCTGAAAATTGTAGCAGGAAAGAAAGACTGGGGGAGTTAAGGATTTCCACAATGTTTGAGATCTTAGGAATGTTAAACTAAAAGACTGTGGGATGAGTCTTGTTTTCAAGATTGGGGATGTAGGGAGGCAGGACATATAGGGAAGTGTATTTAGAGCTTAGAAGGAACAGACAAAAGTCCAGAGGGACATTAACTAGTATTGATAAAGTAAAGACAAGAAAGGTAGTTCTAGTGGTTTGGAGAAGGGAGAAGAAGGAAAAGGGAAAGAGACAGACAGTTTAAAGGTTAGGAATGAGCGAGGCATCACCTCCCAGCCAAGTAGCTTTTACCTGTACCCTGCCCAGGAGTGCAAAAGTAGTAGAAGAGCTGTGGGACCAATATTCAAGTCTTGGATAGATTGGAGGTTTTAACCGAATTAGGAATTGCTGTGAAAGATGAAACCAAGCTTCTTGGAGGCAGATTTGGCAATAGAAGAGAAATTGGATTCCAGTTGAGGTCAGAGGATTTAAGAGTGCTGATTGAAGGACAATGGGGAGAACTATCAGACAAGAGACGACAGCTGCTGCTTAGACTTGCTAAAAACAAAAAGAAAGTTGGAATAATTGAAATAAATAAGATTTTGCTGTAGTATTGAAGCTTTTGGAAGACATCAAGATGTAGTAATTGTGATTAGTCGAGGGACTGCCTATGATGATGACGACGGCACATGGTGCAGTTACCCTCTGAACTATAAGGGAGGGAAGTGCCTGCTGTCCCTTATTTTTGTTGAATTAGGTAGCTTCTTCTGTAAAAGTTGATGTAGAGACAAAATATAAAGAACTAAAATAAAAAGGTATAAAAATGACCAAATAAATATACACCACAACAAATTCATTAATAACAGCTCCGACAAGCTTTTTGATGGAGGTTAGGAGCTAGCATATCTAAAGCAGCTGCCCGGAGAAGCATGGTGATTTCTCTCTCAACTAGAACTAAACAATAAAACTGATGATCAGGAACACAGCATCAGAAAGATACAGACGATGAAAGAAAACAAAGAAAAAATAGTAACAGAGTTCCTAATAATGTCAGTGTTAGCTGTGGCTCAATGGATAGCACACTCACCTCTAGAGTCAGAAGATTGTGTGTTCAAGTCCCATTCCAGGAACTTGAGCACATAAATCTCCTGTACAGTGGAGGGAGTGCTGCACTGTCGGAGGTGCCGTCTTTCAAATGAGATGTTAAACCGAGGCCCCATCTGCTCTCTCATGTGGACGTAAAAGATCCCATGGCACTATTTCAAAGAAGAGCAGGGGAGTTATCCCTGGTGTCCTGGTCAATATTTATCCCTTAATCAACATAATAAAAACAGATTATCTGGTCATTATCACATTGCTGTTTGTGGGAGTTTGCTGTGTACAAGTTAGCTGTCGCATTTCCCACATTACAACAGAGACTGCACGCTAAAAGTACTTCATTGGTCGTAAAGTGTTTTGAGTTGTCGGGTGGCCGTGAAAGGCACTATATAAATGCAAGCCTTTCTATCGGTAAGCTGACAAACATAACATGTTCTACAGTTTTTAAACACTGAACATGCCACTGTTATTAAATAACTTCAGTGGTTCCAACATGTCTCCCCCCACCCCACAGAATGATAAATTCAATAGAATCAAATCAGTGTAGGGATCAGAGCTCCATTAGCTTAATGTTAGCTTTCTTCATATATTAGAGTTGTCCTGGTTACGAGAATGGCCTGTCGCGCTTCCAACATTTTGTACACGTAACAAGCAAATTTTAAGTAGATATTATGTAATGATGTGTGCAAATTTTACATTCCATTGATAAATAGGCACCTTATAATTATAAAAGGTGCTGGGTGACGAAGACCATTTTTAAACCTGCACAACACTTGCATGAAACTGCTATGAAAATGTACCTAGACCACAGAAAGGTGAAAAGATGAGTTTTGTATATTTTAGTGATCATGCAGTAGAGCCCCACTTCTCTCCCCCACCCACAAATATCTTGTGGGGGCGGGGGGTAAATGCACAGTAAACAAGCGATACAGACCAGGAAGATTCAAGATTTGTTTCATATTTTGTGCTGAGGGCAACATATTTGGGGTCAATATCTTCAGAGTGTGGAAGGAGGGGGGGGGGGGGGGGGGTCAATTAGGATTCCAGCCCTTGATTGCTATTCAGTAATCTAGGTTGAAAATGTGAAGATAGGCTCAGGCGCAGCTGTGACACCCTCCATGATTAAAAATAGTCAATGAAGAATAGTCATTTTGATGAAAAAATTGGTGAAATAGGGCGAGTTGATTTTTAGCACAAGTACAAGTTTGAAAGTGTAAGTTTGTACAGATAACATCAACAACTTTTATTTATATAGCACCTATAATGTAATAAAACATCTCAAGGCACTTCACCAGGAGTGTTATCAAAAAAAAATTGACACCTAGCCATACAAGGACAGATGACTAAAAGCTTGGTCGAAGAGGTAGGTTTTAAGGAACATCTTAAGAGGAAAAGAGAAGTGGGGAGATTTAGGGAGGGAATTCAAGCACTTAAAATCTAGGTAGCTGAAGGCACTGTCAATGGTGGAACATTTACTATCCCTGCTGGAGCGACAGGGATAGTGGATGCATTGGTTGTAAATTAACCAAAATTCCCTGGATTCTGGGGAGCTCCCAGCAGATTGGAAAACTGCAAATGTAACACCCCTATTTAAAAAAAGGAGGCAGACAAAAAGCAGGAAACTATAGACCAGTTAGCCTAACATCTGTGGTTGGGAAAATATTAGAGTCCATTATTAAAGAAGCAGTCGCAGGACATTTGAAAAAGCATAATTCGGTCAGGCAGAGTCAGCATGGATTTATGAAGGGGAAGTCATGTTTGCTGGAATTTGCTGGAATTCTTCGAGGATGTAACGAACAGGGTGGATAAAGGGGAACCAGTGGATGTGGTGTATTTGGACTTCCAGAAGGCATTTGACAAGGTGCCACATAAAAGGTTATTGCACAAGATAAAAGTTCACGGGGTTGGGGGTAATATATCAGCATGGATAGAGGACTGGCTAACTAAACGGTTCATTCTCTGGTTGGCAATCAATAACGAGTGGGGTGCTGCAGGGATCAGTGCTGGGACACCAACTATTTACAATCTATATTAACGATTTGGAAGAAAGGACCGAGTGTAACGTAGACAAGTTTGCTGACGATACAAAGATGGGAGGAAAAACAGTGTATGAGGAGAAAACAAAAAATCTGCAAAAGGACATAGACAGGCTAAGTGAGTGGGCAAAAATTTGGCAGATGGAGTAAAATGTTGGAAAGTGTGAGGTCATGCACTTTGGCAGAAAAAAAAATCAAAGAGCAAGTTATTATTTAAATGGAGAAAAATTGCAAAGTTCTGCAGTACAGCGGGATCTGGGGGTACTTGTGCATGAAACACAAAAGGTTATTATGCAGATACAGCAAGTGATCAGGAAGGCCTTTATTGCAAAGGGGATGGAATATAAAAATCAGGGAAGTCTTGCTATAATAAGGGTATTAGTGAGGCCACACCTGGAATACTGCATACAGTTTTGGTTTCCATATTTACGAAAGGATATACTTGCTTTGGAGGCAGTTCAGAAAAGGTTCACTAGGTTGATTCCAGAGATGAGGGGATTAACTTATGAGGAAAGGTTGAGGAGGTTGGGCCTCTACTCATTGGAATTCAGAAGAATGAGAGGTGATCTTATCGAAACGTATAAGATTATGAGGGGGCTTGACAAGGTGGATGCAGAGAGGATGTTTCCACATAGGGAAGACTAGAACTAGGGGGCATAATCTTAGAATAAGGGGCCGCCCATTTAAAACTGAGATGAGGAGGAATTTCTTCTCTGAGGGTTGTAAATCTGTGCAATTCGCTGCTTCAGAGAGCTGTGGAAGCTGGGACATTGAATAAATTTAACAGAGATCGACAGTTTCTTAACCGATAAAGAATTAAGGGGTTATGGGGAGCGGGCAGGGAAGTGGAACTGAGTCCATGATTGGATCAGCCATGATCGTATTAAATGGCGGAGCAGGCTCAAGGAGCCATATGGCCTACTCCTGCTCCTATTTCTTATGTTATGTTCTAAACATTTAAAATTGGGGACTTTCCAAAGGCCAGAATAGACGGATCGCAGAGGTCTAGGGTGATTATAGTGCTGGAGGAGATTACAGAGGTGAGGCCTAGAAGGATTTGAAAACAAGAATGAGAATTTTTAAATTGAGGCGTTGCTTAACTGGGAGCCAATGTAGGTCAGCAAGCACAGGGGTGATGGGCAAGCGAGACTTGCTACGAGTTAGCACACGGGTGGCAGAGATTTGGATCACCTCAAGTTTATGGAGGGTTAGAACTAGGGAGGCCAGCTGGAATGCATTGGAATAGTCAAGTCTAGAGGTGATAAAGGCATGGATGAGGGTTTCAGCAGCTGCTAAGTTGAGGTAAGTGCAGAGACACGAGATAATACGAAGGTGGACTGGGCAGTCTTAGTGGTAGAACGGATATGAGTTAGGAAGCTCAATTTGTGAGCAAATATTATACCAAGGTTGCGAACAGACTTGGTCAAGAAGAGATTGAATCAGTGGAAAAGGAATGGAGTTTGTGGCATGAACTGAAAACAGTGGCATTGGTCTTTGATATTTAATTGTAGGAAATTTCTACTCATCCAGTGCTGGATGTCAGACAAGCAGTCTTGACAGTATAGAGACGGTGGCGGATTAGAGATGGAGGAGAGATAGAGCAGTATATCAACAGCATACATGTGAAAACTCATGTTGTGTTGTCGGATGAAGTCACAGAGGGCAGCATGTAGTTGAGAAATAGGAGGGACCAAAGATAGTTCCTTGGGGAACACCAGAAGTGTCAGTGCGCGATCGGGAAGAACTTCTATGATTCTATGGTTAAGGGTGGAAAGATAGGAATGAAACCAGGCGAATGCAGTCCCATTCAGCCAGACGACGTGTCAAAAGCTGCAGACAAGTCCAGAAGGATGAGAAGGGATAGATTACCTTTAGTAACTACCCATTGCTTACTCAGAACCAAGGCAGTCACCTCTGAGGAAATCCCTTTTTGTGCAGAATCCCCTTTCTGCCATATTTTAAAGATTGATTTTATTTTGAAAACGTTTAGACACTTTGAAGTGATGTATTGCTGGAACTACAATTGGTGCCTATTCATTTAGGTTTATATATAAGCACCATTTTGGAATCTTCCATAGAACAGTAACTGTTTTCTTAAATTATTTAGGGAAAAAGGGCTTTACAGTCCCGTGAAACGACAGCAGAATTCAGAAAGCAACAGGGATGAAGACTCAGAGTCTTGGGTCAGCAGGGAGCTCGGGTTGACCTGTGCAGATTTGGATGAGGTCTGTATTTGCATTTCTACATGAGATGGCTTCTCAGAGTTGTGATTTTAATCCATGTTGTTGGTGTGATGAGGTGTGTACACAAAATGTTCAAGAAGACAATCATATTTGAGGAAGTGTCACCAAGTCTTTACTTGACTAAAACCAGATTCCATCATTTCTCATTCTTTTAAACAAAAGGTGATAACTTGCACAATGGATCTTAGTCTTTTGTACATATTTCTCAATTTAGGAACAAAGTTCCATTGCAACTCAATATACTTCCTGTCTGTGCATATTATAATCTGCTGACCTGTAATGATCACAATAGATTGAAGATGGTAAATGTAAATCACTGATTTTAACAAATAAAAGATTGTAATTAGGCATTACAAAATGTGCAAGTGAAAGAAGATAAAAAGTATCTCCTGTGTAGGTTAAAATTATAATGTAAATTTACAAGCCCAGCAACCATTTTACAACCCCAAAAAAGCAATGTGGTTGACTTTTAACAGCCCTCTCAAAGGACCTAGCAAGCCACTCAGTTTGTATCAAACTGCTCCCAGCAATTCAAGAACATCTATCACTTTCTCAGGGCAACTAGAGATGGCCAATAATTGCTGGTGACGCTCACATCCAGATAATGAAAAAAAAATCCCCATTCCCAGCAGAGCCCATGGTTGAAGGGGACTTGGGCTGGAGAATTGTTGCTACAGTGTTATAGTCCATCTCTGACCCACACTCCCTTTAACCATGGCTCCTCACTTGGAGCATGGAATCGGTGGCTTTACCCAATGTTCTTTCGACTACCATATTTTGTTGTACAGATAGTGTTCATCTATTATTTTTGAAGCTGGTAATCACTATCTAATCTAACAAAAAGTTCTACTGATGATGCACGAGTTAAATGAGAATTCACTACAACTAATTGCCTTACTTTTGTATAACCATTGTCCAGTTTAGAATCAGCTCAGATTACTGACTGCTTGTTGTGCTCATCTCTGGCTGCCAATAAATCATAAGTATTCATGGTGATGACAACTGTCTTCAATCAGTCCATTTGTAATAAATAAAACTAAATTGCAAATCAGATGTAATTTTCATATGTAGATTGTTCCGGTAGATGGAAATGAAAAAGGGCAGCAGCCTCCCACCTATCTTACTTTGGTCTGGCCCTTGTCCAGCTTGTCTTTTTCTGCTTTGTGTTCAGGTGCAGGTGGCCCTACAGCTACAAACGCACACAACAGTTTGGTTCTTAGAGAACTGGCAACAGTTTGCTGATCATGTCGCAACACTTACAAAGGCAATAGCTCGATCCCCTTTCAAGTAAGTTAAATTTCACTTTAAATAAAGCTATCAGTGAATATCCATGCATCAGAGAAACCAAGGTGCTATCTTCCTTAAAACATCAATTTGGAAAAGTGTATTTCTTTCTGTTGGGTACAAATTAAAGCCTAATTTTTTCATTTTTCAGACAATGACTGGTACTGCTCATTTTGGGCCATGAGGTCCACTGTGTTGATACTGCTGCAGAATTTTGGTCCAATGCCATAAGTATGCAGGAGAGATGTCAATATAGTAAGATCAAATCACTGCTCAAGGGTTGACGCCAATGTTTTTTCTGCTGTGTTTATACTACATCAACACCACTGGTGTTCTAACAGGAAACCCTTATCGATAGCATTACTTTGAGGCAGGAAAGGTACACATTATTCTCACAGACAACCCAAAACCCTGGCTTTGTTAATTTCGATAAATAAACCCTAGCTTATTTCCATAAGTCTTCAGTTGATTGGCTAAATATTCCTCTCTAAAGAGTTGATCAAGCAACACAACCAATTCAATGTTTCCACTCGACACGACATCACATCTAGTCAGAATCACTGGCCTTTTATGTTGTATGTGGTCAGTAGGTTGGAGTGTTATCTTCACCAGTGATCACAATACTATGTTTATTTACAGTCCTATTAATCCTACGGCTCTGAGCTAGTTTATAGAATTATGGTTTTTCAGATTCATTCCATTTGGAATTGAGCTTTTAATTTTGAAGACAGTAATTAAAGGAATGTGTTTTCAAAAAAAAAAACAACTTTTGAAAAAACAAAAACTTTTTTTGACAAGACACTGTTGTGACAATAATTTTGTTTAGAAAGCAGACAGAGAAAATGACCTTCTCCTTCTGCCCTGATGGGACGTGGTCCACTGGTGTGAAAGTGGATAAGGATGGAAAGGGCCTCCTGAAATTGTGGAAAAAACAGCTTCAGCAGCTCAACAGGATCACCCAACCAGTGGCAATGGCTATAGCACAAGCCTATCCTACACCACAGCTGCTCTTGCGGGTAATGGCAGCTATATAGAATATCTGCCATTTCTTCTCATATCTACGCTAATATTTTCCACTCTCTTCCCATCTGTGTTAATATTTTGCATTCTTCATCCTGCCGGTTTATTAATTTACAGTGAAACCTTGATTATCCATAGTCTTTATTATCTGCAACAGTTTCCATGAAATTGGGTTACCACCAGGATTTGAAGCTAAAATTAAGTTATTTTTTTTTTTTATTGATTTCTCAGGATCTAGGTCCTTGATTCAGCCAGGTAAGTAGCTGTTATTATGGATATCCAACATACGATAACTATCCATGCTGCTCTGATATATAGCTTTAGGCCAGGGAACCATCAGGAGATCGGCTGCAAGCAATTTCCCCCAAGAATATATCATTAAAAAAAATATGGGAAAATGTTGGTCTTATCTGCACATGCTAGAAACTGGATTAGATAAATAAATAGTCCAGTCAGAAACTAGAAACTAAGTATAGGGGTTGAAGGGACTCAATTATCTTCAATTTTAATTATTCATCAATTATTCTAATTGATAGCAATTGACTGCTATGATTAGCTAACAACTCTATTATTGTTCTAACATGTGATGACCAGAACGTTAGAAGGCGAACGAGATAGACCCCTGTCTTTTTCCAGCTGGAAATTCCCATGTTTCTATGACCTTTTCCATTTTGAGGGATAATTGAGGTTCTACTGTATTTTCATTGCAAACAACTATATACTAATAAAAATGCTTCTAAAAATGTAGTTTAATTTTAAAAATAGCAAATTAATACATCTCCACTTTGTCAAGCTATCAGATGTAATTACAGGAACTGAGTCATTAGCAAAAGAGCGTCATTTTACTGAAAGGCCATCTGGGAAGGAGGGAACAGAAAATTCTTACAGCACAGGGGGTAGCCATTCGACCCACTAAGCCTGTGTGAGCTCTCTGAAAAAGATGCTTACTTAGTCCCATTCCCCACATCCTTTAAAATTTTATCTATTTCAAATATTTATCTATTTCTCTTTTAAAATGCTATTATTGGATTTCGCTTCCCTAACCATTTCTGATAGGGTATGTGGCGTCTCAACAACTTACTGTGTTAAAAACAAAATCTCCTAATCTCGTCCTTTGTTCTTCTAGTGATCGTAAATTTTTGCTCTGCAGAAATAGTTTCTCCCTCTTTACATGATCGAAACTCTCCATAACTTCAACAACTTTATCAGTTCTCTTAACCTTTGTTCCAAAAAAAATACCTAGGTACTGTAGTCTCTCCTCAAACTAAAGCCACTCATTCCTGGTTTTGTCTTAAGTAAATGTCATCTGCATTCTCTCTATGGCAGTGGAATCCTTCCTAAAGTATGACACCTAAAACTGACAATATTCTAACTGCAGGCTAATCAATGATTTGCATAGGTTTAGCATTGCCTCTGCTTTTCTGCTTCCATTTATAAAACATGGGATCAGATATTTTTATTTTCCCAGCTTTCCCACCTATCCACCCACACTAAATGTCTTATGTATCCAAACCCCTAAATCTCTCTGCTCCTGGACTCTGTTCTACCATTTGACATATATTTCATTTCTTTATTCTTTCTCTCACAATGTATCATTAATTTTTCGACATTAAAATTCATCTGACATACGTCAGTCTAATTTGCACTCTTGAAATTATTTACAGTTCTATATAACAGAATTTTACAAAAAAGACCATTAAGCTCATAGTCTGTGCCAGCTCTTTGCTAGAGCAATCAGAAACTAATCCCACTGCCCACTCTCACTCAATAGGCCTGTATCCTCTGCTTACTGTCCTATAGAATAGAAGTTTACAGAAAAGGAGACCATTAAGCTCATAGTCTGTGCCAGTTCTTTGCTAAAGCAATTAAAAATGAATCTCACTGCCCGGTTCTCCCTCAATAGTCCTGTATCCTCTGCTCCAAAATATTCAGTTTTCTCTTAAAAGATACAATGGATTCTGCCTCAACCATCCCATGTGACAAAAGCATTCGATGCAACAATTCTGCATAAAATACATTTCTTCCAGAGTTTCATCTTGATTTTTAGTGCGTATTTTAAATTGATGAACCCTTATCACTGACTGCAACTAGAGGAAATAGTATCCTCCTATTCATACAAGCATACAAAAAGACAAGATAGGAAAGGACCAGTTTAACCATCGAGCCTGTCCCATATATTTATGGTGCCACTGATCATCATGCTCCACACCCACCAACATAAGAACATAACATAAAAATAGGAGCAGGAATAGGAGCCTGCTTCGCCATTCTACATCAACTCCACTTTCCCACCCTAGCCCTATATCCCTCGATTCCCTTAGTGTCCAAAAATATATCGATCTCAGTCTTGAATGACTGAGCATCCACAGTCTCTGGGGTGGAGATTCCAGAAACCACCCAAGGCCAATTCAGGGAAAATAAATCTGGGAAATTCTTCTCCGATCTCTGAAGACAATCAAATGAGTTCCGGATCATCACATGATCATGAGACACATTACCCAATACTCCACCTACTTCATTGTGATAGCAGCCACATCTAGGAACTCCTCCAGCTCCATTTTGAATGCTTGCAAATCTGCACTCATTGCACAAACGGTCAACTTGTTCCAAAAGATCAGTGACTCTCTGCGAAGAGAGAAACCTCCTGACATCCAACCTAGTTCTATACACATGTAACTTTTATGCATCTCGTCAGGAAAATGCTAGAATCCATTATTAAGGAAATGGTAGCAGGGCACTTAGAAAATCATAATATGATTAGGCATAGTCAATTTGGTTTTAGGGAAATCATGTTTAACAAATTTATTAGAGTTTTTTTTGAGGATGTAACTAGCAAGGTAGATAAATAGGAATCAGTGGATGTAGTATATTTGGATTTCCAAAAGGCATTCGATATGGTGCCACATAAAAGGTTGCTACACAAAATAAGGGGTCATAGGGTTAGGGGTAATATATTAGCTTGGATAGAGGATTGGTTAACAGACAAAAAACAGAGAGTAGGGATAAACGGGTAATTTTTCGGTTGACAGGCTGTACCTAATGGGGTGCCGCAAGGATAAGTACTGGGGCCTCAGCTATTTACAATCTACATTAATGACTTAGTTGAAGGGACCGAGTGCAATGATACAAGTTTGCTGATGATACAAAGCTAGGTGGGAAAGTAAGCTGTGAGCAGGACACAAAGAACCTGCAAAGGGATATAGACAGGTTAGGTGAGTGGGCAGTAAGGTGGCAGATGGAGTATAATGTGAGGTTATTCTCTTTGGTAGGAAGAATACAAAAACAATATTCTTTAAATGATGAGAAATTATTAAATGTTGATGTTCAGAGAGATTCAGATGATTTTTTTATATTTGTTCCATGCTGCGAGTGTCGCTGGCAAGGCCAGCATTTATTGCCCATCCCTAATTGCCCCTGAGAAGGTGATAGTGAGCCACCTTTTTGAATCGCAGCAGTCCTTGTGGTGAAGGTTCTCCCACGGTGCTGTTAGGGAGGGAGTTCCAAGACTGTGACCCAGTGACAATGAAGGAACAGGGATATATTTCCAAGTCAGGATGGTGTGCAACTTGGAGAGGAACTTGCAGGTGACAGTGTTCCCATGCACCTGCTGCCCTTGTTCTTCTAGGTGGTAGAGGTCGCGGGTTTGGGAGGTGCTGACGAAGAAACCTTGGTGAGTTGCTGCAGTGCATCTTGTAGATGGTACACATTGCAGCCATAGTGCGCCGGTGGTGGAGGGAGTGAATGTTGAAGGTGGTGAATGGGGTGCCAGTCAAGCGGGCTGCTTTGACCTGGGTGGTGTCGTGCTTCTTGAGTGTTGTTGGAGCTGCACACATCCAGGAGAATATTCCATCACACTTCTGACTTATGCCTTGTAGATAGTGGAAAGACTTTGGGAAGTCAAGAAGTGAGACACTTGTCCCAGAATATCCAGCTTCTGACCTGCTCTTGTTGCCATGGTATTTATGTGGTTGGTTCAGTTAAGTTTCTGATCAAAGTTGACCACCAGGATATTGATGGTGGGGATTCAGCGATGGTAATGCGTTTGAACATCAAGATGAGATGGTTAAACTCTCGCTTGTTGGAGGTGGTCATTGCCTGGCACTTGTGTGGCGTGAATGTTACTTGCCACTTATCAATCCAAGCCTGACCAGGTCTTGCTGCATGCTGACATGAACTGCTTCATTTTCTGAGGAGTTGGGAATGGAACTGAACACTGTGCAATCATCAGCAAACATCCCCACTTCTGACCTTATGATAGAGGGCAGGTCATTGATGAAGCTGCTGAAGATGGTTGGGCCTAAGACACTGCCCTGAGAAACTCCTGCAGCGATGTTCTGGGGCTGGGATGATTGACATCCAACAACCACAACCATCTTCCTTTGTGCTAAGTATGACTCCAGTCAGTGGAGAGTTTTCCCCCTGATTACCATTGACTTCAATTTTATTAGGGCACCTTGGTGCCATACTCAGTCAAATGCTGCCCTGATGTCAAGGGCAGTCACTCTCACCTCACCACTGGAATTCAGCTCTTTTGTCCATGTTTGGACCAAGGCTGTAATGAGGTCTGCAGCTGAGTGGTTCTGGTGAAACCCAAACTGAGCATTGGTAAGTAGGTTATTGATGAGTATGTACTGCTTGATAGCACTGTCGATGACTCCTTCCATCACTTTGCTGATGATTGAGAGTAGACGGATGGGGCGGTAATTGGCCGGATTGGACTTGTCCTGCTTTTCCATTACAGGACATAGATGAGCAGTTTTCCACATTGTTGGGTGGATGCCAGTGTTGTTGTACCTGTACTGGAACAGCTTGGCTAGAGGCATGGCTAATTCTGGAGCGCAAGTCTTCAGCACGACAGCCGGAATGCTGTCAGGGCCCATGGCCTTTGCAGTATCCAGTGTACTCAGCAGTTTCTTGATATCATGTGGAGTGAATCGAATTGCTGAAGACTGGCTTCTGTGATGGTGGGGATCTCAGAAGGAGGCTGATATGGATGATCCACTCGGCTCTTCTGGCTGAAGATGGTTGCAAACGCTTCAGCCTTGTCTTTTGCACTTGTGTACTGGGCTTCGCCATTATTGAGGATGGGGATATTCATGAAGTTTCCTCCTCCCGTTGTTTAATTGTCTACCACCATTCATGACTGGATATGGCAGGACTGCTTTGATGTGATCTGTTGATTGTGGAATCGCTTATCTTGGTTTATAGCATGCTGATTCCGCTGCTTAGCATGCATGTAGTGCTGTGTTGCAAAAGGCACCAGGCCCCAAGATCAAGAAATTTTTGGACTCTAGGGGAATCAGGGGATATGGGGATCGGGCGGGAAAGTGGAGTTGAGGTCGAAGATCAGCAATAATCTTATTGAATGGTGGAGCAAGCGCGAAGGGCCGTATGGCCTACTCCTGCTCCTCATTCTGATGTCCTTGTACAGGAAACACAAAGTTAGCATGCAGGTACAGCAAGCAATTAGGAAGACAAATGGCATGTTGGCCTTTATTGCAAAGGGGTTGGAGTACAAGAGTAAGAAAGTCTTACAACAATTGTACTGGGCTTTGGCGAGACTACACCTGGAGTACTATGCAGTTTTGGTATCCTTATCGGAGAAAGGACATACATGCCTCAGTGGTGGTGCAACAAAGGTTCACTAGATTGATCTCTGGGATGAGAGGGTTGTCCTATGAGGAGAGATAAGAGTAGATTGGGCCTATACTGTCTGGAGTTTAGATGAATGAGAGGTGACCTCATTGAAACTGATGGGGATTGACAGGGTAGATGCGGAGAGGTTGTTTCCCCTGGCTGGAGAGTCTAGAACTAGGGTTCATAGGCTCAGGATAAGGGGTTGGCCATTTAAGACTGAGATGAGGAGGAATTTCTTCACTCAGAGGGTTGTGAATCTTTGGAATTCTCTATTCTAAAAGGGCTGTGGATGCTGAGTCATTGAGTATATTCAAGGTTGAGATAGAGATATAGAGATAGAGAGAAATAGATTTAGATAGATAAGACTTTTGGACTCTAGGGTAATCAAGGGATATGGGGATAGTGCGGAAAAGGAGTTGAGGTTGAAGATCAGTTTATGATAGTGATTGGCGGAGCATGCTCGAAGGGCCATATAGCCTACTCCTGCTCCCAATTCTTATGTAAAAACTAGTTATTTACTCTTGCCCTTGTAACAGTTAGCCACACTCCCTATTTTGACACTGTACCCTCTACAGCAGAGTCCAGATCTTTAACATATCTAAATAGAGAAAAAAGAAAAAAAGTGAACAGCCCCTCCTCCCCCCAGGGACATGTGTTTACAGTGTTGCAATCTGGGAAACATCGGTTAATCACTGCTCTTTTTTTCTGTCCGTTAACCAACTTCCTATCCATTTTGCCACATTCCCTTTAACATCCTGTGCATTGATTTAAAAAAAGATATAGGTCAAGTAGTTTCCTCTGCAGCATCTTAAACACAGTTTGAAAACACACAAATGTCCACCGCATCTCCTCTATCAAAACACTTATTTCTTCCAAGAGCCATTAAATGTCTCACCCATGGATGGATTATCTTTACAAATCTGTGCTGGCTGACTTTAATTAGCCCATATCTTTCTGTGTTAGCTACTAATTGTATCCCATATTTATGGCCTCAAGAAGGTTACCATTACCTATGCTAAGCTGACCCTAGTCAAGTTACTGGATGTATCCTTTTATTACTTTCTGAACTGATGTTACACTGGCATCCCTCCAATTTTCCAGCACTACAGGTTTGAAAGATTGATGTCATACAGCTTCCCTCAGCATTCGAGAATGTATGCAATCAGGGCCACTTTTGAGTTCCACAATTTTTCAGTGCTTATCTCGAGTTATCCTGTACAATTGCTTCATCATATCCTCTTGCACCCTTTTATTCACATTGCCACACTTTTCTGTGAAGATTGGAGGCGAGTACTCATTCAATATCTTTGCTTTTATTTCATCTTCCGTAAGGTTCCAAATCATTTGCTATTATTTCATCTTCCATAAGGATCCAAATCAGCTCTACCTTTCCTTTAACTGTTTTTACTTTGTGTTTATAGAATCCTTTTACCCTTTTGTTATTGCCAGTTTTTATTCATGCTTTCTTAGAAAATATAGAGCAGAAGCAAAAAAAAAGCCGATCATTTTTTGTTATTGGTCCTAAATTTGTCATTTGTCTCTTTTTAATCCTTATTCTCAAACTGAAGAGTGCCAAAAAGCTGGAGTTATTTGATGACTAGAGAATGTTTAGTTTGTACCCGGAACAAGAAGGGAGGGAGAACAGCCAGTTGTCGTGGTGCACATTGGTACCAACGACATAGGTAAAAAAAGGGATGAGGTCCTACGAGACGAATTTAAGGAGCTAGGAGCTAAATTTAAAAAGTAGGACCTCAAAAGTAGTAATCTCGGGATTGCTACCAGTGCCACGTGCTAGTCAGAGTAGAAATCGCAGGATAGCACAGATGAATACGTGGCTTGAGCAGTGGTGCAGCAGGGAGGGATTCAAATTCCTGGGGCATTGGAACAGGTTCTGGGGGAGGTGGGACCAGTACAAACTGGACGGTCTGCACTTGGGCAGGACCGGAACCAATGTCCTAGGGGGAGTGTTTGCTAGTGCTCTTGGTGAGGAGTTAAACTAATATGGCAGGGGGATGGGAACCAATACAGGGAGACAGAGGGAAACAAAAAGGAGACAAAAACAAAAGACAGAAAAGAGATGAGTAAAAGTGGAGGGCAGAGAAACCAAAGGCAAGAAACAAAAAGGGCCACTGAATATAAAAGGGCTGGGCTGCAGGAGGGGTCAAAACTAAAAATCATGGTTTAAAAACTATGATGAAAACACTCTACCTAAATGCACGCAGCATTCGAAATAAAGTAAATGAGTTGACGGCACAAATCATTACAAATGGGTATGATTTGGTGGCCATTACAGAAACATGGTTGCAAGGTGGCCAAGACTGGGAATTAAACATACAGGGGTATCTGACGATTCAGAAAGATAGGCAAGAAGGGAAAGGAGGTGGGGTAGCTCTGTTAATAAAATATGATATCAGGGCAGTTGTGAGGGATGATATTGGCTCCAATGAACAAAATGTTGAATCATTGTGGGTGGAGATTAGAGATAGTAAAGGGAAAAAGTCACTGGTCGGCGTAGTTTATAGGCCCCCAAATAATAACTTCACGGTGGGGCGGTCAATAATCAAGGGAATAATGGAGGCATGTGAAAAAGGAACGGCAGTAGTCATGGGGGATTTTAACCTACATATCGCTTCGTCAAATCAAATCGCACGGGGTAGCCTGGAGGAGGAATTCATAGAATGCATACGGGATTGTTTCTTAGAACAGTATGTAACAGAATCTACAAGGGAGCAAGCCATCTTAGATCTGGTCTTGTGTAATGAGACAGGAAAAATAAACGATCTCCTCGTAAAAGATCCTCTCGGAATGAGTGATCACAATATGGTTGAATTTGTAATACAGATTGAGGATGAGGAAGTTGTGTCAGAAACGAGCGTACTATGCTTAAACAAAGGGGACTACAGTGGGATGAGGGCAGAGTTGGTTAAAGTAGACTGGAAACAAGGACTAAACGGTGGCACAATTGAGGAACAGTGGAGGACTTTTAAGGAGCTCTTTCATAGTGTGCAACAAAAATATATTCCAGTGAAAAAGAAGGGCGGCAAGAGAAGGGATAACCAGCCGTGGATAACCAAGGAAATAAAGGAAAGTATCAAATCAAAGACCAATGGTGGCCAAGGTTAGTGGGAAACTCGAGGATTGGGAAAATTTTAAGCAACAGCAAAGAATGACTAAAAAAGCAATAAAAGAAAGGGAAGATAGATTACGAAGGTAAACTTGCGCAAATCATAAAAACAGATAGTAAAAGCTTTTACAGATATATAAAACGGAAAAGAGTGACTAAAGTAAATGTTGGTCCCTTAAAAGATGAAAAGGGGATTTAATAATGGGAAATGTGGAAATGGCTGAGACCTTAAACAATTATTTTGCTTCCGTATTCACAGTGGAAGACACAAAAAACCATGCCAAAATTTGCAGGCCACAGGAATGTGGGAAGGGAGGACCTGGAGACAATCACTATCACTAGGGGGGGTAGTGCTGGACAGGCTAATGGGACTCAAGGTAGACAAGTCCCCTGGTCCTGATGAAATGCATCCCAGGGTATTAAAAGAGATGGCGGAAGTTATAGCAGATGCATTCGTTATAATCTACCAAAATTCTCTGGACTCTGGGGAGGTACCAGCGGATTGGAAAGCAGCTAATGTAACACCTCTGTTTAAAAAAGGGGGCAGACAAAAGGCAGGTAACTATAGGCCGGTTAGTTTAACATCTGTAGTGGGGAAAATGCTTGAAACTATTAAGGAAGAAATAGCGGGACATCTAGATAGGAATAGTGCAATCAAGCAGACGCAGCATGGATTCATGTAAGGGAAATCATGTTTAACTAACTTACTGGAATTCTTTGAGGATATAACGAGCATGGTGGATAGAGGTGGACCGATGGATGTAGTGTATTTAGATTTCCAAAAGGCATTCGATAAGGTGCCACACAAAAGGTTACTGCAGAAGATAAAGGTACATGGAGTCAGAGGAAATATATTAGCATGGATAGAGAATTGGCTGGCGAACAGAAAGCAGAGAGTCGGGATAAATGGGTCCTTTTCCGGTTGGAAATCAGTGGTTAGTGGTGTGCCACAGGGATCAGTGCTGGGACCACAACTGTTTACAATATACATAGATGACCTAGAAGAGGGGACAGAGTGTAGTGCAACAAAATTTGCAGATGACACTAAAATTAGTGGGAAAGCAGGTTGTGTAGAGGACTCAGAGGCTGCAAGGAGATTTGGATAGGTTAAGCGAATGGGCTAAGGTTTGGCAGATGGAATACAATATCGGAAAGTGTGAGGTCATCCACCTTGGGGAAAAAAAAACAGTAAAAGGGAATATTATTTGAATGGGGAGAAATTACAACATGCTGTGGTGCAGAGGGACCTGGGGGTCCTTGTGCATGAATCCCAAAAAGGTTAGTTTGCAGGTGCAGCAGGTAATCAGGAAGGCAAATGGAATGTTGGCCTTCATTGCGAGAGGGATGGAGTACAAAAGCAGGGAGGTCTTGCTGCAACTGTATAAGGTATTGGTAAGGCCGCACCTGGAGTACTGCGTGCAGTTTTGGTCACCTTACTTAAGGAAGGATATACTAAGCTTTGGAAGGGGTACAGAGACAATTCACTAGGCTGATTCCAGAAATGAGGGGGTTACCTTATGATAGATTGAGTAGACTGGGTCTTTACTCCTTGGAGTTCAGAAGGATGAGAGGTGATCTTATAGAAACATTTAAAATCATGAAAGGGATAGACAAGATAGAGGCAGAGACGTTGTTTCCATTGGTAGGGGAGACTAGAACTAGGGGGCACAGCCTCAAAATACGGAGGAACCAATTTAAAACCAAGTTGAGAAAGAATTTCTTCTCCCAGAGGGTTGTGAATCTGTGGAATTCTCTGCCCAAGGAAGCAGTTGAGGCTAGCTCATTGAATGTTTTCAAGTCAAAGATAGATAGATTTTTAACCAATAAGGGAATTAAGGGTTACGGGGAGAGGGCGGGTAAGTGGAGCTGAGTCCACGACCAGATCAGCCATGATCTTGTTGAATGGCGGAGCAGGCTCGAGGGGCTAGATGGCCTACTCCTGTTCCTAATTCTTATGTTCTTATATCATTGAAGATTTCCCTTTATTTTATCTGCCAACTGATTCTATTTTCTGCAGTCATGTACTCTTACTTTTGACTGTTCCTGCTCCTTTCCAATTTTATCAAACCCAATTATCGATGGTCACTGTTTTAGATGATTCCGTACATACATGCCTCATTTCAATTCCTAGAACTGCCTTGTTAGACTAATAGCATACTGGTACAGAAAGCAGTCCTGGACACATTGTAGAAACCTAATCACTTCTTAGCCATTTAATTAATCTTACCCCAGTTTATCTTTAGATAGTTAGTCATCCATTATTTTAGTCCTGTTCCTGCATTTTTCTAAATTCACCTACATTAACTCTTGTATCCTTTTTCCACTGGTCCCAAAAGATTAACCATTCCCTTATTCCTTAACTCAAATCAAATAGATTCAGTTTTTGTACCATGCCTTTTTCATTTCTATGGTCCATCAACTCTGATCTGTAACTGTTAATAAAGATGTGGAGAATGTTTACAATCTGATATAGGCAAAATTATGCTTTGAAAAAAAAAGATTCATTCACAGTTGTGCCTTAACATTATGCATTTAAAGGCTTATAGACAGTGTACCACAGAGTGGGAGAAGCAGAATCTTCTATCAGAGGTTAAAGTGTATGCTGGAGGAAAACGCGTGGATCGACGGATTGGACCAGACATATCACGCAGGTTGTATATTTTCATGACGTCAGAAAATCCTGACATAGTTTTGGACAAAAGTGGCTAAATACATTAGATGAAAGAACTCGTTTCATTTTACCATCTGCCTTTATGAACAGCACACTTCTTTTTAAATAGAAACAGAAGAGTTTGCCATGTTGGAATATAAAATTTGTACGAGTTATGTGATACAGCTAACTATGCTACTCAGTTTAGAGTTAGAAATACTGTTAGTGGCACTTGAAATCTTTTATACGATATGTGTGAACTCTAAACTGGTTTATTTTATTAAATCAGTACTATTTTTTAACTACCATTTCTTGTAATGGATTAACAAATACTTTCACATGAGCAGGATGTCAACACAAGCAAGTTTTTAAAATCGCCTTTCTACACATTATATACAAAACACAGCATGACTGCACTAATCTGCTCATCACCATGGCTACACACAAATAATAGCATCACAACACTGAAACAGCAAACGTAGAATTTTCCAAGTAGATTTTGCTCAAAGCACAATATTTTTCTAAAATTATACTAAGACTCAGCATGAACAAGACATGGAAAAGAACAAACGTGCATTTATATTCGGATTGTCAATTAATTAGTTAACCTCTGTCCTAAAATATTAATTGCCAAAACAATTAACACAATAATTGCGCAAGTTTGATTTGTCTCCGGCAATATTCCAAGCAGAGAAGGGAAACAGTGGGGGTAATTTTAACCTAACTCTCTGGATTGGTAAGGTTAAAATTACCCCCGCCCCCCTTATGCATTGAGCACCTTCCTCACTGTTGGCTCAGAGTCCGCACCACAGGAGCCATCAGCTACAAAGTAGCCACCAGGTAACAAAAGCCTTGTTCTCGGATGCACCCGAGTTACGGTAAGGGGTCACTAGAATAGGACTGGGAACCGGGCCGAATACGAGGTAGCTGTGGGCAGCCTCATTCCCTTCCAGTTGCTCCTTCTTCCTTCTCCCTCCTCCCTCCCACCACCCCCCCCCCCCCCCCACTTTAATTAACCTGCTCTGTTAAAAGCCTTTTCTTTTTAAAATTCCTTGCAACAATATATACTGATAATTATCCCAACACAGTCTGAGGGGGAAAAAGTGTGAAGGGCAAGGATGGGGAGGAATTCTTGAAATGTGTACAGGTGACCTTTCTTGATCAGTGTGTTTCTAGCCCAACAAGGAAGGAAGCAGAACTGGATCTAGTTCTGGGGATTGAAGTGGGAGAGTATTTTGGAAAAAGTGATTACTATTAGGCTTAGAGTAGAGTAGTTATGGAAAAAGGACAAGGAACAATCAAAAGGTGAAGGTTCTCAACTGGAAGAGGACTAATTTTAGCGAGTTAGGGATGTGGCCCAGGTATGACTTTGATAAGGGCCATTTCAGCCCTGCGACAGGAACGGAAACCTGACTGGAGATGTTTAAACACGAGTTGCGGGAAAGATGGGCATGGATTTGGGAAGTTACAACATGTTCAAGGACTTGAGGAAAAGGAGATTGGCGATGGGGGTAGTACTTTCCTAGGACAGAGGGCTCAAACATGGATTTTATTTGATGGGGTGGGGGGGGGGGGGGGGCGTGATAACAGCAGATTCAAAAAGGAAAGTGACAGTACCGGACATCAGCATCAGCTAGCATGGGGGCCAGGAAGGGAAGTTGGGTGGTCAGAGGTTTAGCGGAAATAGGGTCGAGAGAGCAGGAGATGGGTCTTGTGGACAAAAATGACCTTGGAGAGGGCTGGAGGGGAGATAGGAGAGAAATTAGTGATGCAAGTCCAGGGTTAGGTGGGCTCGGCAAAGGAAGGGCTGTGGCAGAGGATGGTTTCAATCTTAATCTTGTCTGCCTTCTCAGGTAAGGATGGCTCGGGGAGAGGAAATTATATCGATAATATTGAACAAGTAAATATTGATATGGACAGTTAAAATTACTTTTGTTCATTTCAAAAAATATATTCCTCCTCACCCCAACAGATCAATAGTAGCTACATACAGCATACAACAACAAAGATATTTTGGCATTTCATTTTAGTTACTCTGCTGCTTGATTTGTGCTCCCTTTATTTTTATATTCACCTAGGCAATATCATAACCAGCACTGATTGAACACTATACCCCCTCTTGCTAGAAACCTATCCAAAGTTTGTTGATTTAACAGTTTCTTTTTTATATTAGTCTGGTACCGTCTCAGATTTGGGAGTAATTTTATTCAGAAATCTCCAGCCATTCCATACATCTGTTTAATCACTTCCATCTCTCCCAGTAGCTGGAAGTATTTCGGTGCTCATTAAAGGCAAGCCAAATATAACCAAATTCTCCACTGCTACATAAGCAGGTCTAAATCTTCACCAAAACTTGAGTTTACACATGTTATCAGGATTCAATACAAATCTTCTATATTTCCCTCGACTGTTGTTTGGGCAAAACGCTCCCAATCTTTTGCCACTGGGGGTATAGATTAGTTAATCCTATCATTTGGAGCCTCTCCTGACCTGGTCAAGATTCTGTTCTGATGCAGGAAACTACAAGTATAAACCCACATCTTGCTATTCCATAATGGGTCAAAGCACTCTTCTATTAGTTTACTGTTACCAACAGATAAAAGCCCAAAGAATCATTTATAGCAAAATATGACATCTCAGCTTTACAAATAAGTGCTAAATGTGAAGGAAACTATTGGATGGCACTTTCTTCATTGAGTTTGTTACAATTCATAAAATACAATATGAATTTGCTATGTTGCTATCCTGCACATTGCCATAAGGGGGAGGGGAAAACTAAAACTTCTACGAATTTCATTCGGCACAGTGATATCCCTGCCAGGCTGCCAAAGATTTACTATGATGTAACGTCTTTATGCATTAGCACTGCAAAGCAAATTGGCACTGGAACTCTTGAGACAGTAGGCTGTGATGCAAATAGGAGTTCTCTTCTCACCCTCCATCAAAACAACTGAGCACTTAAATCCTTCATGCAAATTGTATGAAAACATGAAAATCGTTTTTAAATCAGCATATCTGTGGGAAATCTTGGAAGGTAACAAATTGGACAAACCCAATTTAAGAACACATTTGTGCAGTTTTAATTAGAATTCTAATCTTGAAGAAAGCCTATTTGGTCAGTGGTGAATGAAGAAGTACTTCAGTTGATGTGTGAAACATTTAAGTTTGCACATTAAGTTTTCAGAGTTAAGAGTATGAAAAGTAAGCAAGAGGCAAGTACAAGAGAGATATGGAAAGAGTTGGGAGTGGCTGGCCAATCACAATAAGTTACATCAAATTAACCCCAGTTTAAACATTAGTTGGGAACGATATTGAGGTTTTCACTCAAAATAATTTGGTCAAATGCTGGGCTTTGCCTTCAGTTCCCAACAAAATGTTTCCATGGCTTTTTTAAAAAACTGGTAAAATTATTAAAAGCAGATTACATGCATGAATACAAATATCATAACCCTATAATCCCTTTTGGTCTTTAATGACTCTAAACATGCAGCACTAACAGAAAAATAACTTGGAGAAATATAAACACTTTGATAAGGCCACGACCCAGCAATAAAATCACAATTAAACTGGTAAATGTAAGCTTGCCACAAAGACATCACTGCTCCAACTGGCGATTGATTTTCTCAAAGTTTTAAGCTAATGTGTGCCACTACAGGATTAGATACATCTGAAGGTAGGAGAGAAATAAGTTAAATACCAAATGGCAAAAATGACAAATATAACCTGTCAGGCTAAGAGTAAAGAGGAGGAGGGAAAAGTCTGAAAAGTAAATAAAAGGAGCTGTAAGCAATTATGTCAGTCAAGAAGAAACATTGGAGAAAACATTGCGATTAAGATAAATTTCAAAAATAGTGTACAAAAGAAACAGTGTAAAGCAATCCACAAATATAAGTGAAGGACAAAATATTTCAGTCAGACCTGTGAGAGAGAAAATTTGAAGCCAAATTGCCCAGTAACTGAAAAAGGAGTATAAATCGTATTGAGTGTCTAGCAGAGGAGAGTGGAACATGGAAGTGTCAAATTACTACCATAAACAGAGCTAGCGATGTTAAACCCCTTTCATTCCAAGCAGCTAGACTATCATTGCACCTTATCAAGAGTAGTTTAAACCAATAGGATTGTCCCAATTGAATGGGAGCTGTCTAGGGCTTGCCCAGAACACAGGTGAAGATGAACTAACAGTTGGTATAGACCCAATTACTCTGGAATACCAAAGGCTACAACTTTACCAAGATAAAGATTTCCACACAGAAGGATACAAATAAATGGTCACCAAGAAAAACAAATCATATGAAGATGCTAAACTAAAAATTGTGAATAATTATCTTAAGTTTTATTCGGGAAACTTATGATGAAATCAACCAGAAGAACTGCATTTGTTCCAGTTATAATTTACAAAACTTGGACTCCAAGGCAGGCATTATTAATGACAATAACTCAGTGAGAAAGCCTTTAATAAAATTCAAGTGAAGAGCCCAGTTCCATGTGACTTCATTTAAAACATGGAACGAGAAAAAAAAATGAGCCTGCAAAGGACGCAATCAGCAATTCAATGAAACACAGCAAATGCCTGGGACAGGAAAGCTGTTATAGTAGGTTGCTGTGTACACAACAGATTAGTGCTAGTGAAAAGCAAGTCAAAACACAGACTTGCTCCCTACATAAAGATACATTAATAGTAGAGATTCCACCTTTAAAAGGTTACTCCAAGAAAGCAGATAGAAGAGTCAACCATTTAATTCAGAGATCAGTAGCCATCTATTTATTAGGTTCTATAGAACACAGTGAAAGATTAAAAGAAAATTTGGTGTGAACAGCTGATTTTTTTTAAAAAAAAGGTCAATTTAACAGAGGGGATAGTGTTCATCTACAGATTTCCTGGCTTTCTCCAGCCTGACAGAAGTCCTTTGTAATTATTTTTTGTCTCTGATACAACAATTAACTCTGACCTAAACTGGAAATTAAAAACGTACGGAAATTATCTAAAGATAAAATCATAATTGTTTACCTTACCAATAGAGGAAATGGTACTTATAAAACACATACATAAAATTTGCTAAAATCATTGTTGTACGTCATATGACTAGTGTTATGAATACATCAATTCATTGACATACTGTGTTTGCAATGTTGTATGATTTACAAATTAATAGCCTTTAGCACTGTATTTGTATGTATAACAATTATGTAAATGTGTTATGACTAAATGCAATCTAATTTAGAATAGTTATGCTGTAATGTACCCTGCCTATGGCTGATTATTTTGCAACACAGAAACAATAGGTATCTGCTCACCGAAAAAGGGGATTTGTAGGAAAGTTATAGCAAATCTTATACTCAAAGTATTTTATGATACTGTATTAGTACCAGGAGAGGTTGGTAGTTGAAGTTTGAGATAGTGATAATGAAGTACATAATACAAATCAAAGGGGAAAATAATTTTCCTTCCAGTCTCATGGTCAAACTATTACAGCACTTAAATTGAGACAACAAACAATAACTTGCACTTTCTACCTTTCAGTTGAAGTTGGGAGAATGTTGTGGCAATAAGCTTGAATCAGACAGTTATAACTGAAGGACATGCTGTGCATTTTAATTGGTATTTTTTGATGAAGAAAGACTTCATATTGAGTGGAGATTCAGTTGTGATAAAGTATTTAAAGTTACATATTAGGCTGCAAGTTAGAGAGTGTAAGGGACTTACTGAACGGGGACAGGCAGAGAATGCGACTCATCTGCAATTGCTCCCGAGCTGGGAGCAGCAGAAATAGGTTTCCGCCACGCCCGGCGCTCCGACCACTTGTCAGCCACACGCCGATCCCTTACTGCCCAACGTCCACCCCTTTATTGCTCCGTGGGGGAAATTGCCCTGCGCGAATTCAGCCGATCTGTACCACTGGCAGCTTCGCGAGGTGGGAAGATATCAGTGGATGGGTGGTGCTGTCGCCATTAAAGGGGAGGATGCACTGCTGTGGCCGCCAACAGGCAGCCTGGCATCCCATCGGGCCGTTGGCCCGACCGAACACTTCCCGGGAGGCCCAGAGCATACTTCCCTTTTAACTGAAGGGGAGAGATGTTGCTACAAGTCAGCGCGGCGGTGATGGACACCGTTCCTCTCCCGACCCTGCCTCAAACTGCTGGGAGGCGGTGTCAGAGTTAAAGAACCAAATTTTCCGACTCTTCCCTCAGACTCCCGCCGGGCAGTAATAATTTGAATAATCTGCCCGAAACGGGGCGGAGGGCAATTTCCCCCCTCTAAAAGTTTAAGCGAAGCACAAGTAAAAGGAGGAATTGATCACACACACACACACGAGAAGGGATGGAAACTTACTACAAACATGCTTGAGGTGCCTGAATCACAAAATCTGCCAAGGTGTCAATCAAAATGTCTTTATATGGTTATCTACACCAATATAAAATCCTTCTGAAAGCAGATGATGGTTACCTTGCTGTATTGACAACAAAGTTTGTACAGTATCACTGTAATCCTGAAAAGTGAGACGCTGTTTGTGATGAATAAGTTGACAATTGTATTATCTTTGTATTAATGGATGTGGTCAAATAAAATAATCAGTAGTATGTAAAGTGTTGCATCAATTCTTCGGGCTGAATTTGCGCAGACTTTGCAACCGGGTTTTTGCTGCGATTTGACCCTCCGCGATGAAAAGCCGGTCGGCGGGATCTTTGGGCACCTTTTTGTGGCGGCGCTTCCACGTACCGCCAGGGAGAGGAGCACTGACGTGAAACGACATGCAATGCCGTGGATTGCGTTAGCGTTGTACTTTTGGCTCTCTCAGGACCCATACTCTGCGCCTAGAATACCGACAAGGTAAAATCTGTTGGTGCAGCCCTGCCAGCAGTGGCAAGTATGGAGACCTGGAAAAAAAGGTAAGTTAAAGTTCTTAAGTTTTAATTATTTTTCAGCGATTTAGTACGCAAGGGCTTTGTGAATGTTTTGTACAATTTTTTTTTTGTCCCCTCCCAAGACATCTCTCGCAGTGCTACTGGTCCCGGACTAAAGTTGCCGAAACTTGCAGTTTGTGCCGCGAATCCTCGTGCAACACCGACTTTACCGTGCAGACGTAAAGGCCGAAAGTTCAGCCGAAAAACGTTAGCGCAGCGAATACTACCGTTTTCACCGAAATCTGAAAATCTAGCGCAAAAAGGTCTTGCAAAGGAAGAAGGTCAAGTATTATAAGAACATTAGCAGCAGGAGCAGGCCACTTGGCCCCTCGCGCCTGCTCCGCCATTTAATATCATGGCTGATCTGATCATGGACGCAGCTCCACTTCCCTGCCTGTTCCCCATAACCCATTATTCCCTCATCGCTCAAAAATTTGTCTATCTATTTATCTATCATTGAAATATATTTATGACCCAGCCTCCACAGCTCTCTGAGGCAGAGAATTCCATAGATTTACAACCCTCAGAGAAGAAATTCCTCCTTTTTAAACTTCATCTCAGTTTTAAATGGGTGGCCCCTTATTCTAAGACTATGTCCCCTAGGAGTGGAGATATCCTCTCTGCATCCACCTTGTCTAGCCCCCTCATTATCTTATATGTTTCGATAAGATCACCTCTCATTCTTCTGAACTCCAATGAGTATAGGCCCAACCTATCTTCATAAGTCAACCCCCTCATCTCCAGAATCAACCTAGTGAACCTTCTCTGAACAGCCTCCAATGCAAGTATATCCTTCCTTAAATACGGAGACCAAAACTGTCTGCAGTTGTAGCAGGACTTCTCTGCTTTTATACTCTATCCCCCTTGCAATAAAGACCAACATTTAATTTGCCTTCCTGATTACTTGCTGTACCTGCATACTAACTTTGTGTGTTTCATGCACAAGGACCCCCCAGGTCCGTTTGTACTGCAGCACTTTGCAATTTTTCTCCATTTAAATTATAATTTGCTTTTCTATTTTTTCTGCCAAAGTGGATAACCTCACATTTTCCCACATTATACTCCATCTGCCAAATTTTTGCCCACTCACTTAGCCTGTCTATATCCCTTTGCAGATTGTTTGTGTCCTTTTCACAATTTGCTTTCCCACCCATCTTTGTATCATCAGCAAACTTGGCTACATTACACAGTCCCTTCATCCAAGTCATTAATATAGATTGTATATAGTTGAGGCCCCAGCACCGATCCCTGCGGCACCCCATTCGTTACTGTTTGCCAACTTGAAAATGACGCATTTATCCCAACTCTCTGTTTTCTGTTAGCCAATCCTCTATCCATGCTAATATATTACCCCCAATCCTGTGAACTTTTATCTTGTGCAGTAACCTTTTATGTGGCACCTTATCGAATGCCTTCTGGAAATCCAAATACACATCGACTGGTTTCCCCCTTAACCACCCGGCTCCTTACATCCTCAAAAAATTCCAGCAAATTTGTCAAACATGATTTCCCTTTCATAAAACCATGCTGACTCTGCTTGATTGAATCATGCTTTTCCAAATGTCCCGCTACTGTTTCCTTAATAATGGACTCCAGCATTTTCCCAACAACAGATGTTAGACTAACTGGTCTATAGTTTCCTGCTTTTTGTCTGCCTCCTTGTTTTTTTTTTTATAAATAGGGGCATTACATATGCGGTTTTCCAATCCACTGGGACAGACCCAGGATCCAGGGAATTTTGGTAGATCACAACCAATGCATCCACTATCTTCGCAGCCACTTCTTTTAAAGATCCTAGGATGTAAGCCATCAGGTCCAGGGGACTTGTCCACCTTTAGTCCCATTATTTTACCAAGTATTACTTCTTTAGTTATAGTGGTTTTATTAAGTTCCTCCCTCCCTATAGCCCCTTGATTATCCACTATTGGAATGTTTTCAGTGTCTTCTACCGTGAAGACCGATACAAAATATTTGTTCAACATCTCTGCATTTCCCTGTTCTCCATTATTAATTCCACAGTCTCATCCTCCTCTAGGGGACCAACATTTACTTTAGCCACTCTTTTCCTTTTTATGTACCTGTAGAAACTCTTACTATCTGGTTTTATATTTTGTGCTAGTTTACTTTCATAATCTATCTTCCCTCATCATTTTTTTAAAAAATCATTCTTTGCTGGTTTTTAAAAGTTTCCCAATAGTCTTGGCCACATTGTATGCCCTTGTTTTCAATTAGATATCATCCCTTATTTCCTTAAGTTAGCTACGGATGGTTATCCCTTCTCTTACAGTTTTTCTTTCTCATTGGGATACATTTTTGTTGCAAGTTATGAAAAATCTCCTTAAATGTCTGCTAGTGCACATCAACCGTCCCATATTTTAATCTATTTTCCGAGTCTACTTTAGCCAACTTTGCCTTCTTACCTTTGTAGTCTCCTTTATTTAAGCTTAGGACACTGGTTTGAGATCCAACTAAATTTGAAATTCAACCATGTTATGGTCACTCATTCCGAGAGGATCCTTTACTAGGAGATTTATTAATACTGTCTCATTACACAGTACTAGATCTAAGATAGCCTGCTCCCTGGTTGGTTCCGCAACGTACTGTTCAAGGAAACTATCCCAGATACACTATGAACTCTTCCTCAAGGCTACCCTAGCCAATTTGCTTTGTCTAATCAATATGAAGGTTACAATTGCCCATGATTATTGCCGTTTCTTTTTTACAAGCCTCCATTATTTCTTGATTTATACTCCATACAACAGTGTAGCTACTATTTCGGGGCCTATAGACTACACCCACCAGGGACTTTTCCCCCCATATTATTCCCGATCTCCACCCAAGCTGATTCAACGCCTGGATCTTCTGAGCCAATATTGTTTCTCACTAACGCACTGATCTCATCCTTTATAACAGTGCTACCCCACCTCCTTTTCCTTTCTGTCTGTCCTTCTGAATTGTCAAATACCCCAGAATATTTAGTTCCCAGTCCAAGTCACCTTGCAACCAGATCATACCCATTTGTATCTATTGATGCCGTCAACTCATCTGTTTTGTTACGAATGCTATGTGCATTCAGATAAAGCTTTTAAATTTGATTTTGTCACCATTTTTCCCTGCTTTGACCCCAATTTCTGATTCACCGTTATGTTTATACATTCTGTCCCTTCATGGCACGCTCTGGTTTTCATTTCCGAATCCATCCCATTTAGCACAGTGGTAGTGCCACACGACACAATGGAGGATGCCCTCAGTGTGAGTTGGTCTAACCTTTTAAATAGGGTTTTTAAACAGAGACATATGTTCAGAAAAAGAGGACGTTTTTATCAGATCAGTGATTTCACCGATTGTGGTGGTGGTGGGGCGAGGGGTCCATAGCACAGCCTGTGGAGGAGTATTGAATGACACACCGCAACTTCAGGATTTCCTGCCTCAGAAAGAAACCCTGATTACACTTATAAACAACAACAGGGAAGTGGAACACTTAAAAATTAGATACGTATAAATCGGATTGATTGATGTAGTCTATTGATTGATATCGGCAAGAAGGATTATATTGGTACTTTTTATTCGTTAAGGCTGAATTCATGGTCCCTACGAATCCTCTTGACAGATCGTACGTAACAGAAATGGACATTTGCAAGGAGAGAGTTGAGTTATTTGCCCAATTTCTGCCCAGCGAATGCCCATGAAATTCTTATGCCTGATAAAAGCAGGCGTACAGCTTTTTTTCAGGTCAGAGGCCTCCGCCCGAGGGAAGCTTCCGACCGCAATTTCTGCACCATTATATGGATGATTCAATTTCAATCTGTAAAATTCCCAAATTAAAAAAAGTGTAGAGTGTTGCTTAGCTGAAATTATAATGAAAATACATACAAGTGTAACAAAGTTTTCATTGTACACATTGCTTTACAGCTGTCTTCTGCCTCCAATTAAACTTCCGTTGGTATAAGTGACAACTCCCATATCTACAACGCAATACTTGTGGTTATTTTGGCATTTCACTGGATACAACCACTCTTGCTTAATTTCTTCCAGTAAACTTTTTTTCTTGGTTCTGACTATACTGAGTTAATTTGTTTCAAGATTAGCCAACTTCATTTTGGTTATCTTTCTCCTCCCTATAACATTGTACTGAACACATCTCTCTAAAGGAGCATTCAGTTGAGTACTTACCAGCTGTTTTGGGATTTTTTTTCCCTCCTGTATCTACTATCCTTGCAGTGTGCAACATTTACCAAAGATCGAATACCACATTTGTTACAGTATCTTGCTGTCCATTTTGAAAACCTTTAAATAAGAGTTGAAAAAATATGATTCCAAGGAACATAAGGTACAGCACCGGCTACATTACAACAGCATTCAAAAATTGGACCAAGTGACAAAGAAAATCCAAGATTCAGTTTAAATTTTACACCATAGAGTTGGAACCAGAATGGAAATAACCAGAATTCCACGGTTTAAAGTGTTGACGAATGTTGCACATCAATTATGGAAGTATACACATACATGCAAGAGCAACTGAAAGCTTTCAAAAATTATTAGCACGCTTACAGCTGCCATTCCATCTCCACACAACCCATCATCTGCCAGGAAGGCAGAATGGGCTGCCACCAATAGGAGGCAATTTTACTAGTTTGCACTCCTGGCATAGAACATTACACACCGGGAGTGCATACTGGAATATCAGGTAGGTATCCATTCTGCCCTATTTTTAAATTCTAATGGGTCGAAAATGAGGCAGTCAGCAAAACAGGTGTGCTAACTTCATGCTAGACAAAAAGGCAAAATTACCCCTATAGCAAACCATATTGACAAATATGTGCTGAAGCTTATACAATATTGCCTAATGTAAATTGTAGTTTGCCAAATATTTGCTGTGCAACTTACAACATACACAAAAGGAGTTATAAAACTAGTTTTGTTTTGGGGGAGGGGACGCAGAGAAGTTAGGGAAATATTAACCCAAAGATTTTGAATTATTCAATCTTAACAGAATGGTATACATATTGACTCAATATGCTAATAACTACATAAAATGGTCAAGCCTCACTATGGCAGTTATAACACTATTCCCAAATTGCTGACTCTGGTACCATAAATCTGTGAAATTGGGGAAATCCAAGGCTAGACTTTTATTGTTACTTCAGCTGGACAATCCAGAATCTCCCTGGTGTTTTCTAATGTAGGCTCAAGTTCTACTTAGTTGCAATTATTTGCAGTGTAATGGACAATGATTTAGTGGCCTGAGCAAAGACAAATACTGTACTCCAAACTGCCCAAGAGTAATAGATGACCATTTCAAAAATTTCACAAACAGCTGATGGACATGCCAGACATAAATAAAATACCTAGAACCACTGCAACTCTGTCCCATTTCCTATAATTGGAAAAGGTCTGAGTACTGTAAACATTAAACCTCAAATGAAACCCATCAATATATTTGTTCATTCAGAACTTGTTATTGACTACAGCTTAGACAGGAATATAGTTTTCCATTATAGCCATTAGCAGCCAGCTCTGGCTCACATCCTTAAGTACATCTGTACACCACATAACAATTAGGGTTAAATCCCAATTAGAGCTTTTTTAAAAATCATACAACATTGAAGTTGACATTGGTACTGATTAACTATTAATTGCACCTTTACCAAACAAAACATTTACCAAAGCTTCCCATCCCCCGAAGGAAATTACCTTCTTACTGGGATATTGATCCAGAGAGTATGTGCCTTCCTGTAGTTCATCCAAATTACCATGAGTGTAAGTGTAAGCCTTGACTGCCATTGCCAGCAAGCTATTTGACTCACCAGGCAGTCACATATACACTTCAATTAGTAATCACTAGATAGTTATTAGGAAGGGAATTCTTGGTTGATTTTTCCCAACTTTACCCCAGGGCAGAGTAGCCAACTCTAGCACCTTATTTTTGCCCCAGGTGAGAACTACCGTATATACTCGCGTATCCTACGATCTCACGTATCATGCGACCCCTAAATTTTCGTCCCCAAAACATGAATTTATCATATATCTTATGTATCATGCGAGTCACTTTTTTGAGACACTAGGCTAGGCTTTCAAACAAGTTTAACAAGTACCCAACACGTAACAAGTACCCTAACACATAACAACGATCGAATACAGACCTTAACAACCGAATCATGAAACGACTCTTCCGCCGTAAACAACTGAATGAGAAACAGCTGTTTTGCCGTTTCTCATTACGATAATAAACAGTTACCGTATTTCGTTCCAAATCTCATCTAAGGTAGTAAACTATGACAAATATATTTTTACATTCTATCCTTAGCCACTATGGAGAAAAGATCTGCGAAGAAATATACTGCCAAATTTAAGCTGCAAGTTGTTGCCGAAGCGGAACAAAGCAACAACGTTAAAGCTGCAAAGCTGTTTGGTGTCGGAGAAAGCTGTGTCCGAAACTGGAGAAAACAAAAAGAAAAATTGAAGGAAACTCCTTCCTATAAATGCGCAAATCACGGGTCGAAATGTCATTGGCCGTATTTAGAAGATAAAGTATCAAAGCGGGTGTCCGAAAATCGAGAAAATAGTTATATTATAACACGATCTAAAATAAGACTTTATGCTTTACGAGAAGCAAGAAAAATGGGCATTCGTGTGTTTACTGCCTAACAGCCTAATCTTGGCCAGCACTTCACACCCGCAAATTTTGTATCTCGCGTATCATGCGACCCCCCAAATTTAGGTTACAATTTAGGTCTTCAAAAGTCGCATGATACGCGAGTATATACGGTAATTCAGTGTAGACAAGGAATCAAACAAGGAACCTTTTTGTTCTACATGGCTCAGAGACTCAACCAGAGGAAGTAGAGTTTGCTGATGTTCTCTCGAAAAAAAGATAAACATGCTGTAAATATTTTAGACAAGCTGAATATTTAATATTTTTAGGCGAAAGCACTAAATGACCTACAAAAAGCCAAAATGTAGACTGAAAAAGAATTCTTGTAGTACACAGGTACTTTATTCAGAAGAGTGTCTTCGGCCGTCATCTAGCGCTTCTACCAATCGCAGTTCACAGGTAATACAATCCCCAATGGTTTGGTGCGAGGAGCTAGAAGCATTAAAAATGAAGTTGGGAGCTTTGATCATCTTGCATTTGGCTCATCATGTAGCAGCACTGGTCCGCGTCCATACCAAGTAGAATTTTAACTGCCGCAGTTGCAATAGTCATGATTTTAAAAAAAGAAATCAAACCAATATCAATGTTAAGTCCGCCGACATCTTTTCCGTTGGCAAGCTTCAACTGAGGAGGAACTATCAGAATCGCTGCCGGATGAGCTGCAGGCAGCCTCTTTGCCACTGCCTTCATGATTCATAGAGAGGACCCAACCCAACCGATTGCGTAGCATGCATTTCAGACCCGGGGGTAGGGGAAGAACCTCCAATTTGTCATTGTGATCAGGCAATAGTTGTCGGAGCCGTAGGCAGCAGAGATACTGGAGAGAGGTCGGGGAGAAACAAGATCGAATCACTTTCATACTGCTCCTCGCTGCAGTTGAACAAACCATTGGGAAGAACTTCTTGTTTTGCAGTTTAGTAGCTGCAACTCCTTTATAAGGAAAAACACTTGTTAATGCCAGCTGGGCACACATCATTACCACCATTCATCATTTCACAATACAGCAAATACTTTGGACTATTGAAAACCCTTGTCATTTTCAAACTGCCGCTCAGATATCATCTCAATATAACTTGGCTTTGCCAGATCAGCTAGTTGCCAGAAAAAATATCAAACCCATTGAAAAAAAAAATTCAGAGCAAATATGGCTGATGTTAGAATTTTCTCTTCAAGCATTAAATTATTGGCCACTAACCCATAATGTGGTGCTTTGAAAATATACAAAATGTCTTGTCCCATGATTTTCAATAAAATACCAAAAAATATAAAGCTAATGTTGGAAAGTTATTTTTCACTTTGTCAAACCTTTTAAATTATACAAGATAGCAGCAAGTAAGGTTAAACATTTACTGCTGAGACCTTAAAATTGTTATTGTTATTTGCATAATACATATCTGGAGAAAACAGAATTTTATGGAGAATAACTAATCAGCACCCCGTATACAAGTGGCTTATATTGGCAGTGACGTAGGCAATTTATTTTCTGTAAAGTACCAGTTTTCAACATGTATTGTATTTATGTAACATTTTAAAATGTATTTTAAAGCTGTCCTGTTGGTTGTTTTCAGGTCTGTGATGAGATAGCAGGATTATAGCTCCAAGAGCGTGTGTTTTTTTTTAAGTTTTTGCTGCTGGATGCCAATTCATCAGAAAAGTCCTGGTGATCATGTGGAATACACACAACCATTTAGACTTCCGACCAATTATTTAAAACCCAAGGGTACCGCAATACAAATTTAACGTTTGCGGAACCCTAACCCTTTAAATTCACAGAATACAATTGGAGTGAGCTTGCAGCTTTGAGCGTAATGTAAACCCCTCAAACATCTTAATGTCTTGTAACATAATCCAGATTGTTACACACTACATTTTAAATACATTACCTATTTTTAAAAAGATGTTCTTGTATAGGTCACAGTTTGCAATAACAGTAGGTCAGCATCCCACTGGAGCTCAACAGGCAATGGTGAAAATTAACTTCAACTGTATTAAACATTTACATTCAGGAATAGGCAATATAAAATTCCCAATACATAAAACTAGATCATACCTATGCATTTCCTATTTTTGAAGAATGTCAGGGTACCATTCCAGGTATCCAAATGAATACCCATGATGGATCCCTGTCCAAATCTTGTTGAGAAGTGAATCTTGGCACCTTTGTGATGTAGTACACCTACAACAAACAAATTGAAGATTACAAAAAAATCTCAGCTATAAACACAAGACTGCAACACTGTTCAAAATGATATTGCACATGTATAAAGATATTCAAATAAAATATATTTTTGAAAACATTTAAATGCAACAAACTCTGATGGAAATGAGAGAGGTTTAAAAACTTAGAATAGTCTCAAAATTCTTGGCCGAGTCCAAAGTGTATTGAGTTTCAAGATCTCCTTTAGTCAGAGGTTTGCATGTGAAAAATGAGGTTCCTTTCCTCAAAGCTACTGCAAAAATTGCACCAATTGCAGAAAGCAGGGTACATACAAAACATTTTGCACTGACAGTCAATTCCAACTTGTTCACAGAAATCTTATATATATATATATATATATATATATATACACTGTACAAAAACAATGTCACTTTTCTTCTACTCCCAATTTGTCCCTAGCTTTGTGGCCACATGTATTTCTCCATTCCCAGTCATTTTTAGCATTTTTAATGGTAACATCCAAGTCTTAAGGCTTATACATATTATCCAAAGCATTGGTGAAACAGTTCTTCAATCTTATTGAGCAGTTTCATCAGTGCTAAGCAGCAGGGAAAAGCAGTCCCCTTCCACAGCTGAACTCTTACCTTGGCTGCAAGTGGAATGAAAAAGACAGGCACAGGTTCAAGAGAATGTGCAATTGCACCCACAAGCACAGTTTATTCTCTGATACTCTAAACCAGCATACAAAATCAATTTAGATCGAGGGCTGATATTCTCCAAAATGACTAAAAACAAGGAAAAGTACCCTAAAAATTTCACAAGATTAGTACCTGTGTAGGAGAGACCCCAACTATTTTCATCCTTTCCCAGTAAGCTGCAAAAGGTATGACGAAATTTGTCCAGTTTAACATCAGTTGTTCCTATTCCTACCATCTAAAGTGTACAAAAATAAAATACAGGACAAGTCAAATACATCAAGTTAACAAAGGTAGATAAATACTCTAGTTGCTATGGTTAGAGATGCCATGAATATTTTCAAAAAGAATGTGCTTGTAAATATTACTGCTCAGAATGACCACAGCAATTCTTTCTCCTGCTCGGTTCCTTAAATGGAAATCATGAAGTAAGTACATTATAATTTGTCTTGTTTAGTGCAACAATGGATAGATTTAATACACTGTCCAGGGAGCTACTTGATCAAGAAAATGTCACATTATCAATCAATACAAGGTTAGATCATCGTTAATAGTCATGACCATTTTATTTAAACTCAAAGATCCAAGTCCAGCCGTTCAGTATCAAAAATAATTGAACCCAATGGGCACTTTTCTGCAATATTTCAATTCATAACTTGACTGACAGTCACTACTTAATTATTTTAAATATTAATTTAGATGGATCTTAATTAATGGTTAGATTGTTTTATGTGACTAAACCTGCATGGCCGGGTATCCAAAGACCTTTGAACTCAGTTCAAAGAATTCAGTCTTCACTTCATCTTTTCAGATGCTGTGCAATACAGTCCCCGTCACTTTTATTAAAAAAAAAAGGCCAAGTTTAAATCAGGTAATCTCAATCAGCCAAAAAGCACGAACCCATTTCCATTATATCAGTTACAAAGTTACCGCTTAGAATATTATGCGTTCTATGCATTTCGGGCAGAAACAGTTGTTCAGTGAATAGTTTGAACCTTGTTAAGATACAAGAGAAATTGGCTAACAAGGGAAATTAAGGATAGTGTTAAATCCAAGGAAGAGGCATATAAATTGGCCAGAAAAAGCAGCAAACCTGAGGAATTCTATAATTCAGCAGAGGAGGACAAAGGGTTTAATTAGGAGGGGGGAAATAGAGTATGAGAGGAAGCTTGCTGGGAACATAAAAACTGACTGCAAAAGCTTCTAGATATGTGAAGAGAAAAAGGTTAGTGAAAACAAACATAGGTCCCTTGCAGTCAGATTCAGGTGAATTTATAATGGGGAACAAAGAAATGGCGGACCAGTTAAACAAATACTTTGGTTCTGTCTTCACGAAGGAAGACACAAATAACCTTCCGGAAATACTAGGAGACTGAGGGTCTAGTGAGAAGGAGAAACTGAAGGAAATCCTTATTAGGCGGGAAATTATGTTAGGGAAATTGATGGGATTGAAGGCCGATAAATCCCCGGGGCATGATAGTCTGCATCTCAGAGTACTTAAGGAAGTGGCCCTAGAAATAGTGGATGCATTGGTGATAATTTTCCAACAGTCTATCGACTCTGGATCGGTTCCTACGGACTGGAGGGTAGCTAATGTAACACCACTTTTTAAGAAAGGAGGGAGAGAGAAAACAATAGTGGGGAAAATGTTGGAATCAATTATTAAAGATGAAATAGCAGCACATTTGGAAAGCAGTGACGGGATCGGTCCAAGTCAGCATGGATTTATGAAAGGGAAATCCTGCTTGACAAATCTTCTACAATTTTTTGAGGATGTAACTGGTAGAGTGGACAAGGGAGAACCAGTGGATGTGGTGTGTATGTGGACTTTCAAAAGGCTTTTGACAAGGTCCCACACAAGAGATTGGTGTGCAAAATTAAAGCACATGGGATTGGGGGTAATGTACGGATGTGGATAGAGAACTGGTTGGCAGACAGGAAGCAGAGAGTCGGGATAAACAAGTCCTTTTCAGAATGGCAGGCAGTGACTAGTGGGGTGCCGCAGGGCTCAGTGCTGGGACCCCAGCTATTTACAATATACATCAATGATTTGGATGAGGGAATTGAGTGTAATATCTCCAAGTTTGCAGATGACACTAAGCAGGGTGGCGGTGTGAGCTGTGAGGAGGACGCTAAAAAGTTGCATGGTGACTTGGACAGGTTAGGTGAGTTGGCAAACGAGTGGCAGATGCATATGTTGTGGATAAATGTGAGGTTATCCACTTTGGGGGCAAAAACACGAAGGCAGAATATTATCTGAATGGTGGCAGATTAGGAAAAGGGGAGGTGCAACGAAACCTGGGTGTCATGTACATCAGTCATTGAAAGTTGGCATGCAGGTACAGCAGGCGGTGAAGAAGGCAAATGGTATGTTGGCCTTCATAGCTAGGGGATTTGAGTATAGGAGCAGGGAGGTCTTACTGCAGTTGTACAGGGCCTTAGTGAGGCCTCACCTGGAATATTGTGTTCAGTTTTGGTCTCCTAATCTGAGGAAGGATGTTTTTGCTATTGAGCGAGTGCAGCGAAGGTTCACCAGACTGATTCCCGGGATGGCAGGACTGATATATGAGGAGAGACTGGATTGACTGGGCCTGTATTCACTGGAGTTTAGAAGGATGAGAGGGGATCTCATAGAAACATATAAAATTCTGACGGGACTGGACAGGTTAGATGCAGGAAGAATGTTCTCGATCTTGGGGAAGTCCAGAACCAGGGGTCACAGTCTAAGGATAAGGGGTAAGCCATTTAGGACTAAGATGAGGAGAAACTTCTTCACTCAGAGTTGTTAAGCTGTGGAATTCCCTATTGCAGAGAGTTGTTGATGCCAGTTCATTGGATATATTCAACAGGGAGTTAGATATGGCCCTTACGGATAAAGGGATCAAGGGGTATGGAGAGAAAGCAGGAAAGGGGTAGAGGTGGATGATCAGCCATGATCTTATTGAATGGTGGTGCAGGCTCGAAGGGCCGAATGGCCTACTGCTGCACCTATTTTCTATGTTTCTATGTTTCCCTTGCATACTTATCACCTCTAACTGGTGGTGGGTTACAGCTTGCACTACTCAGCAAGAAGTAAACGACATCTTATTCTGGTCTAATTACCCTTGTGTACTTAATCTCCTCCAAGTGGTGTGGGGTCACAGCTTCAATAGTGATTTGCAAGTTTTGTTCAATAGAAATAACACTACTTTAAACCATCTAATGCACCCGCTGCAAGTGATGGGGACTGTATACAGTATATGGGGAGTTGGAGCTCCCTTATCCGGCACCACCCCTCATCTGGCATGATTCTGGTGGCCGGGGGTGCATGCGCAGAACATGGCCGACCTCCATCCCGACTTTGCCGATGCTGGGGCCACAGTGACACACAGCCGGCTGGGGCCGCGCCGGCACCCAGCCCGCCGACACCTCCTTCATGGCCCACAGAGGGCCTTGTTGACACTTCAGGTCTGCAACCTCCTCTCCTTCCACACCTCACACCCCCCCCCCACCGACCTCGGGCTACTGACCTCCGCTCATCCGGCAAAATCCCTTATTCTGCAAATGCCAGGTCCAGAGGGTGCCGGATAACGGAGGTTCAACCTTCCATTTGTTTTTATTTCACTATTCATTCGATGCCTTTTTCATAAAAACAGAAAAAAACAGGCACATTCCCAAGGAAACAAGACATTTATAAAACCAACTAGTGAGTAAACCCAGATTATTTTTAAAAATCATCCCATTCTAGCCATTTACAGAAGAACATAAGAATTAGGAACAGGAGTAGGCCATACGGCCCCTCAAGCCTGCTCCGTCATTCAATAAGATCATGGCTGATCTGATCATGGACTCAGCTCCACTTCTCCACCCGCTCCCCATAACCCCTTATCGTTTAAGAAACTGTCTATTTCTGTCTTAAATTTATTCAATGTCCCAGCTTCCACAGCTCTCTGAAGCAGCGAATTCCACAGATTTACAACCCTCAGAGAAGAAATTTCTCCTCATCTCTGTTTTAAATGGGCGGCCTCTTATTGTAAGATCATGCCCTCTAGTTCTAGTCTCCCCCATCAGTGGAAACATCCTCTCTGCATCCACCTCGTCACCCCCCTCATAATCTTACACATTTCGATAAGATCACCTCTCATTCTTCTGAATTCCAGTGAGTAGAGGCCCAACCTACTCAACCTTTCCTCATAAGTCAACCCCCTCATCCCCGGAATCAACCTAGTGAACCTTCTCTGAACTACCTCCAAAGCACATATATCCTTTCGTAAATATGGAAAACAAAACTGCACGCTGTATTCCAGGTGTGGCCTCACCAAAACCTTATATAGCTGTAGTAAGACTTCTCTGCTTTTATACTCCATCCCCATTGCAATAAAGGCCAAGATACTATTGGCCTTCCTAATCACTTGCTGTACCTGTATACTATCCTTTTGTGTTTCATGCACAAGTACCCCCAGGTCCCATTGTACTGCGGCACTTTGCAATCTTTCTCCATTTAAATAATAACTTGCTGTTTGATTTTTTGTGCCAAAGTACATGACCTTACATTTTCCAACATTAAACTCCATCTGCCAAATTTTTGCCCACTCACTTAGCTTGTCTATGTCCTTTTGCAGATTTTTTGTGTCCTCCTCACACATTGCTTTTCCTCCCATCTTTGTATCGTCAGCAAACTTGGCTATGTTACACTCAGTCCCTTCTTCCAAGTTGTTAATATAAGATTGTTACGCAGGACATACACGACAAGGAAGACAGTAATCAATAACTTAACATGGGAAATAGCGTTCCAGTAGGAACTATGAGAATAAAGAATTGATAAACAGCAACAAGCAATGCTTTCGGTACTTATCATCATCATCATAGGCATTCCCTCGGAATCGAGGAAGACTTGCTTCCACTCCTGAAGTGAGTTCTTTGGTGGCTGAACAGTCCAATACGAGAGCCACAGACCCGGTCACAGGTGGGACAGACATGAGTCGAGGGAAGGGGTGGGCGGGACTGGTTTGCCACACGCTCCTTCCGCTGCCTGCGCTTGGCCTCTTCACGTTCTCGGCATTGAGATTCGAAGAGCTCAATGCCCTCCCAGATGCAATTTCTCCATCTAGGGCGGTCTTCGACCAGGGACTCCCAGGTGTCAGTGGTGATGTCGTACTTTATCAGGGAGGCTTTGAGGGTGTCCTTGTAACGTTTCCGCTGCCCGCCTTTGGTTCGTTTGCCGTGAAGGAGCTCCACATAGAGCAGTTGCTTAGGGAATCTCGTGTCTGGCATACGGCCTATGTGGCCTGCCCAGCGAAGCTATTCGAGTATGGTCAATGTTTCAATGATGGGGATGTTAGCCTGGACAAGGACACGTATGTTGGTGTGCCTGTCCTCCCAGGGGATTTGCAGGATCTTGCGGAGACATCGTTGGTGATATATCTCCAGTGACTTGAGGAGTCTTCTGTACATCGTCCATGCCCCTGATCCATAAAAGAGGGCGGGTATTACTACAGCCCTGTGGACCATGAGCTTGTGGTAGATTTGAGGGCCTGGTCTTCAAACATTCTTTTCCTCAGGTGGCTGAAGGCTGCACTGGCGCATTGGAGGCGATGTTGAATCTCTGAATCAATGTTGCTTTTGCTGATAAGAGGCTCCCGAGGTATGGGAAATGGTCCACATTGTCGAGGGCCGAGCCGTGAATCTTGATGACTGGGGCGGTAGTGCTGTGCGGCAAGGACAGGCTGATGGACGACCTTTGTCTTACGGATGTTAAGCCTAAGTCCCATGCTTTCATATGCCTCAGTGAATACATCGACTATATCCTGGAGTTCAGCCTCAGAACGTGCACAGATGCGGGCGTTGTCCACGTACTGTAGCTGAACAACAGAGGTTGGGGTGATCTTTGACCTGGCCTGGAGGCGGCGTAGGTTAAACAGCGTCCCACTCGTTCTGTAGTTTATTTAGTTCCACTCCAGCGGGGAGCGTGTTGACTGTGAAGTGGAGCATGGCAACGAGGAAGATTGAGAAGAGGGTTGGAGCGATGACGCAGCCTTGTTTGACCCCGGTCCGGACATGGATTGGGTCTGTAATGGATCCGTTGGTAAGGATCACGGCCTGCATGCCGTCGTGGAGCAGGCGAATGATGGTGACAAACTTTTGGGGACATCCGAAACGGAGGAGGATGCTCCAAAGACCCTCACTGTTAGCAGTGTCAAAGGCCTTTGTAAGATCGAAATAGACCATGTAGAAGGGCTGGCGCTGCTCCCTGCATTTTTCCTGCAGCTGTCGCGCTGTAAAGATCATGTCCATTGTGCCCCGTAGGGGACAAAATCCACACTGTGATTCCGGGAGGAGCTCCTCGGCCACAGGAAGAAGACAGTTGAGAAAAACTGTAGCGACAACTTTCCCAGTGGCTGATAGCAGTGAGATTCTCCTGTAACTGCCGCAGTCAGACTTCTCCCCTTTTTTAAAAAAGGTGGTCACGATCACTGCATCTCTGAGATCTCCCGGCATGCTCTCCTCCCTCCAGATGAGAGTGATGAGGTCATGTATCCGCGCCAACAGCGCCATACTTTAGCGCCTCAGCAGGGATTCCATCCGACCCATAGCCTTGTTATTCTGGAGCCGTTTTATGGCTTTGCCTGCCTCATGCAACGTTGGGGTTTCAGTGAGGTGGTGGCGGGTCGCATGCTGCGGGATGGACTCGAGTCAAAGGCAGAGTCTCGATTGAGGAGATCTTCAAAGTGCTCCTTCCAGCGGGCCCAGACAGCCTCAGTGTCCTTGATGAGTGTTTCCTCGTTCTTGGCTAGGAGTGGGGTGGGGCCTTGGGAGTTTGGACCGTAGGTGGCCTTGACTGCAATGAAGAATCCTCGCATATTGTGGTTGTTGGCCAGTTGTTGTATCTCCTGTGCTTTCTCCGTCCACCACCTGTTCTTGAGGTCCCGGGTTTTTTGTTGCACCTCAGCCTTGAGCCGTCTGTACGTTGCTTTGCAGCTCCTGAGTTGGGTTGTTGCTTGAGGCTCAGAAATGCTCTGCGCTTGCGATCTATTAATTCTTGGATCTCCTGATCATTTTCATGAAACCAGTCCTGGTGTTTTCTGGTTGAGTGACCAAGTGTCTCTTCACAGGCACTGGTTATAGAGGCCTGGAGGGCAGACCAAGTGCTATGGGCATTCAGCATCTTAGGGTCATCAAGGCACGCCAAATTAGCTGTGAGGCGCTGACTAAATAGGGCTCTCTTAGCTGGGTCTTTAAGTGTCCCGGCATTAACTTTTTTGCGGCACTGCTTCAGCTGTGGGGCTATGTTAATGTCGATGATGGATCGGATTAGGCGGTGGTCCGTCGAGCAGTCGTCAGCGGGGGTGATGCGCACATCCTTGCGATCCCTGGCTTGGACGATGACATAGTTGAGCAGGTGCCAGCGTTTGGAGCGAGGGTGTTGCCACAATGCCTTGTATTCGTCCCCCTGGCGAAACAGCGTGTTGGTGATGAGTTCATGTTCTATGCATTTTTTGTCAGGAGTAGGGTACCGCTGGAGTTGGCTTTCCCTACCCCCTCTCTGCCGATCACGCTTCCCCAGAAGGCTGTGTCTTTGCCGACCCTGGCATTAAAAAGTCACCTATGAGGATCAATTTGTTGATCGTGAGGGCGCAGGACAGGGATGTCTCGAGGTTGGAATAAAAACCCTCTTTAGCCTCATCCGTTGCATCGAGTGTTGGGGCGAACGCACGGATGACTGTGGCGCATTGGTTCCGGGATATGCTAAGTCGAAGAGTCATGAGGCGTTCGTTAACCTCACACGGGGAGTCTTTGAGGCAGTCGACCAGCTCATTTTTGACGGAGAAGCCGACTCCATGAAGGCGACGTTCTTCCTCTGATTTTCCTTTCCAGAAAAAGATGTAACCTCCACCATGTTCCTTGAGCTGATCTTCCCCTGCCCGCCAGGTCTCGCTTAGGGCAGTGAAGTCGATGTCAAAATGTCCAAGTTCCTGGGCAACTATGGCGGTGCGGCGTTCCGGCCTGGTGCTGTTGGAATTGTCCATGAGGGTCCTGACGTTCCAGGTCCCGAAATTCATATCAACGAAGTAGAAGATGCGTGAGTTCTTTTAATATTGGGTGGCCGCTGCACACCGGCAACCACACGGGCTTAGCTGAGCAAGGTCTTGGTCCAGTGGCAAGGGGGTCCAAGACGACTGGAGACCAGGCACTGCTGTATAAGCCTAATTGCCTACGGCGAGGTGTTGGCCACAAGCTCGGCGCCGAGTAGCACCCTTGATGGTAGGTGGCCCGAGGCTTAGTTGGGAGGCAGGCATTAGGAAGGTCAGCTGTCTGCTAGGGTTCCGAGGGATATTTTTAAAAGTTTTTTCCAAGATTTCCAAAGTTATTTAAAAGTTTCTCCAAAGGTTTCCAAGTTGTTTAAAAGTATTTCCAAATGTTTAAAAAGTTATTCAGGTTGATTAAAAGTTTAAAAGTTGATTAAGTCAAAAATGTAAATCAGTAGTAGATTATAAAAGTTTTCCCAAATTGTTTAAAAGTTTAAAAATTGATTAAAAGTTTAAGATGTAAATCAGTAGTAGGAATTCCGGTCCCTTGAAGAAATTACAGCAGCTTGGTCCTTTCGGCCGGTTCAACGCCGGTCCCGGAGTTCCTTCGGCAGGTTCAACGCCGGTCCCGGAGTCCCTTCGGCTGGTTCAACGCCGGCTCCGGAGTCCCTTCGGACCGGTTTTTAAAAGTCTTGGATGATGTCCCGGAGTAGGCTGCAAGCCCCGAACAGGAGTCGCAGGCTGGTGCAGCCAGATGTACTTAAAAGGGATGCCGATTCGTTTTTTTTAAATCTCAAGATATGGCACGACAGAAATGTCAACTTAGCATTAGTGAACAAAGTGAAGATAAGCACACACAGACATAAGCATAAACAGACTGTGTGAAAATTAATATGGATGTAAACTCGTTATCAAGTCCCAGATCCCAGCTTTCATCAAATCCCAAAAAATGGCTTTTAGTGCTGCGATTGTGGTATTTCTTTCATTCCTGTGCACAATTCCCTTCAGTAAAAGATCACTTTTCCTGAAATGACCCACGTGTAAATATGATAATGTAATACCTTGCCCATATTTTTCTACCAAGTTTTACTGTACTTACCATGTCTGTACCATACACAGGGGAGGTCATTTTTATTTCCCAGAAGTGTTGACCTTCACTCATTTCCTTGTCCCCACGAACAGCTGCCGTTCCACAACTGTAATCCATGTGGAAATTCACTTCTCTATTCTCACAGCTCAGCAGTGTAGCAGAGGACTTGGTCGAATCATCCCACATCCATTCAAAATCTGCAGGGAGGAATTTTTTTTTTTTTTTAAACTTAAATTTGCTACTAATAGTCATGTTTTACTCATTTTAACATTTCATGATTACAGGAACAAAGAAGTTGACATTATTTGTGATGAAAGTTCTTCCCATGCAAATCTAAAAGCACACAAACATTTATTGTACGAAGTTTAGGGAGGGGGGGAAGGAAAGAGTACATTTAATTCCTCTTAAATTACAACCCTATCAGAATATTTCCAGTAATTAACTATTGATCATAAATTTGGAAAAACTGCAATGGGTACAACACAACTATTAGTCCTTCAGCAAGTGAAAGTTCTTCAGTGTGAATGCCATCAAGCTAAATACAGAGAGCACACTGACCGTACCTGTACATTCCACGGCAACTGAAGTCAACAAAGCAAAAAAGGCAATACACCTAGCCTCACCTACTCTATAATATTGATCAAACAAATACATGTTTGTGATTTGATGGCTATAGATTTGTATGTTCAGATTTCTGCCATAATGGTCACGAGAGCTCTGGAATGAAATTCTACCTTGAAATCACTCGAATATCCATTATTCTCCATTTAGTCCACTTAAGGACAAATCCAGCAGGTATAGTTTAAACTGAAGTACTGGCAGCAATGACACCAGAGATTCCTTAAATGGAAATAATGTAAACCATACTGAAAAGCAGCTACATTACAAAGTACCACAACCTCATTTTAACTAAGTTGACTGATGCAGCTCAATTTCTGCCATTGGGGACCCCACCTTAATAAAATTAATATAACCTCCTCTTATCCTCTTATGTCAGAAATAGGTACAGGTACAACCTCCGAAATCTGGACACCAGTATTCTGATCAGTATTCTGTAAATAATTCCCGTCACACACACACACACACATACACACCAAAAAAAAATAAGGGCTGCAATGTAGGTTTTTCCCAGGAGTTTTTCTTCTTCCTAACTACGGGTGCGCTACGAGCTAAAGTATGGGACGTGGGATTTTGTCTCCGAAATCCAGAAAAACCCAAAACTCAGCCCAGGGATTTCCGGATTCGGGACATCGGATTTCCATTCCGAAATCCAGAAACTGGAATGGCCTCGGTCTCGAACTTTCCGGATTTCAGAGGTTGTACCTGTATTGCAAATTTACTAGTTTCCCACAGATCTGTTGTTAGATTTCTTAAAAGTCCTGATCTATAGAATGATGAATTCAGATGCTGGAACTCTGGAAGAACTCCAGTAATAAAGCACGAGAATTAAACATTCCACATGATCAGTTTATGTTCCCTACATACTTATCAACTGTTTTAACCTTACAGTGCTACCAAATCTCTCAAAAAAAAATGAAGACAATTTTTACTCATTCTTACATTCATCTTCCTCTCCACAGTGACAGTCCTTCATGCGATGGAAACTGCGCATACTACCGCAGTATCGGGTGTCACTTTGGCTGACACAGTCACAGTATGACTCTCCTGTGACAGGTAATGCTGTTGGGATTGATGGTGGCAAATGGAATTCTGGCTCAGAATCGGAGTCGCTGTGCTTTAAGAGATGAAATAAAATCCACATGAATAAACTTATATGTTATAGTATGGTTTCATCAACACTAATTCTTGCACAAATTAATTAGTACAGTACCATGAGCAGCTTTTCCAATAAGAAGAATTGCTTACTTTGCAACAGCAATCTTTAAACCAAAGAGAGCAGTAAAGGTTTTAAGATTTTCAAATCTCTAACAATTAGATACAAATTGAAAACGGATTTGATTGGGAGAAAAAAGTTCACTCATGAAAACAATGAATGCTGAGGTTTCCAAATAAAAAGCAGAACGGAGATCAGTGAAAATGAATTTTTGCCCAGGAATATACTTTTTGAAACCTGCCGGACAAGGCTTCTCAGCTTTGCTCTTCAATAATAAAACGAATTACATAATTGCAAGTACTACGTATTACAAAAGGAGCAACCATTGTCACCTTGTTGTAGGAATGTTTAGTCTGCTCTCATGCATCAGATGCAAATAAATCTATAGTCTAGACTTGCCCAATCTACAGACTAACAGATGGCTATATAGAAGAAAAAAGCAGCATGGATTGAATGAAACTATTATGCTAGCTTCATTGGTTATCATTGTCACAGTGCTAGTTACTGCATCTCTGAATTATGCCCAATATATTACAGAAAACCAGGAGAGACAATTTCTGAGACTCAAAAGGACAAAGAAATTACATTCTGCAAATTATTTAGCAATAAGTTGTTTTAGTGGTGGGTTTAGAGCACTTTAATTTAATTAAATATTCATATTATACGTAGTGCTGCAGAAAAAAAAAAACTAGAATCATCCAAAGATCAAAATGATAATATAAAACATTGTTTAATATCATTCCATTTCTGGCCGAAACAGAAAATTCACATATTTGCCATACTAGTTTTGACTGAATTATTCAAGAAACTAAAGCTACAGTTTACAGTACAAGTTCAAGCTATATAATTAGACAAATGTGCTTGAAATGATAATCATTTTATAATTTTAAATCAAATTTACATCTATAGGAAGCTTGTCACAGAAATTGTTTTCTAGATTTATCGGGAAAGAGTTAAAAAAAAAATCACAGAACAATTTCAAACTCTAATAAAGTTACTCAACAGTTGAAAGCAGCAATTTTTTTTCTACAAATGCAATGCTACCTTAAAACCCCCAACAATTTTGAATCTACAATTAAGCAGTCTAAATCCTAGCACCATGTTGCCCATTGGTGATTCTAATATGTCCTTCTATGTAATCAATGGCCCAGAATTTGTGGTAGATAATAACAGCGAACGACAAATGAACAGCATTCGCTCTTATTATCCCTTTGAAACTGAACGCAACGTCAGGATGTGGCGCATGCGTATCTAAACGCAGAAATCCTGAAATTGCGATCATTCATTCACTGCACCGACACTGGCTGTGCTGTGGTCCCCCCGCCCCTCATAGCTGGCAATCACTGAAACTGACAAAAACATGGACTTTTCCGCAATAATATCACTGTTATTTATTTATTTTTTTTTGAAATTCGTAGCCAATCGTTCCAATTCTTTGTCAAATCACAAACGCCAGAGGTCACCTTGGGCCCATTCAAGGATCACTCTGCGCCAATGCTCTTAGCCAAAAGGCCTAGAGCCACTGCACCGTTCCTGGAAGTACTGCAATACCAGGTTCGTGCCATGGAGGTGGATGGATCAGGTCCCCCACACACCTCCGTGGAGGTGGATGGGTCAAGCCACCCCACCCACCTCCTATTTCCAAAAAAGCAAGCATATACCTTCCTGATCCAGGGAGAACCACCTTGGGGTTATGGTGGTTACTCCCCTGTCAGGTCAGTTACGCATGATCTTAGCCAAAAGGCCGAGAAGCGATATCACTGTTAAATACCCCATTAAAAGTTAAGCCTTGTTAGATTAGGTGCAAATGGGGATTTAACAGTGTACTGACTGCTAAACAAACGTTATGGACCTGAAAAGCTCATTTTAATTTTGGACATGTCAAATGTCTCCATTAGGTTGAAAATTACAATTTAATAAACTTTAAAAAAAATTAAAAATTTTGTTCATATTTGTTTCAGGTTTACCTTGTTCCTATCGAAGTCCCCAATCTTTGTTTTGCTCGCTAACATTTTTTAGAAGTCTGAACAAAAGCAATTTCTGCATTTAATGGCTCTGTCTGTGAGAATCCTACATTGTGATTGGTTGCTTAGACAGAGTGTTGATGTCACAGCAACTCACGCCAGGAATTCTCCACTAATCTGACTTGCGCGTCGAGAAAGACAAATTTCGCCAGAGCCAGCTTTCTTCGGGGCCAGCAGCAAATGCCTTTGCTGCATCGCAAATTCCGGGCCTAAGTCTATATCTAAAAGAAGATTGTATAGGAGGCAACTCCACTGATCACTGACCAGTAGATCCAAGTTTGATTTCTGTCTGCACTGGGTTAGCATTACAAATGGCATCAGCTAAAAGATATCATAACCTCACGAAGGGGATTAGAATAGAAGATCTTATTCACTCATGGACAATTCAGTCTGTAAATAGGTTGGCTATAAAATATTCTCCTACCTGGCCATCCGAGTCATAACCAGGGCCAGGACCTACTGACCCATCAGGCAATACTACAGCCACAGTATCAGCATCTCGAATACCACTGTACACATACCGCCAGGCACGATTATTTCTGGTACGACGAGACATGGTGCTCCTAAAATCTGCAATGTAGTAACATTTGTACAATAAATTAAACAAAGTATTGGACAGCTCTTTATTTTTTAAGCATTACTTTAAAAAAAAGAATTACTGTTAAATAGGCCTCATTAAAAGCCGAAGTAAACAAACTCCCAAATAAGCCAGTGTGATGGGATGCGCTCAGCGGCTGCTGCTTGTACAGCAGGCAGTTTAAAAAAAAATTATAATTCAAGATACGCAGAAGAGATATTATTCAAATTAAGTATTTGCTTACATCGGATGCTACAAAATTAGTTGTCGTAAAAATAGCAACAGACAAGTCGGGATCACATTCAGTTTCCCCTCCCCCACCCCCCCGCCATTTTTAATACCGATCCTCTCCTGCCCATCATTTGGGGCCGGGGGGGGGGGGAGGGGGGGGCGGCAAATGGAGAAACACTGCAACACTGTATTCTCGTTTTGATATTGAAACTTAGTTTTCTGAAGAGCTTTTCCTATTGCCAAAAAACAAATAGCCATAAACAGTTGTGGTTATTGATATGACGATTGGATCTTTTTATAGCTGGTTTATATTTGAGAAGGGAGGACTGTTTTGTTTGCTGGTGATAATACTGAATATATTACTGACTATGTTTTTCATAGACTTAAAATGTTGATACACTGGTGATGATTTGTTTACTGTGTGCAATGACATTGGCCCGGATTTTGCGGTGGTCTGACTACTACTCTCAAAAGTATGGAAATTTTACGGCTGGTGGAAAAAGGACAGCGCAAGGGGATACCCGAGATGGCGAAAATGATTTAAAAAAAATGTAAATGACTTAGAAGCTTTAATGACAATCAATCCTAGTGTATGTTAAAGCTGCAGGTTTTAAAAATATTTTACATAACTTTCTGCACAGTATTTGCTTAGAAGTGGGAATTATGTAATAAATTGGATTCCCATGATAAAAACTAAATCTGTAATGTATTTTAAAGGCTGTATTAAGGAAGTATTGTAATAATTTAAATGAATGAAAGACATCTGTTTTCTGATTGGATGACCAGGCCCATATGATCCCAGGTACGCTTCCACACAAGCTGCGTTCCTGGGATCGGTGGGCCATTTCACTGCCCTCCATTACACAGCGTTGAACCGCAGGCTTTAACAGGAGGGCTGCCATCAGGTATGTGCGTGTTGTTTTCGCAGGTCGCCGGCGTACTCCAGAGGTACGCCGCCGACCGCAATTTTTGGCCCATTATGTATTGTGGAAGTGGAATGAAAGGATGAATGAATGACTGTTGTCACTCAAGAGTCACTAATCAGATGGGCAATGCACGTGAAGGCAAGCTACTGCACAGCTGACCTAAAGTGATGCTAATATCACTAGTGTTTTGTTCAAAAAAAAAATACCATGCATTTGGATCCATCTTAAAAGATGATTATTTAGTCTATAAGTTTCCTTCCTTAAAATTTTAGTGGGTCCCAGGTATAGTTCCACCAAATTATACCATCAGAAACAGCAATTCTACTGGTACAGCATGCAAGACTAAATGCCAAGGTCACATAAGAACATAAGAATTAGGAACAGGAGTAGGCCATCTAGCCCCTCGAGCCTGCTCCGCCATTCAACAAGATCATGGCTGATCTGGCTGTGGACTCAGCTCCACTTACACGCCCGCACCCCATAACCCTTAATTCCCTTACTGGTTACAAATCTATCTATGACTTGAATACATTCAATGAGCTAGCTTCAACTGCTTCCTTGGGCAGAGAATTCCACAGATTCACAACCCTCTGGGAGAAGAAATTCCTTCTCAACTCGGTTTTAAATTGGCTCCCCCGCATTTTGAGGCTGTGCCCCCTAGTTCTAGTCTCCCCGACCAGTGGAAACAACCTCTCTACCTCTATCTTGTCTATCCCTTTCATTATTTTAAATGTTTCTATAAGATCACCCCTCATCCTTCTGAACTCCAACGAGTAAAGACCCAGTCTACTCAATCTATCATCATAAGGTAACCCCCTCATCTCCGGAATCAGCCTAGTGAATCATCTCCATACCCCCTCCAAAGCTAGTATATCCTTCCTTAAGTAAGGTGACCAAAGCTGCATGCAGTACTCCAGGTGCGGCCTCACCAATACCCTATACAGTTGCAGAAGGACCTCCCTGCTTTTGTACTCCATCCCTCTTGCAATGAAGGCCAACATTCCATTCGCCTTCCTGATTACCTGTTGCACCTGCAAACTAACTTTTTGGGATTCATGCACAAGGACCCCCAGGTCCCTCTGCACCGCAGCATGTTGTAATTTCTCCCCATTCAAATAATATTCTATTTACAGTTTCCCCCCCCCCCCCCCCCCCCCCAAGGTGGATGACCTCACACTTTCCGACATTGTATTCCATCTGCCAAACTTTAGCCCATTCGCTTAACCTATCCAAATCTCTTTGCAGCCTCTGTGTGTCCTCTACACAACCCGCTTTCCCACTATTCTTTGTGTCATTTGCAAATTTTGTTCCACTACACTCTGTCCCCTCTACCAGGTCATCTATGTATATTGTAAACAGTTGTGGTCCCAGCACCGATCCCTGTGGCACACCACTAGCCACCGATTTCCAACCCGAAAAGGACCCATTTATCCCGACTCTCTGCTTTCTGTTAGCCAGCCAATTCTCTATTAATGCTAATACATTTCCACTGACTCCGCATATCTTTATCTTCTGCAGTAACCTTTTGTGTGGCACCTTATCGAATGCCTTTTGAAAATCTAAATACACCACATCCATCGGTACATCTCTATCTACCATGCTCGTATATCCTCAAAGAATTCCAGTAAATTAGTTAAACATGATTTCCCCTTCATGAATCCATGCTGCGTCTGCTTGATTGCACTATTCCTATCTAGATGTCCCGCTATTTCTTCCTTAATGATAGCTTCAAGCATTTTCCCCACTACAGATGTTAAACTAACCGGCCAATAGTTACCTGCCTTTTGTCTGCCCCCTTTTTTTTAAAAAAAAACAAACAGAGGCATTACATTAGCTGCTTTCCAATACGCTGGTACCTCCAGAGTCCAGAGAATTTTGGTAGATTATAACAAATGCACTGCTATAACTTCCGCCATCTCTTTTAATAGCCTGGGATGCATTTCATCAGGACCAGGGGACTTGTCTACCTTGAGTCCCATTAGCCTGTCCAGCACTACCCCCTAGTGATAGTGATTGTCTAAAGGTCCTCCCTTCCCACATTCCTGTGACCAGCAATTTCTGGCATGGTTTCTGTGTCTTCCACTGTGAAGACCGAAGCAAAATAATTGTTTAAGGTCTCAGCCATTTCCACATTTCCCATTATTAAATCCCCCTTCTCATCTTCTAAGGGACCAACATTTACTTTAGTCACTCTTTTCCATTTTATATATCTGTAAAAGCTTTTACTATCTGTTTTTATGTTTTGCGCAAGTTTACCTTCATAATCTATCTTTCCTTTCTATATTGCTTTCTTAGTCATTCTTTGCTGTCGTTTAAAATTTTCCCAATCTTCTATTTTCCCACTAACCTTGGCCACCTCATACGCATTGGTTTTTAATTTGATACTCTCCTTTATTTCCTTGGTTATCCACGGCTGGTTATCCCTTCTCTTACCGCCCTTTTTTTTCACTGGAATATATTTTTGTTGAGCACTATGAAAGAGCTCCTTAAAAGTCCTCCACTGTTCCTCAATTGTGCCATCATTTAGTCTGTGTTCGCAGTCTACTTTAGCTAACTCTGCCCTCATCATACTGTAGTCCCCTCTGTGATTGTAAACCCTATGTTTAATGTGCAAACCCAAAAGTTACAGGCTACAATAACACACACTCCCTTATCAAATAATGCATTAAGATCAGCAAACATAAACCAATACAGGGTACTTCGATGACCAAAGAAAATCCAATATACTGAAATGTTGTATGGACTATTCTGCACATCCCAAAGAAAGCCAAAAGCACATCACCATTCTACAAACACAAAAGTTTAAATGCTTAGATACCCAATAGAAGCCAACTCCAGAAGAGCCAGATCACAGAAAGTTGTACCATACAGCACCAAAAATTTATAATCGATCCTAAAAAAAATAAGTCCATATTACCAGTAACTAAACAACCACCTATCAAACATCCTGGTATTAAAGTTGACAGTTGCATCAGGGACCTCGATAGTTAAACTCAAGAAAGTCTAGACTGCATAAATCCTGCTAAGGACTGAAAGGTGGCTGGCTACTCTGCCGTCACTTGAAAAAAAATGAGACAGGGATAAATCAGGAAATTATAGGCCAGCTAGTCTTACTTTAGTTGCTGGCAAACTATAAATGTCTATAACATGGGATGAAAATACTTGTACTTCGAGTGCCAGGGCTAGTCAGTACAAATCGCTATAAAAAGAGGTGGTGCTTAACCAATCATACTTATTTGAACAAGAAAAAAAAAAATCAGGATAAAAGAAATTTAGTGGATATGGCTTTTCAAAAGACATTTGACATTGTACTACAAGAGACTTATGGCAAAGAGAATGACACATAGAATTAAGGGGGAGGGTCTTGCAACATCGACAGAGATAGTTGGAGGGCAGAAAACATAATGTAAGGGGTAAAGGGAAGTTTCTTGGACTGGTAGTGATGTTTTGGCCATGTAATTGCTATATACACAAGTGAACTTGCCTTAATAAGAGAACAATTATTGAAAGTTGCTGCGGTCACAAAATTTGGGGATTTTGGTGGGAATGGAGTGGGGGGGGGGAGCATGGCAAATTATGATCAGAACTGTGAAATACTGCAGGATGATATAGATAAGCTAGCAAGATGAGTAAAGATGATCAATGTAGAGAAGTGTCCAAGAATCTAGAATACAAAAGCAGGGAGACAATGTTAAACACAAAACCTCAGTAAAACTGCAATTGTAGGATTGTGCAAAGCTTTGGGCACTCTATTGTACAAAGGATATAAAAGCAATGGGAAAGGTACAGCATAGATTCACTAACATATTATCAAGCACGATATGTTAGTTATGGAGCAACACTTGAAATGTTGTGGATTTTTTCCACTTAGAAGGTTGAGGGGGTGTCTTGAAGATCTTCATGAACATATTAGGGTAAATCGCAATTGGTTGATATTGCTTCCATCAGTTAGATAGTAACAAGACCACAAAAAGCAAGGTTAGAATACTTATTTGGACAGTTGTTAGATGTGAAATTCTCCAGTACAATTATTGCAGTCAAATCCTAAAAGTACTTTTAAAGGGAATTAGATGGTTGCTTGATAAAGAGCAAGCAGCACAATGAGATTAAGTTAGATAGCTTGTAAGGGAAAGTACCATAGCAGATTTGATGGACCTGCTACATTTCTTCAAACCAATTATGACTGGAATGAAGTTATAATTGACATGCTAGGTGAACTTTAGAAGGTTGGGAAAAATGTGGCGAACATAAAATAATTTAAGCTCAGGAAAGAAAAAAATTCAAAAGTATAAAGACTGAAATAAGACGCAAGAATAAGCAGACCAGCTAGAAATGTTAATTGAATGCAACAATTTCCAAATAAGCTAAAAGGTAGGGAAAAAGGCTAATTTGTGAGAGACTAAAGGAAATGCCAGTCAGCAGTCATGTTGTACAATCTACCGAAATGTACTATTTAAATAGGTTTTAATGAGGGGGGCGTTTTAACATAAAAATCTGCAAATCACATTTTGTTCCCTACATTACCATGTTTCTATATTAACAGTAGTCATGCTACTTAGGCAGTCATCAAATCATAATGCCTCAAGGCCTCATCTGTTCTACTGGGCTGCTTTTTCCAGTCTGCTGAACTTCAAACCACAGCAAAATTAACAAAACCTCCAAGCTTTATTCAAATTTTTGTCATACCAAAATCAAGTAGCTATTTGTTTGCATTCATTAATTTTTTGTGGATTCTCTGGAGCTCAACCAGTAAATCTGCAGTGTGCAAAATATATAAAATACTGTAGCCCTAGGCCAGAGAGAGATCTTGATGGCTTGTTGTGGCACACCTGTGCTATTAGCCAACAGTCCGTGGGGTCAGGTTCTCCAAATGGAAACGTAGTCATTTGGAGAATTTAAACCCTTAATTTTAAATGCTTACCATCTATTAAACTCTACAGCAAGCTCCTAACCCTGGAGTAACCCCTCGTTTCACTAGGAATTTTATTTTACCAGTCTGGACGGAGCTTGGATCCAGCTTTACAAGTTTGGATATGGTCTTACTCAGTCCCTGTTATACAAATATAGTCCTGGATAATTTTCCAAAAGAATAGGATACGTTATCTAAAGAATCCTAGGTAACAGATTAAACTTGAAAACAGACGACCATAAAGACTGAGAGGGCAACAGAGAGTGGAACTGGCATTCCAGCAACTTAGCGACTTGTACCCCATCCAATTTCAAAGCTGGCCCAATGGAAAGAAGGTGTAACCTGTGAAAGACACAGGGAACCATCAACATCATGGCACACTTGATTTTAAACTTTGATAGGAGAAAAAACAAAAGAGACAAAAAGGAGGGTCATTGCATAATGATATTTTGTATTCATGGCCCATCAGACTGGTTCCCAGTATGGTGGCAAAGAGCTGACTGTCGCAATTCAACAATCAGTCTGTAAGGAGGTACAGTTCAGATGATTCTTACTCTTTTTCAGAGAGACAGATCACCTCTCAAGCAAGGCCTGAATTATTGTGTTCCTAACACAGATGAGGCTGCACACAGGGAGGTTAAAGTAACAGTGGCCTCAGTCTTTAATAAGACACTCCAGAGTGAGGAACAGGACTATATACAGTGCTCCCAAGGGATGCTGGGATCCCTTGGGATTTCAGGGGATGAGCTCCCTGGTGGCAAAACATGGGAGTGCATGCTTTACAGATACACAACATGAATAATACTAAGCATAAAGAAAAGAACTAATTCAGGAAAAAACATTTTCTAAAAAAGTCAGCTAGGAAGCTATTTGGGTTTGGCATTTACTAAACTGCAAGAGCTCAACGGCTCAAAAAAAAACTTAGCCAAGGTGATGGAAGAGTTCAGACAGGAGCGGGAAAGGCCTGCTAGACAGGTATTCTGGTAACACAGCCGAAATAGCATCATTTGACTTGCAAAGTGCAAGATAAAAATGGCAACACACAGATCTTCCATGTTCTCTCAGGCTATGTTTGATACAGACTATGATGTTTGCAGGTGCACACTGAAGCTATGTATATAAAAGTTCGACTTCAGTGACAGGGCTAGGTAGTTCCTAGTCAGGGAGCTGGGTTGTGATGGAAGTTTTGTTAAGACATTGAGTTGAGGCAACAGCTGGTACCAGCAAAAATGATGCAGTTTAATAGCAAGCAAACAGCATAGATTCACCAGGATCATTTCAGAGATGGGAAAATATAGTTATGAAGAGAGATTTGAGATACTGGGGTTATTTCCATTGGAGCGGAGGATGCCAAGAGGAGATTTAATATTTAAAACGGGGCTGGGTGGGCGGGGGGTGAGAATTGAAAAAGATAATTTCTTCTTGTGAGGTAGTACCTGGGGCAATCAATTCAAAATTGCCACGTTTGAAGAAATGTTACAAGAAAATTAGCTGAAGCATGGAATGCTTTGCCACAGGAAGTAGTTGAGGCAGAAACCACTGTAGCTTAACAGGAAATGTGGATAAATATTTAAAACAAAGGAAGTTAAAGGCTATGGGGAGAGAATTCATTCTGGACTGCTCTGGTAAAGAGCTGACTGAGACACAAAGGTCTCCTTTTCAGCTGTAAACATCTATTACTTGATCATTGGCAACCTTGCATGTGCCTTTTAATGTGATTCTGTGCCAAAATAAGTTTTACCTATTTATTACAATGTCAGAGCTTGCACAATGGAAGTTCTCACCATGAGAAAGGTTGCACTATTCACTATTTGTAAAAAAAAAACATTTATATGATTTCACTACAGTGAAGAGCAAAAATCTTCCCTTTTCCCATCTTTGAATAAATGGTCAGGGTCTGGTGAAACAAACTGAATTAGTGTGACAAAGTCATTGTAGTCATATCTACAGACTGGTTCCATTAAAGCAAATTATTTTGGTGTACACAGCAGGGAGATGGATGGAAGGGTTAACACCAGCATTCCATTGTGATTTTCATACAGAAATTTCACTCCACTAGATCAGAAATATTTCCAAATAAATGGACAGTTCATACCTGAACAGTTTTACACATCCATTATTGTGTTGAGTGTGCAACCAAATATTCCCAAATATCAAGAAATGTATCGATATTTAACTAGTAGGCATTTATTAAATGAAAACTTCCACTTTTTGATTCCCAAGATCAGCTTATACAAGCCCCAAAAATGAAGAAAAATGACATATTGCCTCTGTAAAGTATATACTGATTGATTCGCATTTTCATTAGTTCAAATTGTGTTTGGTTCCACACCAAGTAAATAATGATACACCACAGAAAAAAAAATCTATCATAAGTCTCTGCGACATTATTGGTCAGGAAGAAAGTTAAAAATATAAAAAGCACCTGTGACTTTACTATTGTACAACTCAGAAATGTAAGTAAGTAAGTGACATAAGTTAAGCCTCTGATGTCATGGACACTTTATATGGACACCTATCAATTTGTTTTATTCAACTGTGCCACAATTTCTTGTTCAAGTGGGCAACAGATAAGTTTGATGCGTGATCTGAAACAACCAAGATAGCTGAATTTAAAAAATGATTATATTATGGTAGTTACTGGAGCAAAATCTAAAGAAATCACACTCTCATTCTGGTAAGAAACAGACCTGTGTTTTATTGGAAGAATTATCTGAACTACTCATAACTTCACAGACTAGTTACCAGAGTAAAGGTGAAGATGGCACAGCTGCTCATCCGACCAAAAAAAACTTGACCGCTCATCTTCATGGGGCAGCAACATGACCTCGTCACCTGGAAATAGTGGGGTCACACACTCAACGCAATAACGGACGTGTAAAGCTGTTCAGGTATGAACTGGCCATTTATTTTAATATACAGGAACTAAGCTGCAGAGGGGAGAAAACGGAAAAAACACACAGCGGCAAACTAGGAGTTCAGGCGTTTGCTGCGGCGCCACTTAAAAACATTGATTTGAAAAAGATGTCGCACATTGCCAGTCCCAATAAAAAGGATTCGCCTTTGTGCTTTGCATTGTATGGATGTACATCAGCCGTTTCCCTCCTCCTCCAAATTATGTGGGGAAGGGGGGTGATATTTTAAGTTTACAGTGGAAAATAAACCCCAATTACAACGAATTATACCCGCTGCCTGAGGATTTTCAGTACAGGAATGTTCTGGAAAACGTTTAGGGTTTCATAAGGAGGGGGGAAAATACAAGGCTTCCCAGAGAGCGCTGTACAAACCAGGGGAGGCGAGCTCGTGAAGCCAGCCCCCGGATCCGCAGGCCTCAGGCGCACACACACAAAAACACCACGGAAAGCGCCTCCGTCCGCACTAACTCCTCGGCAGCGCCTTTTAAAACGCGATTTGTGTCCAATAGTCACCCACCTTGGTTAAAACACTCCGTCTCCCCTCTCGCGCCTTCGTTTTCTGCCGTTAAAGTTGCGCAGCTCCCACCCTAATCACTGCCGGACCAACCTAGACAAAATGTTTTATTTATTTATATATATATAGATCTGATTCTTCTCAACCGAACTTGAATCCCCGCCCTCCTGTCACTCTAGCCCGTCTCCAATACGTCTATAAGACGAAACGTCATCACGAGCTATTCGATGAGTGGACAATGCGCACGTCATACATATCGCGTTTGCCCGCTTCAAGTTGAGGCGATCTACGCGAGCGCGCTTTCAGCCGGTTAGTCGTTTGTAAAGTGTTCGTGCTGCCACGTGACGGGGCATGTCTGCACGCGCACGCACGCACGCACGCGCTGGGTGGCCGTTGCACGGAAATGAACAACATGGAGGCCGTCGAAGGTATTAAAGCTTTTTGAGTCTGGTTTATAAGCGCCGTTTTGGAAAGTGAGATGTGTCTTGGGGGGAGGAGAAGTGACTGCCAGACACTGGAAATTATTGCCGTTAAAAAAAGGGAGATAGATCTGATTGAATACGGCCCCTTTCTTCCGCCTGCCGATCTCTATATAATCTGGGATTTAAGGGCTGGTGTTCGACATGTCCCAGTACCCTGGCTAGCGAGCTGGTCTCAGTTGACCCAAGTGGTTTTAATATGTCATTGTAATTATTATCTACGGGCGGCGATCTTATCAAAACGTATAAGATTATAAGGGGGTTTGACAAGGTGAAAGCAGAGAGGATGTTTCCGCTGATAGGGGAGATTAGAACGAGAGGGCATAATCTTAGAATAAGGGGTCGCCCATTTAAAACCGGAAAGCTTTCTTCTCGTAGATAATAATTGTAAATCTGTGGAATTTGCTGCCTCAGAGAGCTGTGGCGGCTGGGTCGTTGAATACATTTATTACAGAAATGGACAGTTTCTTAAACGAAAAGGGATTAAAGGGTTATGAGGAGCGGGCAGGGACCTGAGTCCATGATCGGATCAGCCATGATTGTATTAAATGGCGGAGTAGGCTCGAGGGGCTGTATGGCCTACTCCTGCTCCTATTTCTTATGTTCATGTGTTATCCCATTCCAACTCTGATCCCTCTTGCATTAATCGAATTCAGTGCAACCTTCAGGAACAGTATCTTATCTCTTCTCTGGGTATTCTGAAGCCTTCTGATATGAACATTAACTTTAATAACTTCAGACTTTACCTAATTCTCTTTTTAGCAAGAGGTGTTTAATAGGTCTGTCAGTATCTGGAGGAGGTGCCTTGACATTTGGTTGTAAAGCCTTGGCTGTGGTGGGGATTCTGCACTCGGGTTTTGTTTTTTTCTCTGTTTGTGGTTGGCAGCTTTATTGTGTAGGGCCAACACTTCCTGGTTTGGTTTCAGACTTCCGGCTCCCCCTTTTAATGTTTTTCTTTGCAGCTTTCCCCATGCTTTTCACTATTCCTGCCATTTGTAGACTATTTTGTTCTAATGCCTCTTCATTGCCTCAGTGAGATCTTTTATATCAACTAATGTGTTCCTGTTTTTTTTATTAAGTTTTGCAGGTCATTCAACATATTAATTTCCTCTTGGGGATTGAAGCATTTATTGTCTTGTTTCCTTTCCCACCCTTGTTTTTTTTGCCCCTGATAAGGAGCTTGCTTATCTTTTTAGTTTTAAGTTCTGAGGAAGGGTATACACCTGAATGGTAGTTTGTCTTTTCTCTTCACAGATACTGACAGAGCTGATGTATATTCCCAGCACTTTCTATTTCTGTTTCAGACCAGGGAAGTCCTTGATTCTGCCACTGAATCATGCTGATCCTTGCTGGGGCCAAATAGTTGTGACATTTCAGTTATCCTCAGTGCTCTTGAGTTAGGAAAGGATAAATTGGCTAGCTTTCCTGCTTCCGGGGAAGGGATAGATTTGCTGTTATTCCTGCTTCTGATTGCTATCTAGTCACTCTTGTTGAAGATCTGTGACACTTATGTGAATATTGGATGAGGACAGGAGAGAGTTGAAAAGCCTGTCGATGCTGACTGGACTCACTGGTGAAAAATGTTTCATTAAGCTGCGGCACCAAGGGGAGTACAGCAGCAGCACCTGAGTAGTGTACCCAGTCAAGAATCGGCTCCTTCAGGAGAGGCGTTGATTTTTTAAAAAGTGGGTGAAAAGTGATCATTTAAATGGAAATGAACATTTTTTTTTACAATTTATAGGAGCACTGTCTTTATTAAAAAAGAACAAGTGGCAGATCTTTTATTCCTATTTTGGAAGGGAGAAAACCAAAAAGCATTTTGGTTTTGCTATTTGCTTGGATGAGTGCAGCTCAAACAAAACTCAAGAAGCCGGACACCATCAGGACAAAGTAGCCCACTTGATTGGCACCCCATCCATCACCTTACACTTTCACTCCCCCCAACACCAGCGCACCATGGCTGCAGTGTGTACCATCTACAAGATGCACTGCAGCAACTCACCAAGGCTTCTTTGACAGCACCTCTCAAACCCATGACCTCTACCACCTACAAGGACAAGGGCAGAAGACGTAAGGGAATACCATCACCTCCAAGTTCCCTTCCCAGTCACACATTATTCTGACTTGGAAATATATCGCCATTCCTTCATAGTTGCTGGGTCAAAATCCTGAACCTCCCTCCCTAACAGCAGTATGCGAGTACCTTCACCACACAGACTGCAGCGGTTCCAGAGGGCAGCTCACCACCACCTTCGCAAAGACAATTGGGGATGGGCAATAAATCCTGGACATGCCAGTGACTCCAACATCCCAGGAACTAATTTTTAAAAAACTATGTAGAAGCAATGCATTGGAAGTAATCATTTTCGTTTTAACTAATTACATAGGATTACATGGGATATACAGCACAAAAACAGGCCATTTGGCCCAACCAGTCCATGCTGGTGTTTATGCTCCACTCGAGGCTCCTCCCATCTTTCCTCATCTAACTCTGTCAGCATAACCCTCTATTCCCTTCTCCCTCATATGCTTGTCTAGCCTCCCCTTAAATGCATCACTGTTTACTTCAACCACTCCCTGTGGTAGCGAGTCCCACATGCTCACCACTCTGCGTAAAGAAGTTTCTTCTGAATTCCCTATTGGATTTCTTGGTAACTATCTTGTATTGATTGCCTCTAGTTATGCTAATTGTATTGTTTGTAAACAAATGAGGTTTGTCAGACACCTGAAGATAATGTGAAGCACTTTACTACATCTTGCTATTCAGAGGTGCTGATTATAAATCCTATTCCATATTTCTTCGTAGTATCCTTTGTATCATTAAAGTTAGTGATCATGTTCTGATGAGAGGTAGGATGCTGTGAATGTTCTGCATCTGAAAATTCTCAGCTGAACACCAATCCAGCCACTGTTTAAATATATGCAATTTATTTTAGTAGTTTACTGTGCCAAAAATTTAAGATCAAGCAAGCTGGCAGTCCTGAATATTTAGTGTGCAAGTGTATTACATGGTACTGAACTGTGTAGTCCATGAAGGTTCCAGGTTCACTCACTGATCTATACGGGGCGCAGAGTGAAGTCTGCCATGATACCAGCTTCTAATTGCTATCCAAGAACACGGAGTGAAAATACTGGAACATGGCTATCAAGTCTGGCTGTCATACTCCCCAAAGTGAAATAGCACTGTGTCCTGTGACTTATGAGAATTCTCACTTGAACGAGGTACCACAAGTTTGCCAATACCCCACTGAGCTACCATCTTGAGGAGAAAAAAAGATAAGATTGAGGTGGAAAAATAAAGATCTGAACAAAATGTAAAGGATACTGTACATGAACTTGTTGAGTAATGTTACTTCCATACCTACAGTATCCTCTCTAGTTTTTTTCAATATCATGTAAGGCTATTTAAAAACAAATTTTGTGTGAAGAAAGATACTAGGTTCTACACACAATATTTGTAGGTAATGCTTCGGACATATGGAGTAAGGTGACTTAATCAGTGCAAGTTCTCTGCCGGGGGAGGGAAATATCTTGGTTGAACGTGGAACTCTGAGCAGCTCCAGCAACAGAAACCCAGCAGTTGTGAAATACCCAAGGAACTGAATGTTTTTAAACCATTGGAATTAGCCTGCACATAATCGTCTGCTAGGTTAGCCTGTGTCTTGATCTTTTTAAATTACTGAAATGTACTTGATTTTAATGATGTACTCTTATCTTTTTAATTTACAAAGATAACCTAGCTTCTGTTGACCATATCCTGCTGGTTCTTTCTGGCAAAGGAGGAGTTGGGAAAAGCACCATAACAACAGAGTTAGCACTTGCACTGAGGAATGCGGGGAAAAGGGTAAGATAAAATAAATTTAGACAAGGTGGTGAATATTTGATGAATGCTGAACAGAAATTATCATGCCTTTTTGTGTGAAGGGTATTGGCTTCAAAAAAAGTTCATTTTCTGTCACATGATGTTATCTCAGTGATGAGTCCATTAAGGGCAAAACATAATGACAGAAAACAAAAACAAAACAAACTAACTCAAATCCTAGAAGTATTAAGTACAGAAGGAAGCCATTTCTGTTCATTGTGCCTGTGCAACTGCCAGCTCTGCACCAGAGTTATCAACCTCTAGTCTAATTTTCCTGCTCTTTCTAAAATATAATTGGGTAGAGTTTCCATTTTAGGTGCAATCGGCATCCTGGCCGCAAATTGCACTCAAAATCGCTCAGGTTTTCTGAATTGAATTTTTTTGCTAACCTTTCCACTCAAATTCATTAGCATATTGCCAAACATAAAATCTTCCATGAACTAGTGCAATTGGGCAATGTTTTAATTTTTGTTTTCTTTTAAATATATCAAGGAATATATTTTGGAGTGGTAACCTGGAGCAATTTTATTAATATAACTGAAAATGGGTTTCATCACAAAAAATAAAAATTTTTAATGGTTCTATCTAGTCCACCACCTGATTTTAAATAACTGAAAATTACTTTTTTTAAAAAACTATACAGAACCATTTACTAGTTTCATTGGTGTACAGTAGTCCATTTCTAAGAACATAAGAACATAAGAAATAGGAGCAGGAGTAGGACATTTGGCCCTTCGCACCTGCTCTGCCATTCACGAAGATGGTTGATCTTCTACCTCAACTCCACATTTCCACACTATCCCCATATCCCTTAGCATCCAAAAATCTATTGATCTCTGTCTTGAATAGACTCCACAACTGAGCATCCACAGCCCTCTGGTGTAGAGAACTCTAAAGATTCACAACTGTTTGAGTGAAGAAATTTCTCCTCATCTCGGTTCTAAATGACAGATTTCTTAATCTGGAACTGTGACCCCTAGTTCTAATCTCCCCAACCTGGGGAAACATCCTCCCAGCATCTACCCTGTTAAGCCCCTTAAGAATTTTATACATTTCAATGAATCATCCCCCATTCTTCTAAACACTAGGGATTATGGGCCCAAATTTGGCCCTCCGGTTTTGTCAGCACACTTACGTGAGGTGCGGCAACTTTCCACACTCAAAACGGCGCCACAAAGACATCTCCGCATTCTCCCCGCTCTGTCGACTGTCCTTGTGCTTGGCGCAGCGTGGCAATTACAGTAGGGGGGCGGAGCTAGGGCCCTGCGCTCAAGAGTGATGGCAGCTCAACGCATGCGCACTGGAGGTTTCGTGCATGCGCAGTAGCTCCTCTGCAGCGTGGGACCTGATGTCTCGCCCCTATCCCAGGCCGAGTGGTGTCATAACGTGCGCCTAGCTGCTGCACGTCAAGGAGAGAGTCCCGCACTTATCCTCGGCTGAGTGGCCTCCCGCACCGAGGGAGGAGGGGCGGGGAGGAGAGAGAGAGAGAGAGAGAGAGAGGAGTGGGAGTGAGGGGGGGGGGGGGCGGTGGTGGGGGGAGAGAGAGAGAGGTCTACCAGTCCCTCAGAGTTGACCCCTGCAGCCTCCGTGTTCTGCGAGCCCAGTGCGTTGTGTGTGGCCAGCTCCCTGCGCTCGCTCTCCCGCCTGGGCATCCCACCCACACACACCTATCCCCAATGGAGTGGCCTCTCTCACCGGCAGGCCTGCTGACTTCCCGGGCTGAGTTATGAAGCATAGAAAATAGGTGCAGGAGTAGGCCATTTGGCCCTTCGAGCCTGCACCACCATTCAATAAGATCATGGCAGATCATTCCCTCAGTACCCCTTTCCTGCTTTCTCTCCATACCCCTTGATCCCTTTAGCCGTAAGGGCCATATCTAACTCCCTCTTGAATATATCCAATGAACGGGCATCAACAACTCTCTGCGGCAGGGAATTCCACAGACTTAACAACTCTTGAGTGAAGAAGTTTCTTCTCATCTCAGTCCCAAATGTCTTGCCCCTTATCCTAAGACTGTGTCCCCTGGTTCTGGACTTCCCCAACATCGGGAACATTCTTCCCGCATCTAACCTGTCCCGTCCCGTCAGTATCTTATACGTTTCCATGAAATCTCCTCTCATCCTTCTAAACTCGTGTATAAAGGCCCAGTTGATCCAGTCTCTCCTCATATGTCAGTCCAGCCATCCCTGGAAACAGTTTGGTGAACCTTCACTGCACTCCCTCAATAGCAAGAACGTCCTTCCTCAGATTAGGAGACCAAAACTGAACACAATATCCAGATGAGGCCTCACCAAGGCCCCGTACAATTGCAGTAAGACCTCCCTGATCCTATACTCAAATCCCTTAGCTATGAAGGCCAACATGCCATTTGCCGCCATTACCATCTGCTGTATCTGCATGCCAACTTTCAATGACTGATGAACCATGACATCCAGGTCTCGTTGCACCTCCCCTTTTCCTAATCTGCCATTCAGATAATATTCTGCCTTCGTGTTTTTGCCACCAAAGTGGATAACCTCACATTTATCCACATTATACTGCATCTGCCATGCATTTGCCCACTCACCTAACCTGTCCAAATCACCCTGCACCTCTTAGCATCCTCCTCACAGCTCACACCACCACTCAGTTTAGTGTCATCTGCAAACTTGGAGATATTACACTCAATTCCTTCATCCAAATCATTAATGTATATTGTAAAAAGCTTGGGTCCCAGCACTGAGTCTTGCAGCACTCCACTAGTCACTGCCTCCCATTCCGAAAAGGACCCGTTTATTCCGATTCTCTGCTTCCTGTCTGCCAACCAATTCTCTATCCACGCCAGTACATTACCCCCAATACCATGTGCTTTGATTTTGCACACCAATCTCTTATGTGGGACCTTGTCAAAGGCCTTTTGAAAGTCCAAATACACCACATCCACTGGTTCTCCCTTGTCCACTCTATTAGTTACATAGGATTTAAGTTTTATTTTTATTATTTATTTTTATTTTTTTAATTTATTATTGATGGTTTTTATGCTTCTTGAATGTTGTTGTGAAGGTGTTTAGTGCTTTGCAAGGTCCTCTCCGTTTCCCTTCTCGTCCTCGCACCCCCCCGCCCCCCCCCCCACCAATCTCTGGCTACCTGCGCTGATTTCTTAACTCTCCGCAAGGGTTTTCTGTGCGGTCACAAGTGGTCACATAAGCTGGCCAAAGTTAGTTTTGAGCAACTATTAGCTGGCCAAAACAGGCATAGGTGGCTGGTAACGTCCCTTTTTTTTTTCGAAGAAAAAACTAAACTAAAAACAATCCTAACTAACTCACTTACACTGCCGCAAATTAAATGTGCAACATGGGGATTTTTAAGATACTCCAGAAAAATCAAGTTGCTCCAAAAAAAACGGAGCAACTCCTGGGCAAATTTGGGCCTATAGGCCTACACTCCAAGCTTGCTTCATCGGACAATCCCCCAACCCAGGAATTAGTATGGTGAACCTTTGTTGCACTCCCTTGAAGGCAAGTAAGTTAAATATTTTTTAATATTTTAAAACTTTCAAAAGGTGTCCTTGCACCTAAACAAAAAAAAAGTTTAATTTTAAGCACCTCCTTGACCACACACGGGTGCAGTTAGTAGAAACTCACCATGGTGATTAATTTGATCTGGGGGTGTGGCCAGTTTTGTGAGTGGACCCGGAATCCAGTGCATTGTTTTAACAACCAGTGTAAAAGATCGTGGAAATTCAGTCTGGGCAGGACGTGATTTGTGCTTGAAATTCCTCGATCTTTTGTGCTAACCAAGCAACCTAGCAGAAACTCTACCCCAACTTATAAAGTCACTGGTACTACAAACAATTCATTTAAAAGTTCTGCATAAATGTTCCCCCTTGACTCAATTTTTGAAGAAGTTTTCTCCTGAACTTTATTCTACATATCGTCCATACAGTATTCAACGACCAATAGGGCAAGCAATTGGTTCCCAAATTGGACTTTGTACCACTCCTGAACAATCAACTATGGCATATGCAAGACTGCTCAACATCTCGTGCGAAGTCTAATTGAAACAAGGAACTCACTGTAGAGAATTACAGCATTTAAGGCAACCCTTTATTCCAGCACTCCACAGTGCAACTGGATAGTTTGCCAACATGAAATATTTCCCAATTACTGTCGCCAGATCATTTCTAACTTGCTGGCAGAAGCTGTCCTTTGTTTAATTTACTTTAAATCTCATCAGAGGGAAAATAAAGTGGGACATAATTAAGAAAAACATTGAATGGTTTAAAAACATTTATTTAAAGAAAATGTAAATTCAAAAAGAAAAGATTGCAAATGTTCGAATCTTTTTGTGTTCTTTCCAAATGCTTATCCAATTCCTTTTTAAAATTTAGGTTCTGTCTCAATAGCCACTTGTGGTAAAACATTCAATGATCCAATAATGCTCTGAAAAAAATTCTATCTTCCCTCTTTTTTTCTGGTGATAATTTTGAGTCTGATTTGAACAGTAACAATATTTCACTATGTACTCTCTGAAATTGTTGCTTAAATTTTAAACCCTTTATTTGATCTTTTCTCCATTTGACCTCTATTCCAGTGATAAAAGCCTTAACTATAACCTCTAGTCTTTGTATCATTCTAGTCAATCTCTGCTGTCAAACCAGTTCAGTTGCTCATTTAATTTATTGCTGAATTGTTTTATTCTAGGTTGGAATTCTGGACATTGATCTGTGTGGTCCCAGCATCCCTCGGATGCTGAATGTTCTGAATAGTGCTGTACACCAATGCGATGCTGGTTGGGTACCAGTTTATGTAGACAAAGATAAAACTATGTGCTTGATGTCAATAGGCTTTCTCTTGGAGACTCCAGATGAAGCTGTGATATGGAGAGGCCCCAAAAAAACAGGTGAGGTCATATTACTTTAACACACAAAATAATCTTGAGTTGTGCTTCATCAGTAATAAATTAAAAGTAATTTGTTATTGTCTGGAGCATTTCTTCAGCATGTTGTTGACTTTTTCATATAAATGCATAGGTTGCCTTGGATAATTAATTTTGATGGGAATTACATTTTTGGTCTTGCTGTGTAGAGATAATTAGGAAATGTTTGTAATAAAATTCAAGCAAGGGATCTGAATTCTTGGTACAGGTGCTTCCCTGAAGCTCAAAGCTTTACTTGAGACTGATAATTCTATACCAGCATAGTTGGTCATAAAAAAATATGTCTGGTCTATTGGACTTAAGAGTATCCAGTCTTTTATAAAATTAAAGAGAAAGGCAGTCACTTCATAATGTTTTATTTTTCTGATCCGAAGCCATAAGTTTACAAATTCCTGCCAATCTGCAAACTTTGTTGAACAGCAATTAACCCCTAATTGATCTTGTGTCCTGTGCTGACAGAAATTAGACTTAAACTTGCTTTATACCTTTAAAGATAAACAAAACTGCAGCTCAGCAGTAGAATAATACAATCTTCTTACATGGTATAATACCATATTCTCTAACATCTTATGAGCAATGCCGGAGAAGATTTGATCCAGCCCATGAAATTCCACAGCCGTTCTATCCATCTCCCTGGTGCAACTCAAGTGGGAGATTGGTGCAGCACCCAGAGAAATAGTGAAATGGCTGAAAACATTTTCAGTCACTTACATTGTCTTTGAACCTCCATGAAATTTCAGGGCCCTTATGTCTGTGTGCACTTCCTGTTGACTTCTTCCACTGGCAGGAAGGTGTAATTTCAGTTTGACACAAGTTTATGTTGACAGTTTCCATTATAAATGTGGACATGGAAATATAAAGATTATAGCATGGAAATGTAAAAAGTAGAATTATGTCTATAAAATGGGGACTGAATTATATGTGCACCTTCATCAATTGCATACAAAAGTGACTGGCACAAAAGGACCAACTGGTCCATCAAGCCTGCCCCCACACTCATGATGCCTGGAGCACCATGACTAGACACTCTTTCCCCCCTCCCCAAAGCCACTGACCATGCAGTATTCTGGGAGAGGCAAAAAAAATCACCCCGCCCTCTAACCCCATTTCGCTTGGAGGCTACACTTGGTCTTGAATCGCTGCATGTAGTGCCGTGGGAGATTGACTAGTATATGTGAAAAATACATTTGTGACTTGATAGCTTAGGTTATTTTTTTTAATGAGCCTTTTATTGTTCAGATTTTTGGTTCAGTCCTATAAAAAAGCCCAGAAAATGAGGGAATATTGTCATAGAGTTGTATAAAGTAGACCTTGACTAACTGAGAGGTGCAGTTGAATGACCTGTAACCCTGGGACTTAACTTGCAATCTGATGGTGGAAGCGATAAAGTACTAAAGCGATCTTTTTGAACTTAGAACTCAAGTTGAACTGTGACACGTTATGTGCCTCTGAATTTATAGAATAATTACATTTTCTTGTGTTTGCTTTAGACTTTAAAAAAAAAAAATTTCTCCTCCACTTAGCTCTTATCAAGCAGTTTATTTCCGATGTGGCCTGGGGAGAACTCGACTATCTCATTGTAGACACTCCGCCTGGGACCTCTGATGAACACATCTCGGTGGTGGAGTGCCTTCGCCAGCATAAACCTGACGGAGCTCTGTTGGTTACAACACCTCAGGTGCATTTAATGAGGAATTTAGCTGCTCAGTTTTTTAATTTTCTTTTTGATGTACCAGGCCAATAAATGTTGGTAGTTGAATATTGTGTAGATTTTTTTTTAGTAATTTAGGTATGTGGATGATTTAAATCATGACACACATTCTGTCCTGGCTAAATGTGCACTTTATGTCCCAAGCAGACACGTTCAAATTGTGGAAAATTTATAAAGCATGTTTGAACTAGGATCCCTGAGGACAGACTTTAATATTTGTCATGGAGCTAAGGCATGTGGGTCCTGTTTTTTCAGTTATGGACACGGTTCTGGTTTCAGCTGGACAGACTGAACAGAGCCAAATTTCTATTCATAAGGCTGGCGGGGAAATTCTGATTAAGTTATGAAGCTATGGTGTGGTCACATCTCCCATTGACCAGTTCAATAACAAAGTGGAGCAATAGAAAAATTAATACTTTTTTTTCACTCAACGTATGTTTGTTCTCGAAGACTAAAATTATTTTTCAGGGTTTGGTTAAGACGCTTATGTTAACTGTCTTCTAATTTGGCCATGAGGCAGGGCAGAAACCATAGCAAGGCTCAGCCAGCAGCACAGTGGTGCTTGGCCAAAAATATTTAAAGAAAATGATTGTCCTTTTTGTTTCCTGAGAGGTCGTTTTCTCTATTGCAATCAATCGTGGAAAGGAAATTGGCCTTTTAAAACTTAAATGCCTTTGCTGTCCTTGGCAAGGCTGCATTTCGGGACCATGTCAGACTTCATTTGCAGCCAATGTTGCTGAGGACACATTTGGATATCCCTTCAAATTATATCATTCCTGCATTTGCCCATCCATTTCTGGATAGATGTATATACAGCTGGCCCCATATGGGCTTGAATTTCTGACTGGAAAGGGACAGGAAACCAACATATTTGTGTCCTGCCCCAAAATCTGCTCCGCCTGTCCTGATACGACCTCGGACGCACCAAAAACTTTGTGGGTCTTTGAGCCCAGTTTCTTGTTGACAAAAGAAAGAAAGACTTGGATTTATATAGCACCTTTCACGACCACCAGATGTCTCAAAGCGCTTTACCGCCAATAAAGTACTTTTGGAGTGTAGTCACTGTTGTAATGTAGGAACAAAATAAGGTAACTTTTATAGATAGTAATATATTATACTATGCCTGAGGCTGATTGAAGGTGAGAAATACTTGCTATTGAAGTAGTTATCTAGTTTAAATGTAATGTTTTTTGGTTCAGAAATATCCCCATTCCTGGGGTTTTTCATATAATCTTGCTTTGCTCCATTTCATTTAATGCAGTCTGAAATGCATTCACTGAAATGCATAAAGCAAGAGGAGTTTCCCATCTTTTTGAGTGATTATAAGAAAAAAATTGGATTTACTTTCGATACTTCTGTAAGCAGGTATTTTGTTTAACATGCTACAGGGGTCCCCATGGGTGGATGGCAAATAGTCTCTTCTACTTTTGTTGGGATTGCCCTCTAGTGTCAGCGATGGATATTACAAAGATTCTACAGAGCTGATTTTATTGGTCCTGTTTAAATTTAAAGTGGTAGCATTGACATTAAGTTTTATTTTGTAAGGCAGTTCCATTCTTGTTTGGCATCATACTTCATAGGATTACATATACGGCACAGAAACAGGCCATTCGGCCCAAACAGCCCATGCCAGTGTTTATGCTCCACTCGGCCTCCTCCCGTCTTTCCTCATCTAAACATATCAGCATAACCCTCTATTCCCTTTCCTTCATATGCCTAGACTCCCCTTAAATGCATTTATACTGTTAGCTTCAACCACTCCCTGTGATAACGCGTTCACATTCTCACCACTCTTTGGGTAAAGAAGTTTCTTCTGAATTCTTTATTGGATTTCTTGGTGACTATCTTGTATTGATGGCCTTTAGTTATGCTCTTTCACACAAGTGGAAACATTCTCTCTCTATCCACTCTATCAAATTCAGTCAATTGAGATAGTATTTAAGAATTTTTTTGTTGCTTTTCCTCACTCTAACTGCTGTTTTTACTTTTCTGTAGAAAGTGATATTATTCTACCTGGCGTTGAAAGTTTCACACTGCACCTTCACACTGTAATTCCCTGTTCCCCTTCTGTCAGCACTGCAGCATCATTCAATCATGACTGTTGTTCTGTGTCTCATAAAAATTCTGTACTTGGCATTGAGATCAGGTTCAGACATCCCAAGTCTACTTTATTGCCTCCCTGGTGCAAGGGTCAAGGATGTCTCGGAACAGGTGCAGGGCATTCTGAAAAGGGAGGGTGAACAGCCAGTTGTCGTGGTGCATATAGGTACCAACGATATAGGTTTAAAAAAAGGGATGAGGTCCTATAAGACGAATTTAGGGAGCTAGGAGCTAAATTTAAAAAGTAGGACCTCAAAAGTAGTAATCTCAGGATTGCTACCAGTGCCACGTGCTAGTCAGAGTAGGAATCGCAGGATAGCTCAGATGAATACGTGGCTTGAGGAGTGGTGCAGCAGAGAGGGATTCAAATTCCTGGGACATTGGAACCGGTTTTGGGGGAGGTGGGACCAGTACAAACCGGACGGTCTGCACCTGGGCAGGACCGGAACCAATGTCCGAGGCGGAGTGTTTGCTAGTGCTGTTCGGGAGGAGTTACACTAATATGGCAGGGGGATGGGAACCTATGCAGGGAGACAGAGGGAAGTAGAATGGGGGCAGAAGCAAAAGATAGAAAGAAGAAAAGTAAAAGTGGAGGGCAGAGAAACCTAAGGCAAAAAGGGCCACATTACAGCAAAATTCTAAAGGAGCAAAGTGTGTTAGAAAGAGAAGCCTGAAGGCTCTGTGTCTCAGTGCGAGGAGTATTTGGAATAAGGTGGACGAATTAACTGCGCAGATAACAGTTAACAGGTATGATGTTATTGGCATCACGGAGACATGGCTCCAGGGTGACCAAGGCTGGGAACTCAAAATCCAGGGGTATTCAACATTTAGGAAGGCTAGACAAAAAGGAAAAGGAGGCGGAGTGGCATTGCTGTCTAAAGAGGAAATTAATGCAATAATAAGAAAGGACATTAGCTTGGATGATGTGGAATCGGTATGGGTGGAGCTGCAGAATACCAAGGAGCAAAAAACCAAGGGGCTAGTGGGAGTGGTGTACAGACCACCAAACAGTAGTAGTAAGGTTGGGGACCGCATCAAACAAGAAATTAGGGATGCATGCAATAAAGGTACAGAAGTTATCATGGGTGACTTTAATCTACATATTAATTGGGCTAACCAAACTGTTAGCAATGTGGTGGAGGAGGATTTCCTGGAGTGCATTAGGGATGGTTTTCTAGACCAATATGTCGAGGAACCAACCAGGGAGCTGGCCATCCCAGACTGGGTGATGTGTAATGAGAAAGGACTAATTAGCAATCTTGTTGTGCGAAACCCCTTGGGGAAGAGTGACCATAACATGGTAGAATTCTTTATTAGGATGGAGAGTGACACAGTTAATTCAGAAACTAGGGTCCTGAACTTAAGGAAAGGTAACTTTGATGGTTTGAGGTGTGAATTGGCTAGAATAGACTGGCAAATGATACTTAAAGGATTGACGGTGGATAGACAATGGCAAACATTTAAAGATCACATGGATGAACTTCAGCAATTGTACATCCCTGCTGGAATAAAAATAAAACGGGGAAAGTGGCTCAATCGTGGCTAACAAGGGAAATTAAGGATAGTGTTAAATCCAAGGAAGAGGCATATAAATTGGGCAGAAAAAGCAGCAAACCTGAGGACTGGGAGAAATTTAGAATTCGCAGAGGAGGACAAAGAGTTTAATTAGGAGGGGGAAAATAGAGTACGAGAAGAAGCTTGCCGGGAACTAAAAACTGACTAAAAGCTTCTACAGATATGTGAAGAGAAAAAGATTAGTGAAGACAAATGTAGGTCCCTTGCAGTCGGATTCAGGTGAATTTATAATGGGGAACAAAGAAATGGCAGACCAATTGAACAAATACTTTGGTTCTGTCTTCACGAAGGAAGACACAAATAACCTTCTGGAAGTACTAGGGGACCGAGGGTCTAGTGAGAAGGAGGAACTGAAGGCTATCCTTATTAAGCGGGAAATTGTGTTACGGAAATTGATAGGGTTGAAGGCCGATAAATCCCCGGGGCCTGATAGTCTGCATCCCAGAGTACTTAAGGAAATGGCTCTAGAAATAGTGAATGCATTGGTGATCATTTTCCAACAGTCTATCGACTCGGGATCAGTTCCTATGGACTAGAGGGTAGCTAATGTAACACCACTTTGTAAAAAGGGAGGGAGAGAGAAAGTGGGTAATTATAGACCAGTTAGCCTGACATCAGAAGTGGGGAAAATGTTGGAATCAATTATTAAAGATGAAATAGCAGCGCATTTGGAAAGCAGTGACAGGATTGGTCCAAGTCAGCATGGATTTATGAAGGGGAAATCCTGCTTAACAAATCTTCTGGAATTTTTTGAGGATGTAACTAGTAGAATGGACAAGGGAGAACCAGTGGATGTGGTGTATTTGGACTTTCAAAAGGCTTTTGACAAGGTCCCACACAAGAGATTGGTGTGCAAAATTAAAGCACATGGTATTGGGGGTAATATACTGACATGGATCGAGAACTGGTTGGCAGACAGGAAGCAGAGAGTCGGGATAAACGGGTCCTTTTCAGAATGGCAGTCAGTGACTAGTGGAGTGCCGCAGGGCTCAGTGCTGGGACCCCAGCTCTTTACAATATACATCAATGATTTAGATGAAGGAATTGAGTGTAATATCTCCATGTTTGCAGATGACTAAACTGGATGGCAGTGTGAGCTGTGAGGGGGACGCTAAAAGGCTGCAGGGTGATTTGGACAGGTTGGTGAGTGGGCAAATGCATGACAGATGCAGTATAATGTGGATAAATGTGAGGTTATCCAGTTTGGGGGCAAAAACGCGAAAACAATATTATCTGAATGGTGGCAGATTAGGAAAAGGGAAGGTGCAACGAGACCTGGGCGTCATGGTTCATCAGTCATTGAAAGTTGGCATACAGGTACAGCAGGTGGTGAAGAAGGCAAATGGTATGTTGGCCTTCATTGCTAGGGGATTTAAGTATAGGAGCAGGGAGGTCTTACTGCAGTGGCACAGGGCCTTGGTGAGGCCTCACCTGGAATATTGTGTTGAGTTTTGGTCTCCTAATCTGAGGAAGGACGTTCTTGCTATTGAAGGAGTGCAGCGAAGGTTCACCAGACTGATTCCTGGAATGGCCGGACTGACATAGGAGAGACTGGATCAACTGGGCCTTTATACATTGGAGTTTAGAAGGATGAGAGGGGATCTCATAGAAACATACAAGATTCTGACGGGACGGGACAGGTTAGATGCGGGTGGATTGCTCCCGATGTTGGGGAAGTCCAGAACCAGGGGACACAATCTTAGGATAAGGGGTAGGCCATTTAGGACTGAGATGAGGAGAAACTTCTTGAGAGAGTTGTTAACCTGTGGAATTCCCTGCCGCAGAGAGTTGTTGATGCCAGTTCATTGGATATATTCAAGAGGGAGTTAGATATGGCCCTTTATGGCTAAAGGGATCAAGGGGTATGGAGAGAAAGCAGGAAAGGGGTACTGAGGGAATGATCAGCCATGATCTTATTGAATGGTGGTGCAGGCTCGAAGGGCCAAATGACCTATTCCTGCACCTATTTTCTATGTTTCTATTTCTACTCGTAACTTTTATAAATCCAGTATTGGAGCTGCTAAATATACCTTAATAGAAATAAATATATTTCCTTACCCTCTCGTATCAGTTCTTCAACATCTGATGGACAGTTCCTCATTTCTCGCCTCTCAATGTCTCTTGCTTAATTGCAAACATTTTTGTTTCTACCTATTTCACCAATACTGGTCTAGTCAGTGCTCCTCTACAATTTCCCCTCTCTCAGCTATAAATGTGCCATCTTACAGTCTCTTCTTCCCACATCATCAATCTGTAGAAATCACGCTACAATTTCATACTGTAATTCATTCCTTCACTGAACCTCAACTCTCCAAACTCCTGACCTCCCTTAGTCTTTCTGTCCCTACAATCTGGAGACTATTTAAAAACTCAAGCTTAGCATCGCCTAATCACTATTTACTTTTTTTTTTATCTCTGCTCTTCTGCTTGACAAAAATATTCTCCCCATCTCTCCTAAAAGCTCCTGGATTATGATTCTATGAACAGTGATCAATCTACGCTATCTTGCCCAAGTGGTCATTATTCATATGTGACTCTTGACCATGAATGTTGACCAATAAGGATGGTACTTTTTTCATTTTAAGGCCACTGAGTATTACCATTCTAAGTGCTTTGGATGAATACAGTTTCTAAACTTTTTGCTTTATTAACAGGCAGTGTCTATAGGAGATGTAAGAAGAGAATTGACATTCTGCAAGAAAACTGGGTTACCAGTGGTGGGAATAATTGAAAACATGAGTGGCTTTGTTTGCCCTAACTGTTCAGTGAGTATGATACAGAACTTTTTGAACTATGCTCACTGTGGGGTTTATTGGACCACTGATCAAGTGAATAAACTTTGCAGGCTTAAAAACCTGGGCTCATTGCTGATACTGTCAATATTAATATTAATAATACTTCTTACAAGTGTCTGTTAAACATTTGAAAGTCTTTGATGGGTTTTTACTGCTGTAGAATTTAAAATGAGTGAGGTTTGTCTTCCTGTTAATCTTGGCTGGAGATGAAAATATGCTTCCACCTTCACAACTTCTTTAACTCTTAAATGTTAATGAAGAATCTCTGATCTTTTCATCAATTGAAATGTTAGACTGCAGTTTGTGTTTTCTTTTTAAACCATGATATCACTAGTGATCTAAAAAATGTTAAAGTGCATCTGTGGTGCATTTCCACTTGAAGCATGGTAGGTTAAAATGATAATTGATGTGATGTTACAAGGAGCATATCTCTGTTTGAATAATGGTAATATCTGTTGTGATTAAACATAATTTGATACAAGTCTCAAGACTGTAATGACTGAAAGGAATATAATGATGCTGTTTCGGATTCTTGACTTCAATAAATGATTGCTTTTCAGGAATGCACTAATGTATTTTCCAGCGGAGGGGGAGAATCACTTGCTGAGCAATCTGGGGTTCCATTTTTAGGTGAGGATCCTAAACTGAACTTTAGATTTGTAAATCACTCGTAAGTGTTTGAGTTTGATTAATCTCAGCCAACCATCTTGACAACATTTATGTAATAATAGGATTTCTTTTCAAAATATAACCACTTTTTGTGATCATTGCATGGCATGATTTGTGTTCATTTCAAGGAACAGCATTGAGAAAAATAAATTTATAATTTGAGGCAATATTTCAGTTTTTGTGTGTGTAGAGTCATACCTGTTCTAAGAGTCCTAACTCTTCAAAAAATGAATACACAGTACAGGTGTGTCTGTAGCATGTACAGATTGCTGCTTTTTAGTGAATGTGCACATGAAATTTGAGTCATTCAAAATGAGGCCACAGATAAGGAAGCCCATTTGAACCATCTAAACAAAAACCTACAACTTCCCTGCCCCCTTATAATTACAGCATTCAGTTAAATCTTGAATGACTCCCAAGATTTTCCAACTCCATTACTATACTACTGGAAGTCCATTCTGAGTGTTAATCACTTTTTCTGATGTGCAGAACATTTTGATAATGGTCCTAAATATACTAACTTTGCCCAATTTTTCTACTTTGAGGGAATGCCTTTAGTTATGCTCCAGATTTGTTTTTTCAATGCCATTTAATACCATGTACACATCTATCAAGTCCCTTCTCGATGTCCTCCTTTCAAAGCTGTCAAGCCTGGGTTTCCCGGTGTTTCCTTGTAATTTAGTCCTCTGAAATTGGGGTTCAGCTTCATGGCTTTCTGTATACCACCCTGAATCTTACTATTGAGTCTGTGTCCCAAAACTGGGCACAGCACTCTGAGTCTGATTAGATTATTGTACAGTTTCAGCATGATGTCCTCCAACCTACTCCAATGATATAGCAGCATAATGCAATGTTTTACAATTGGGTCAGATGTGGAGAGCGTGGAAGAACTCTAGGACAAACACAAGAAAAAGCTCTCCAGCCTTTTACTTTGTTGCTCCATGCTGACTGAACATGTTGAGTGCTATTAACATTCCTTGATCTCTTTCAACATCATTGATATGTTGGCTATTTTTTCTATGAATGTGCACTCCCTTTCACTTAGGATTTAATATTGAACCCCTGTGCAGACTTTATCTAGTTCCTTCTGTAGATCTGTCTCATTGGAGTGAGCCCTCCCATGTAACGTCTGCAAATCAGACATTTCTGGATCCAATTTGAAGACCTTCTCTCCAGGTCCTTGGGCTCATATTGTGCTTCATTCCCATAAATGGGGCTATGGACTGCAATATTTGCCATACTTCCACACAAGCACGATTGAGAGCTCAGTGCAAGCACTGTGTTTTCCCCCATTTTCTTTGTTGGACCTCCCCGTTCAGTGCCCCTCAGTGCTGCTTTTTCTGCCTTGACTATGGCAGGTATACAGCAGATAGATGGGTCAGACCTGGAGAGAGTGAGAAAGATGTTGAGGCAGACAGACAGTTACAGAAAAGAGAGAAAATTCATCAGCCATGCAGGCAGAGAGAGGCAAAACATCTAACAGAGAAAGACACGTAAACAAAATGGTAATGTGGGAAATGAGCACATTGTTGCATGAAGAGAAAGAGATGACTTTTATTCTGAGCAACTCCATGGAAGATCATTGATTTTCCACGGCCTTTATTAAATAACATTCCTCCTTGGCAATATCAATGAAGGGCTCTTTTGTGTGCCTCTTTAAATGTTTTTCATTTTGAGGTTTCTGCTTTAGGGTGGTGATATTCAGATGAAGTGAAAAGAAAAGCTAGGGTCTGTAGGGCTGTTTAATTGCATAATGTTCATGCTTAATATTTATATGAATTTGTTTTTTTTAGAAACAATTCAAATTGTTGTGATTCTTTTTTACTGTAATGGCTGTAGCTTTACTTTGAACTTGAAACTATGATGAGTATGAGTTGCTAACATGTTTGCCTGAATTTTTTCTCTGCTACTTTAGGAGAGAAGGGACTTTCAGACAAACACAAGTTCAAACCCATTATTTCACATTGCAGTTTCAAGTCTCTAGGATTTTTTTCTTTACATTTGCAGCGGCAATAGTGCATATCACTATTAGTAGTGGCTTGCTTTGGTTAAGGCTTTATTGAGCCATAGAATGAATTGACTTGTAGGTGGTAGTTTTCCTTTTTTGCTCTTGACGCATAATTGTTTATATTTTCTCCTATCCAGGGCGTGTTCCTCTAGATCCTCAGCTGGCACGTAGTCTGGAAGAAGGTACAGATTTCATCCAAGCCTTTCCAAAGAGTGCAACCTTTGATGCCATTAATAACATAGTTGAGAAGATTTTGAGCAATGAATTTTCTGAACTTCGCACATGAGATCATTCCTTGCGTATTTGTATTGGACTGCTGGGGTGGAGGATTGGAGAGTAGAAACACAAAGGATTTCCACTCCCGGAATGTAGGAATGCGACGATCGCTGTTTCTTCCACAAATGGAAGCACTTGTTATAAATACTGGACCAATAATGCCTTTTGTTGTACCTACTGAAATGTGCAATTAAAAATAAAAGTTTGTACCCAGTTATTTTTGTGAAATATGCTTGAAGACCCACAACTTGCTGAGCTTTATTGTGAAGAATATTTGTAGTGCCAGAAATTCTGTTCTAGGTGTTAATTCAGGCGAACCAGTCACAGCAGTATTGCTCCAAGAGTGGCTGATTTAGGAGATCACCGATATGAGCAAAACTGGTCTTGCTAGTTTTCACTCCTTGAGGTGGAACACCCTGCAGAACAGTCCTCCATCTAGCAGCCTAACTGAGCTGATTCAATATGGTGATATTAAATGACTGTAAACTTTGGGAATTGACATCATAGCTTGTTGGTTAGGAATCAGCGAGAGATAAGAAATTATACTTAATATTGCAAAAATTATTTTCATAAACTGAAACCTTTCTCTTACTAGAGCTTATGTAGAAATAGTACATTGTCTGGTTGACTGCCTTGTACATATCTGCTTGTTAAGAATGCCACCTGCATTTGGGATATTCACTTTTGGTGAAGATTGTCATGATACATAAACTTTAATATCTATCGCTATAATTAAACAAAATCCAAAGTGATTGCTTCTGAAATGAGGTTTCTTAAAAGTATTCTTTTATTCACAAGAAACAACATCGTGGGCTGAAGTGATTAAAGTGTGTAGTATCATCAATGCTGTACTGCAGATAGTTATGACGTTAATGTGACTATATCTCTGGTAAGATTTGCTGATTAAGGTTGCTCAATTACAAGTTCGCAGTCAACCTTATGATGGGATGATAGGAAAGTGGCCTCATAGGTTAGCCCAATAACATAAATATTAGTGTTGAACAACTGATTGGGAGTCTGAAGTTTGAGTTCCAGTTATGACTCATTTGCATTTGGGGTTTCATCTGGAGGCAAGTTTTGCTTTACTTGCTGTGTCATCTGCAAGTGAGGCAAAGCAGACAGTTACAGACCTCTGGCAGGGGGTGAGGAGGGGCTTAACCAAGGATTAGGATTCATACACCGAAGAATAGGGTTTGCTCCACCCTCATCTGAGTGGATGAAGGTGCAAAAGGAAATGATGAAAATAAAGGAATAAATATCAGCCTAGAGATTCTAGGATAACTGGAATTATAACTATAGCATGAATACAAATCCCCTGGGAGGACAGGCATACCAACATCAACATCCCCATTCAGGCTAACATCCTCAGCATTGAAGCACTGACCACACTCGATCAGCTCCGCTGGGCAGGCCACATAGTCCGCATGCCAGACACGAGACTTCAAAAGCAAGTGCTCTACTCTGAGCTCCTGCATGGCAATCGAGCTCCTTCATGGACAGTGGAAACGCTAGCAAGGACACCCTCAAAGCCTCCCTGATAAAGTGCAACATCCCCACTGACACCTGGGAGTCCCTGGCCCAAGACCGCCCTAAGTGGAGGAAGTGCATCTGAGATGGTGCTGAGCACCTTGAGTCTCAATGCCGAGAGCATGCAGAAATCAAGTGGAAAGAGCATGCGGCAAACCAGTCCCACCCACCCTTCCCTCAACGACTATTTGTCCCACCTGTGACAGTCTGTGGCTCTCATATCGGACTGTTCAGCCACCAAAGAACTCACTTCAGGAGTGGAAGCAAGTCTTCCTCGATTCCGAGGGACTGCCTATAATGATGTCAAAATGTTTTAACTACTGCCTGATGTTGTAAATTTCCATCCTTGATTTCTATTGTACAGGATGTAAATTTCCATTGAAACTGGACTATGCAGCTAAATGCCTGACTGATCTGTGTTACCAATGTTCTGAAGGGTATTGGTTTTGGATGGGCTATACTTCCCCCATGACTTTAAAAAAAGTATAGCGTAGTCATTTTGGGAACGATACGAATCGGTGATTCTCTTCCCCCGAGTTGCATTAAATGTTACATTATGAGGGAAGGTTTTTTTCTCATCATTAAAGTAAGTAATGCAAGTCCTGGATAAGAATTCCCAGATTAAGTACAGCAGAGCCTGGTGAAACATAACGTATCCCCCTATTTTGCCACACAATGTGCTTTTACCCTAACATCACTATACTACTCCCAAGTAAATTTTCATTTTTTGCATTAGTCTGGGCTAGATTCAAATAACTGAAAAGGACAGTGTGTTAATAAATAGCTATCTAGTTCCTATGCTCCTACTTTGGTTTTCAGCTGACATTTTGGGGAATCATATGGAGGGAAAATCAAGCGAGTCATTGCTACTGTAAGAATATTGGCCATATTAAACCTAAAAACTGCTGATGCAAGTCAATTAGTCATATCGCACAGTCATTGTCTGACAAGGATATGCTAATATTGGAAATTGGTCAGGACAATGGAAAAGCAAGAACCAACAGACATGTCGGTGCCATTCCACATTGTGTATGGAAGGCATCCCATGCTTTTCTGTGAGGTGTTAATATCAGAGATTGGCCGTAACAATGGAAGGGCAGAAACTGGTTGGTAGACTAGCAGCAAGAGCACATTAACCATCTGGGATGGGTTTAAGATAACGCCTGCTCCTTTGAAATATCAGGCAAGAAATAAGTTAAATTAATTAGTTAGACAAACATGGATGACCATTATCTGTTAAACAGAGATGAAATTGGGACGGTACAAAACACAGTTTTGATCAGGGAGTTGGGGCAGACATGTCGTTGGTGATTGACTCTAGGAGAGAAAACAACCGTAGAGAAACCTGATTAGTGCAGTAGTTTGTTCTTGGTTTAAAAGCAAAGCCAGGTTTGCAGGAAAAATTGTAGAGTCAAAATGACGAGCCATGTCCAAGGCAAGGAAGGAAGGCACAACTTCACGGGATGAAAGTATTGGCGAACGGGACACGACTCAACCCAGAGTGGAGTGGGTAATCAATTCTTGCTCTGTTCTACATAAGTAAACAAGAAACACGAGCAAGTGTAGGCAATTTGGCCCTTCAAGCCTGCTCTGCCATTTAATAAGATCATGGCTGATATATCTCAACTTCACCTTCCTGCACTATCCCTACATCCCTTGATTCCCTTCATATTTAAAAGTCTATCGATTTTTGTTTTGAATATATGCAACAACTGAGCAGCTACAGCTCTCTGGGGTAGAGAATTCCAAAGATTTGCAACCCTTTGAAGAAATTTCTTCTCATCTCAGTCCTAAATGGCTGACCTGTTATTCTGAGACTGTGACATTCTAATTTAGAGTCCTCAGTCGGGAAACATTCTCCCAGCATCTACAATGTCACGCCTCTTAAGTATCACTTAAATACTTGCACATATTATTCTTTTACTTGTTTATAGTGATTCTTTGTCAACGTATTGGTGTCCGGCTCAACGCATTCAACCCTTCCTCTGCAAATTTCACTGCGCTACTCTCCCACACGTCCTTTTTCAGAATGGGATTTTGAGAGGCCTGGAAGTAGGGCTCTCAGGAGAAAAACAGGGAAAAAAATAAGTGGAAGATGGATTCAGACTTTCACAAAATATTATATAAGTAATTATAGAGCTTGCATTTCTTTCCAAACAAACCTTATATGTTCTGAACTAAAAGGCAAACAGCAAAGCATTTGGACCATAAACCCCTCTTGTCAGAAAAGTGAGTATCTAGTATCTTTACAATAGTTACTTGTAATACGATACATAAATCATATTTAACAATTCTATTTAAAATTTGAACACAATCATTTTATATACATTGGGTAATAGACTACACTCTGTTTCCTTAGGATATGAAATAAGTAAGAGATAATGTAATTATATAAATTAGTAATGGAGGCCAAAATTCCTGTTTTTGTTAATTTTAGTGATCGTGTAGACTTGAATAAAAGTAATTTATGAGTCAATTTTAAGAACATAAGAAATAGGAGCAGGAGTCGGCCATTCGACACTTCGAGCCTGCTCTGCCATTCAGTAAGATCATGACTGATCTATCTCAATTCCACCTTCCCGCACTATCCCAATATCCTTTTTCCTTAGTAGCCAAAAATCTATCCGTCTCTTTCTTGAATATACTAAATGTCTGAGCATCCACACCCCTCTTGGGTGGAGAATGCCAAAGATTCACACTGCTTTGAGTGAAGAAATTTCTCCATCTCAGTCCTAAATGGCTGACCCCTTATTTTAAGGCCGTGACCCCTAGTTCTAGACTCCCAGTCAGGGGAATCATCCTCCCAGCATCTACCCTATCAAGCCCCTTAAGAATTTTATACGTTTCAATGACATCACCTCTCATTTTACTAAAAACTAGAGATTATAGGGCTAGTCTACTCAGTCTCTCTTCATAGGACAATTACCCCATACCAGGAATCAGTCAATTTTCTGAAATAAATTAATCCATAATTGCTTCTAGTTATTACTGGGAAGTGTCTATTTTGAGGTAACAGTCTAATCGAAGCCAAATACCACATTTTACTCATACTTATTTGGTATAATTAGCAAAGGCAGGAATTTTGTTCCTCATATTCCTACTAAAGTTGCCCTCTCCACCACCTCCACCAGTTCCCACTGTGTTTCTGCTTTACCTAACAAAGTAAAATAATAAGGATTTTGCACTGATTTTGGCAGTAACAATTTTTGATTTCTGTGAAAATTTTGAAACAAAGTAGAAAGCTTTTACTTAAGTTTGCGCAGCCTAATGCTCAGGTCAGTGCAGTTACTGCTATTTTAACACTTATCAGCCAAGTTTTGCTTGCAGAATCAATTATGATAAGCTTATTTGTATATGTTTACTAAGCAAGAAAGAAACATCTTACCATTAGCAAATTACACTGGGAACATTGGGTTCCAAGCCAAATAGGCATATCTAGTCTTGATTCCATAACCAATATTTCATTTGGTATAGTCATAATTGCATATGCAAATTATATCTGCTTGTCAAAGGTAAACTACTATAGCATTGTTGGTTGAACAATATGTATGTGATGATTGCAGGAACCCATGTTGTAATTGATGTTAGCAATTACCAAAATAGACATCACTGATGTCTCTCAGATCTGTACCAGCAATGGTTTGTGGGCTTGCACACGTGATGTTGTTATATGTGTACATTATTGTATGAATTTCATCTCCTTCTACCGCTGATTCGAAATAACGAGGAACAACATGGGGATTCTTCAGACAGTAATCCCTGAGTGTCTTCAATAAGCAGTCACAGTGCCACTTGTTACCCTCCAACAATAGTTGCTCCAATTGTGATGACAGCTCCCAAAATTGATCTGGGATATATCTTAAAGAGTTGCCATTAAGGTTCAGATACTTTAACTTGGTCAATGGTGTAAGGGTAAAATTATAGAAAAACTCAATAAAGTTATCTGATAAATCAAGCCAAGAGAGATGTTGAAGAGGCTGAAAGGTGGTAGCAGAAATGTATGCAAGTTCATTGCACTTTAGCAGAAGATATTCCAGATTTGGTATATTTGTGAATGCCTGAGGTGATAGCTGTATCAGTTTGTTGTACCTGAAATCCAGTTCCAAAAGCTCTTGCAAGTCACTGAGGCTTTGATTGTCAATAACTGAAATTAGATTGTTTTGCATGAAGAGTCTTCGAAGGCTGATCAATCCAGAAAATGTGTTTGGTTGAATTCTAGTCACTGCGTTGTTTTCTAAATGCAGGCTATGAAGATTAGGAAGACCTTTAAACATGCATTCTGGTAAATTCTTTAAAGAGTTACTGGATAGATTCAGTACAGCTACCTCACGAAGGCCAACAAATGCCCCTGGTTTGATCTCCTGAATCTGATTATTGTTTAGGGTCAGGACTTCCAATTGTACTAAGCCATCAAATATGTTTTCAGAAAGGCTTTTGATTTTGTTGTACCCAAATTGGAGTTCCTCCAGAAACTGAAGTTCTCGGAATGTTTTGTGCCTTAACCCTGTGATGGAGTTGTTGAGCAACCGAAGTACATGGAGATTTAGGAGTCCAGAGAATGTTTCTTCATGTAATACAGTAATGCGATTGTGGGACAAGTCTAACCATCTGAGAGATTTCATTCCCATAAAAGCTCTAGGTACGATGGTGCTGATCTGGTTGTAACTCATATAAAGCTTCTGCAGCTTTTGCAGCTTCACAAAGATGTTCCCCTTTATAACTTTCAACAGGTTTCCTGACAAATCAAGTTCCTTCAGCTCTGTCAAACTGATAAACAGTTGGGATTGAAGATAAATTAACCTATTTCCTGCCAAAATAAGCTCCTTTAAATTTGGTAAATCGTGAAAGCCCGCAGCAGGCAAAACCGCCAGATTATTCCAACCCAGATTCAGGTACCAGAGGTGGGAGAGGCCAGAAAACAACCCATCTTCAATTTTACCAAAGTTATTATTATTTAGGCTAAGTGAGCCAAGAGACGGAGTGTGGAGGAATGCATTTGGTACCAAGTATTTCAATTTGTTCCTTTCCAAATGCAGGTGGACCAGTAGTTTCAAACCGTAGAAGGCATGTTGCTCAACACTTACAATGTTGCTATTTTCCAGGTTCAAGAAGTCCAGATTGGACATGTTCCTGAAAGCATGGGATGGAAGAACTGTAAAATTGTTACAATCAAACCAAACTGCTTTAGCGGTAACTGGTACATCTTTAGGAATGCTGGTGAGATTATGAGAGCTGCAGTAGGCATTCAGTTCTTCACTGTAATCATCAAAAATACAGGTGCACACTTGTGGGCATTTGAAATTCTCATCATCTGACTGTTCCTCTGGTGGCAACTGTGATTCTGTTCCCAACAGTGGGATGAACCTCAGGCAAACAATAACCGATAAAAGGTAAAATTCTAAAAAGAAACAGAACATGCAATCAAAGAATATAAAGCATTCAGGATTTGGATAATGTTTATATTATAATCATATCACTTTGACAGAAATGAGAAAAAGATCATTAAAATAAGTAATCGATCTCCATGGCATTGTTCCCATTAAGTCAGAGGCTGTTTATTAGAGACAGGAGCATTATTAGAGGGCAATTAAAGTCTAATTGCTCTCAGGTGCATACTGAGATAGGGAAGAGGTGATTGTTTCACTGGAGATTTTTTAAAATACTTTTATAGATTGCTTTGCATGAAATGTGAAGTATATTGAATATAATTGAGGAATGTCAACATGTAGTTGTAATATCAAATTGTTTGTATTGTTTTTTTCTATAGCAAAGGAAAATTATTTTAATTTGTAAAGATAACAGGATGAATTTTATTCCTATAATACCACTGTTTAAAAAGGACACACAGGGCATTGTTGAATTGAGGATTTTTCAATTACCATCAACAGCTGCTCAGAAGTTATGTGTTATCTGAAAATAAGTGTTCCCAGATTTTCTCATTACATGTAATCTAAGATTACCAATAACTGTCCTCCTATTTTGTACCACATGGAGCCATAGGGACCAATTTTATCAGCTTGGGTCATCCTTCAAATTAATAAAAGATAACAAGATTATATAGAGAGACGTAATCTCTGAGGTCCTGCTGAGACAGTTTGGGTGGATGTTAAAGATTCCATGACACTATTCAATGAGTCTTGGGTAACAGTCTCAACCAACACCACTAGACGAAAACCAGATTAGCAATTCATCTCATTGCTGTTTGTGAGACAGTGACGGTGTAGAATGGCTGCTGTGTTTACGTATACACGGAACAGCATTAGGGCCATGCGATCATGTAATTGCACGCATCCTAAGCCAGTCAGTGGCCTCGAGCGGATCCAGTTTTATGTTTAATGTTCCCGATTTATCGATGTAGGGGCCCGAAATTGAACCTTTTCATGTGAAATGTGCGTGAAACACTTTGAAACATTTCAAACCATTAGACGGTAGCGTATAAATGCAAGCTTTTAAATTTGTTCTCTTTTTATCTGTAGCAGATATTACAAAATAGTGCTTGTTTTGACATTTGTCTGAAAAGAATTCTTCCACCATAGAAAGGAATGCATGGAACTGCTCTAAAATTATTCATTTAACTTGGTTTTCAGTTTTCAATAAAAATAATGTTCCATATCTTTGAAGAGATTCTTAACCACTATTAGTACAATGTTGTTTGTCTGGCAGTTTCTTTCTCATTTCAAATATATGACATTTTCATGAGCCAGCGTTACTGTGGGATCTTTATCTTAGGCAAATACTACAAAATTGTAGGTAAAGAGAAAAAAAATCACGCACAACAAATCATGCACAATGTAGAAATCCGTCATATGCTCTGGTGTTAAAAACAAGTATTAGCTATTAATAAACCCCCCCCACCTGAAGCAAAACATCTTACCCACAAATTTGCTCATTTTGTTACGAAGCTTTTTCTACAAAAAAGAATTTCCCAGTTGTCTTGCGTCCAGCTCAGCTGATGCAGTTAACAAACTGTGTACAGAATTATGGCTTTATTTTACAAAACTTCAGTGTCATGGGGTAGCTTCTTTCCACCGATTAACCAGCACAACTTTCCAAATGTCTCATTCTTTCTTTTCTTATTACGGAAATCTTTTTGACTCCCACAGATGATCAGTGGACTGTGATGATGACCAAATGGCAATAAGCCAAAATGGGGTCATCAGAAAAATAAACATCTGGCACACGGTAAGGGAAGAATCAATTGTATTTACTTAGTGCATCGACATGTGGCAATATTTAGCTACTTTGCAGCCACAAAGCATGCTGCCAATACAATGTCCCTCTGAACACCAAGTACATTCAATAAAAAAATCTGATAAGATCACACTGTCTGGTCAGGGCGAAATACTTATTTAAAGCATTATGCAATCTTGTCAGTTTTGTCTCCAGTTAGCACCAAAGTGAATGATACCTTTAAAATATGTGTAACAGTAGATGTGATATTAATTGGTGCGATCTTATCCGGTATTTACTCTGCACAAAACATTGTGATTATATTAACAATTTGCATTTTTGTAGCAGTTCTCATGTCAGAGTACTATACCAGAAGGTGGGGAGAATACCCAGCGGGACAGAAGAGTAATTTAGGGTAATAGGAGAATGGACTGAAAACATACCTTACTCAACTCAACCCAGTGCAGCCCATCCCAGATCAACCTGTTTGCATTGATACATATCAGAAATGAGCTATAATGCACTAATCTTTTTTGCCATTTCAGTTTATTAACATTATATTTAAGTGTTGATTATTTTGGGGTTATTTTTGTAATACCTAGGAGGAATTGGGCTTTAATTGACATCAAGATGTTAATTAGACCATGTGGCCTTAAAGGGAAAGGGCACATTACTCATAGCTGCACCTTAGCAGCAGAACAACACATTCTGTGTTGCATGATAATAGCCCCTATTTTCCACTTGCTGCATTTTTGGCGCCCGCGCATGTTAACGTCCGATTTTTTTTTTGTGTATGTTTGCGGGACTTTCGCCAAACAAATATTTGAATTTGGCGCCACGCTCTCTGAAGTTGTCTGGGGGTGGGGGGGGCCGTGCTTCAAGTCTGAGCTAAAAACTCTCTGGGCATGCGTGAGAAAATAAACTTCTTGGTCTGGATCAGACATGTTTAGAGAGTCCTTTGTGATCGGATCGTTTTTCCTTTTGTGAGCGGATCGTGTTGGCTGCATCTTTCTGCAATTTTGAGCATTAAAATCTGCAAAACAAAGCTGAGAGGGAAGTGGAAGAGGAATTCGAAGGACAAAGAGAAGGAAGGGCCATTCGATTTCTCCCACATGAAGTGGTATCCCTGGTAGATATCATTGAGAGGAAATTGGATCTTGGGGGAAAAGCGAAAAAAAGTAAAACCTGCTGTAATGGTTCAACGTTGGGATAATGTTGCTGTAAAGTACAATGCAGTAGCCATCACCCGGAGAATTGGCAGGCAGCTGAAAAAGAAGTGTCAGGACCTAGGACAATTAGTCAAAGTAAGTATGCACTGCAATTACATTTGTAAATGTGTGTGTGTGTGTGGCCACCACACAAAAGGACCCTCTCTTAAAAAGTTCTATTTTCAACTATGCAATTGAAGAATACAAAGATCAGGAACTACAGGAATCGTACTGGTGGAGGTCCACCAAGTAAGCTGCAATTGAGCCAGCTGGAACAAAGGATCTCTGATCTGATTAAAGCTCACCGGAGAAGATCCACTACCAATGTGGATGCTGGACCCAGGTCAAAGAGATGGGGTAAGCCCTGCTATTTGCATTGTGGGATGGCTAAATACTGCATGGGTTAGCTAGGCTGTAATGGATGTTTTCGATTTGTTTTACAGCAGCTGTGCATCAGGAAGAGGCAAAAGGTGATCCAGAAGGACAAGTAAAAGGACAACAGAAGTACCAGCAGAGGTACCAGCAGAAGTAGCACCCGAAGGACATCCAGAACAGAGTCCCAAATTGTTTTCTGATTTTCAGCAGGACGATCTGGATGAAAGCCAGCATGAAGATCTCCCCACTGATCAGATGGTCATATTGGACCTGCAGCTGGTGGAGTTCATGGATCAGGATGCGGTGTGGTCCAGCAACGTACACCTGTGAGAGGGATGCCCAATAGGGTCGAGGAGCAAGGCACAGGTGGGAGACGGCGAAGGAGGGTGAACTAGCTGAACCACAAGTGCAGGTAGACATGGTACAGCTCATCGGGATGAGTGGGGAGAGTATGCAGATAACTAGGTTGCTCCTGGACACCATGGGCGGGGTGAGGGTAGAAATTGTGGGACTTTCAGGAGAAGTAGCAACACTATCTGGAGAATAGGACCACCACTGGTGGGGCAGATTAGGGAGGGAATGGTGGATGCACTTGATGCACTGTCAGAACAGCTGATGGGGAAATTGTCTGACATATGTGACGGAAATTTGCAGGTAGCTGCTGCAATAAGGGAACACACCCAGGTTGTCATTTAACAACACCAATTGGCGGCATCAACTGCTGCCACTCAAATCATCCCCAGACTAACCTCAGGGACTGTGCTGCAGAGTGATCCACAGCTTGAAAAAGAAGACGCAGATGAACCCGGGTCTTCCAGAAAGGTGTCTACTAGGTCTGCCTCTGTCCAACCCCACCAACGAAAAACAAAAAATTCGAACCTTGGGCTCACCAGAGCCCGAGGAAGTCTGCTGCGCCAACAGAATGGGCTAAGGCTAGAGGCACCAGGGCGGGCAAGAGGGGCACTAGGTGCAAGTGGTCATTGAGTAAGGGAGAGGAGAGATATTTGTATCTTGCTGTTATTTGTTTTGTTAATAGAAAAGTTTGATACAATAAAGTTTTGTTAACTGAGAATGTTAAAATTTGTGAAAAGTTAAAAGTTTGATACATGTTCATTGAAAATTTAAAAGTTTGATATTTCTTCATTGAAAAGTAATGTTTTATTAAAGTTAAGTACAAATGTACAAATGTTTAATAAACCTATTCTTTTAATTTAACCAGAATCAGTGCATTATTTTGTGAATTTAACTAACGGTATATATTAGACCAACATAAGCCAACACTACATTGTTAAAAGTGCAAACAGGTGTAAACAGTCAACATGGTGCGACACTATAATCAAACGTGCCACCGTTTAGCCTTCAGGCAGAAAGACGTTCACAGATTAACCACTGATGCAAATCTCTAGCAATGACTATAGGTCCCCTTGGTTGCCCCACCCTCCTCTGCTGTCATCCTGCGGGTTGAGGTGGTTCCTCCTCCTGTTGCTGGTCCTCCACATCCTCCTCATTGTCAGTCTCCTCCGAATCCTTATCCCTCCTTCTCCCCTCAGGAGGATCTTCAATGTTCAGTACATGTCCCCTCATGATGGGCCAAGTTGTGCAGCATGCAGCACACGACAGTGAACTGGGCGACGTGGTGAGGGGAGTATTGCACGTAGCCTCCAGAGTGGTCCAGGCATCGGAAACGCTGCTTTAAAATGCCAATTGTCCTCTCTATGATGCTCCATGTCGTTATGTGGGACATATTGGGCCCAAGTTTCGGCCTCAGTTGCTCCTGATTTTTTGGAGCAACTGGTGTAGAACGGAGTATCTTAGAAATTCAAATTCTCGGCATTTAGTTTGCTCCAGTTCTCGTCAGTTAGAACAGTTTCACTTTGGAACAGAATTTTTTTTTCAAAAGGGGGGGTGTCCAGCCACTTACGCCTGTTTTCAAAGTTTCGGCAGTGAAAACTTACTCCAAACTAAGAATGGAGTAAGTGAAGATTTTTGTACGCTCGAAAAAACCTTGTCTACACTTTAGAAAATCAGGCGTAGGTTACAAATCAGGCGTAGGGATTTGGGGAGGGGGGGGGGGGGGGTTTAAAGGGAAGTTTACAAACATTAAACACTTCAGTTTTACAAATAAAAAGCCATCATCAATAATAAATGATAAAAACATCAATAAATCAACCAATAAATCAATCAAAAAAAATTAATAAGAACTAATTTTTAAAAAGTCAATAAATAAAACATTTTCTACTTACCGACTGCAGCACCGGGAGCCCTCCAACAGCATGCTGGGATGCCGCCCCCCCCCCCCCCCCCCCCCCACCAGTGTGTCACTGTCAGTGTCTCTATCTCTCTGTCTGTCTGTCTGTGTGTGTCTCTCACTCTCTGTCTGTCAGTGTCTGTGTTTCTGACAGCGAGGGGAGGGGGAGGAGGGGGGTAGAGGGAGAGGGGGCGGCAGGGGGAGGGAGGGAAGGGGGAGGGATGGGGGGAAAGGGGAGAAGGGGGAGGGGGGGAGAGAAGAAGGGGGGGAGGAGAACGGGAAGGGGGGAGGGGAAAGAGAAGGGGGGAAGGAGAGGGGGGGAAGGAGAAGAGGGAGGAAAGGAGAAGGGGCGGGGAGGAGAAGGGGGAGGGAGGCTGAACGGGCTGGGCCCGGCCGGGCCCAAGACTTCTGGAAGGGCCCGTCCCCAGCACCAGATTTACAGGTAGGTGGCGTTGGGTCGGGTTGGGTCCGGGGTCGGGAGCGCGGGTCGGGTCTGGGGGGCGGAGGGAGGTCGGGTCGGGTCCGGTCCGGATGCGGGGAGCGGTCGGCAGCACAGGTCGGGTGGGGGGGGGGGAGGAGGGAGGTCGGATTGGTTCGGGTAGGGTAGGGGGGGAGGGAGGGAGCGCGGGTCGGGTCGGTTCGGTTCGGGTCGGGGGGGGGGGGGGCAGAGGGAGGTCGGGTCATAGAAACATAGAAACATAGAAAATAGGTGCAGGAGTAGGCCATTCGGCCCCTCCAGCCTGCACCGCCATTCAATGAGTTCATGGCTGAACATGCAACTTCAGTACCCCATTCCTGCTTTCTCACCATACCCCTTGATCCCCCAAGTAGTAAGGACTTCATCTAACTCCTTTTTGAATATATTTAGTGAATTAGCCTCAACAACTTTCTGTGGCAGAGAATTCCACAGGTTCACCACTCTCTGGGTGAAGAAATTCCTCCTCATCTCGGTCCTAAATGGCTTACCCCTTATCCTTAGACTGTGTCCCCTGGTTCTGGACTTCCCCAACATTGGGAACATTCTTCCTGCATCTAACCTATCTAACCCCGTCAGAATTTTAAACGTTTCTATGAGGTCCCCTCTCATTCTTCTGAACTCCAGTGAATACAAGCCCAGTTGATCTAGTCTTTCTTGATAGGTCAGTCCCGCCATCCCGGGAATCAGTCTGGTGAACCTTTGCTGCACTCCCTCAATAGCAAGAATGTCCTTCCTCAGGTTAGGAGACCAAAACTGTACACAATACTCCAGGTGTGGCCTCACCAAGGCCCTGTACAATTGTAGCAACACCTCCCTGCCCCTGTACTCAAATCCCCTCGCTATGAAGGCCAACATGCCATTTGCTTTCTTAACCGCCTGCTGTACCTGCATGCCAACCTTCAATGACTGATGTACCATGACACCCAGGTCTCTTTGCACCTCCCCTTTTCCTAATCTGTCAACATTCAGATAATAGTCTGTCTCTCTGTTTTTACCACCAAAGTGGATAACCTCACATTTATCCACATTATACTTCATCTGCCATGTATTTGCCCATTCACCTAACCTATCCAAGTCACTCTGCAGCCTCATAGCATCCTCCTCGCAGCTCACACTGCCACCCAACTTAGTGTCATCCGCAAATTTGGAGATACTACATTTAATTCCCTCGTCTAAATTATTAATGTACAGTGTAAACAGCTGGGGCCCCAGCACAGAACCTTGCGGTACCCCACTAGTCACTGCCTGCCATTCTGGAAAGTCCCCATTTACTCCTACTCTTTGCTTCCTGTCTGACAACCAGTTCTCAATCCACGTCAGCACACTACCCCCAATCCCATGTGCTTTAACTTTGCACATTAATCTCTTGTGTGGGACCTTGTCGAAAGCCTTCTGAAAGTCCAAATATACCACATCAACTGGTTCTCCATTGTCCATTCTACTGGAAACATCCTCAAAAAATTCCAGAAGATTTGTCAAGCATGATTTCCCTTTCACAAATCCATGCTGACTTGGACCTATCATGTCACCTCTTTCCAAATGCACTGCTATGACATCCTTAATAATTGATTCCATCATTTTAAACACTACTGATGTCAGGCTGACCGGTCTATAATTCCCTGTTATCTCTCTCCCTCCTTTTTTGAAAAGTGGGGTTCCATGGGAACTGATCCAGAGTCAATGGAATGTTGGAAAATGACTGTCAATGCATCCACTATTTCCAAGACCACCTCCTTAAGTACTCTGGGATGCAGTCCATCAGGCCCTGGGGATTTATCGGCCTTCAATCCCATCAATTTCCCCAACACAATTTCCCGACTAATAAGGATTTCCCTCAGTTCCTCCTCCTTACTAGACCCTCCGACCCCTTTTATATCCGGAAGGTTGTTTGTGTCCTCCTTAGTGAATACCGAACCAAAGTACTTGTTCAATTGGTCCGCCATTTCTTTGTTCCCCGTTATGACTTCCCCTGATTCTGACTGCAGGGGACCTATGTTTGTCTTTACTAACCTTTTTCTCTTTACATATCTACAGAAACTTTTGCAATCCGTCTTAATGTTCCCTGCAAGCTTCTTCTCGTACTCCATTTTCCCTGCCCTAATCAAACCCTTTGTCCTCCTCTGCTGAGTTCTAAATTTCTCCCAGTCCCTCGGTTCGCTGCTATTTCTGGCCAATTTGTATGCCACTTCCTTGGCTTTAATACTATCCCTGATTTCCCTTGATAGCCATGGTTGAGCCACCTTCCCTTTCTTATTTTTACGCCAGACAGGAATGTACAATTGTTGTAGTTCATCCATGCGGTCTCTAAATGTCTGCCATTGCCCATCCACAGTCAACCCCTTCAGTATCATTCGCCAATCTATCCTAGCCAATTCACGCCTCATACCTTCAAAGTTACCCTTCTTTAAGTTCTGGACCATGGTCTCTGAATTAACTGCTTCATTCTCCATCCTAATGCAGAATTCCACCATATTATGGTCACTCTTCCCCAAGGGGCCTCGCACAACGAGATTGCTAATTAATCCTCTCTCATTACACAACACCCAGTCTAAGATGGCCTCCCCCCTAGTTGGTTCCTCGACATATTGGTCTAAAAAACCATCCCTTATGCACTCCAGGAAATCCTCCTCCACCGTATTGCTTCCAGTTTGGTTAGCCCAATCTATGTGCATATTAAAGTCACCTATTATAACTGCTGTACCTTTATTGCACGCACCCCTAATTTCCTGTTTGATGCTCTCCCCAACATCACTACTACTGTTTGGAGGTCTGTACACAACTCCCACTAACGTTTTTTGCCCTTTGGTGTTATGCAGCTCTACCCATATAGATTCCACATCATCCAAGCTAATGTCCTTCCGAACTATTGCCTTAATTTCCTCCTTAACCAGCAATGCTACCCCACCTCCTTTTCCTTTTATTCTATCTTTCCTGAATGTTGAATATCCCTGGATGTTGAGTTCCCAGCCCTGATCATCCTGGAGCCACGTCTCCGTAATCCCAATCACATCATATTTGTTAACATCTATTTGCACAGTTAATTCATCCACCTTATTGCGGATACTCCTTGCATTAAGACACAAAGCCTTCAGGCTTGTTTTTTAACACCCTTTGTCCTTTTAGAATTTTGCTGTACAATAGCCCTTTTTGTTCTTTGCCTTGGGTTTCCCTGCCCTCCACTTTTCCTCATCTCCTTTCTGTCTTTTGCTTTTGCCTCCTTTTTGTTTCCCTCTGTCTCCCTGCATTAGTTCTCATCCCCCTGCCATATTAGTTTAACTCCTCCCCAACAGCACTAGCAAACACTCCCCCTCGGACATTGGTTCCAGTCCTGCCCAGGTACAGACCATCCGGCTTGTACTGGTCCCACCTCCCCCAGAACCGGTTCCAATGCCCCAGGAATTTGAATCCCTCCCTGCTGCACCACTGCTCAAGCCACGTATTCATCTGCGCTATCCTGCGATTCCTACTCTGACTATCACGTGGCACTGGTAGCAATCCCGAGATTATTACTTTTGAGGTCCTACTTTTTAATTTAGCTCCTAGCTCCTTAAATTCGTTTCGTAGGACCTCATCCCTCTTTTACCTATGTCGTTGGTACCAATGTGCACCACGACAACTGGCTAATCTCCCTCCCTTTTTAGAATGTCCTGCACCCGCTCCGAGACATCCTTGACCCTTGCACCAGGGAGGCAACATACCATCCTGGAGTCTCGGTTGCGGCCGCAGAAATGCCTATCTATTCCCCTTACAATTGAATCCCCTATCACTATCGCTCTCCCACTCTTTTTCCTGCCCTCCTGTGCAACAGAGCCAGCCACAGTGGTATGAACTTGGCTGCTGCTGCCCTCCCCTGATGAGTCATCCCCCTCAACAGTACCCAAAGCAGTATATCTGTTTTGCAGGGGGATGAACACAGGGGACTCCTGCACTACCTTCCTTGCACTGCTCTTCCTGTTGGTCTTCCGTTCCCTATTTGGCTGTGGACCCTTTCCCTGCGGTACGACCAACTCGCTACACGTGATACTCACGTCATTCTCAGCATCATGGATGCTCCAGAGTGAATCCACCCTCAGCTCCAACTCCGCAACGCGGTCCGTCAGGAGCTAGAGGCGGATACACTTCCTGCACAAATAGTCGTCAGGGACACTGGAGTCGTCCCTGAGTTCCCACATGGTACAGGAGGAGCATAACACCCGACCGAGCTCTCCTGCCATGACTTAACCCTTAGGTACACTTAAATTGGCAATAACAATGTTGAAGTTTACTCACTGTTATAGAAGAGAAAAAAGAAAAACTACTCACCAATCACCAGCCAATCACTTACCCTCTTGGCTGTGACGTCACCTTTTGATTTCTTTCTACTTCTTTTTTGCCTTCTCTCCCCGCTGCAGCTGCACAGGTTCGCCTCGGTTCATGTCGGGGGCGGGGGGAGGGAGGTCAGGTTGGGTCGGGTCAGGTCCGGGTTGAGGGGGGGGCATCGGGAGCGCGGGTCGGGTCGGGGGGGTGGTGGGAGGGAGGTCGGTTCGGTTCGGGTCGGGGAGGGGCGTGGGGAAGGAGGGAGGAAGAGGGAGGTCAGGTCGGGTGTGGGGGGGTGCGGGGAGCGCGGGTTGGGTCCAGTCCAGGGGGTCGGGTCTGGTCCGGTCCGGGGGCGGGGGGAGAAGCGGGAGTCGAGTCGGATCGGGAGGAAGCTGGGCGTGGGAGGCAGCCTTATGCACGCAGCCCCAGTGAGGCCATTCGGCCAGGGCTAGGGGCTGCGTGCTTCGGGCCCCTCCCACACAGTTTTGGGCGCCTGGAGCTACTGCACATGCACGCCCACTGTAGCGCGCATGTGCAGAAGTCCCGGCACTGTTTTCAGTGCAGGGACCTAGCTACGCCCCCTACAGCTCGTGCTGCGCTGCGCCCGGCTCCAGAGGGCCTACAGGGAGCCGGAGAAGCTGTAAGTTTTTTTTAGGCGCACTTTGTGGCGCGAAAAATGGGCGTCCAGGTCAGGCACAGCCCAAAACTTGGGCCCATTGTACTTATGCTCTGCCTCAGTGTGGGGATTGTGTAGGGGGGTCATAAGCCAAGTGGTGAGCCCGTAACCTTTGTCCCTGAGCAACCAGTTCTGCCCTTCTGGCAGCTCCTGAAACATTGCAGATATCATCATCACAGGCAGTCCTTCGAGTCGAGGATGACTTGCTTCCACGCCAAAAATTTCACAGGTGTGTCAACGAAGGATCTAATATTCTAGGTCCTGAACTTAATCTTGAAGGATGGACGATGCCTATGCGTGGAATTTTTTAACGTGTGGTGGCCGTTGCACACCAGCCACCACATGGGCTTGACAGAGCTAGGTCTTGGTCCAATGGCAAGGGTTAACCAAGACGACTGGAGACCTACTCTGCTACACAGACCTAGTGCGCGCACATATCGTAGTGTGGGCTGACCCCGTGCTGCCCCTGGGTCCTCGCCTCTTCTGGGCCCCAAACTCACTCCTCTCCTGGGCCACGATCACATCCCTCTACAATCTCTCGCCGCTCCTTCGCCCCGACCTCTGACAGCTCCTGAAACATCACAGATATAATGCTCTCACGTAGGACGAAAACATCATGGATGCTGCCGGGATATTTGACATCCACTGCCATGATCCGCTGCAGATTGTCGCACACCAGCTGCACATTTAGGGAGTGGAACCCTTTCCTGTTGCGGTAAACTTTGGAATCTTGCAAGGGAGCTCTCAAGGTGATGTGGGTACAGTCAATAGCATACTGTACCCAGGAGAAGCCAGCAATTCTGGAGAACCCCATAGCCCTGTCTCTCATTGCCTACGTGGTCATAGGGAAAGTGATGAACTGGTCCCTTTCGGCATACAGTGCAGCAGTCACTTGGCAAATGCAATAACGGGTAGTGTGCTGCGAGATCGAGCATACATCCCCAATTGAAGCTTGACATAGCATAGAAGGTAAGTACCACTATTACCTTTACTTCTACAGGTAGGGCAATCCTCCTTCCACTTCTTGCCCATATGTCTGCCCTGATTAGTTGGCAGATCTCAGTGATGACCTCCTTTCTGAATCGCAGCCTGCGAATGCAGTCTGCCTCACTCAGTTGCAGGTATGAGCGCCTCTCCCTATAGACTCGCTGAGGGTAAGGCCTCCTCCCCATTATCATCATCATAGGCAGTCCCTCGGAATCGAGGAAGACTTGCTTCCACTCCTGAAGTGATTCTCTGGCGGCTGAACAATCCAATACTAGAGCCACAGACTCTGTCACAGGTGGGACAGATATTCGCCGAGGGAAAGGGTGTATGGGACTGGTTTACCACACGCTCCTTCTGCTGCCTGCGCTTGACCTCTTCACGCTCTCGGCGTTGAGATTTGAAGAGCTCAACGCCCTCCTGGATGCACTTTCTCCACCTAGGGTGGTCTTCGGCCAAAGACTCCCAAGTGTCAGTGGTGATGTCGCACTTTATCAGGGAGGCTTTGAGGGTGTCCTTGTAACGTTTCCACTGTCCACCTTTGGCTCGTTTGCCGTGAAGGAGCTCCGCATAGAGCATTTGCTTAGGGAGTCTCATGTTTGGCATGTGAACTATGTGGCCTGCCCAGCGAAGCTGATCGAGTGTGGCCAGTGCTTCAATGCTGGGGATGTTAGCCTGGACGAGGACACTGATGTTAGTGCGCCTGTCCTCCCAGGGGATTTGCAGGATCTTGTGGAGACATCGTTGGTGATATATCTCCAGCTACTTGAGGTGTCTTCTGTACATCGTCCATGCCTCTGATCCATACTGGAGGGCGGGTATTACTACAGTCCTGTAGTTCCATCAATCTGTCTCCCCGATATCGGTGTCGAATTATTCATCGCCTCTGCATGCCATGTATAGCCAACGCCCTTATAACATCAGGCATGCTAAAAATTGCAACCCATTATTATTGTTATTATGCAGATAAATACTTAAATCACTGACACTTTTCCTCCCTGTTTTGCTCCACAAGGCTGGGTGATGCCCTAGATCAGATCACATCCTGATCTGTGATCTGCGCATGTGTTTTGTTTGTTTGTACAGTGATTATCTTGGATCACCTGTGACAAATGCTGATTTCTAGCTTGTTGCTGTGCCTGTGCACAAAACGTCCCGTTTCAGATGCTGACCGAGCTCGAGACACGGGTCGAAGGAGTGCCGGCTGGACAGGATCGCAAGCTCGGCCGAACACAAGCACAACAACTCGACGCTCGGCTTCAAAAGCAGCCCGGGCTCTGGTGCTTATGTCTGGCCGAGCTTGCGATCTGGACCGAGCGGCACTCCCCTGACTCGTGCCTGGAGCCCGGTCAGCAACGATTGTGTTGGGGTGAACAGTCGTGATTTGGGTGAAAAAGAACCCAGCAAAGTTATTTCAGTCCCCTCCGAAAAAATTATACATTTGTTTTTTACATTGTCTCGCTCCAAAAACTCGGAAATTACTGTCCAAGTTATTTTCAGAGTACCCTGTCAAAAAAAAACCATGCATTTGTACTTTATTTTGTCTTCTTTTGTCTGGCCCCAATTTTTCGCCGCGCTGATTTCCTTAAGTTCACAGAAGTTTTTTTTTCGGGGCTTTTTGGCAGTGTGCGCCATGCTGAAAAAAATCGTGGGCGGCCAAAATTGCACAAAAACGGCACTCGAGCCCGTTTTCCACTCGTGTCTGCACCCCAAAATTTTAAACTGGCGCACATGGTCGGCGCTGACGTACAAACGTTGGCGAAAGTTGGAAATGGAAGATGTCACGCCAAAAAATATTTGCACGCCAAAAAACGGCGCACAATCGTGGCAAAAATAGAGGGCCTATATTCCTATCCTTAGTAAACATTGTATCCTCTGACTTACAGTGGAAATGCCCCCAGGAGTTCTGTTGATCTTTTTCAAATTACTTCTGCGAGAATTAGAACTTTAACCATTTTTTTTGTTTTATGCAAAGTGACTTGCTATATCAAATATATTTATGTTGAAATGATACATTTGTTTTAGCAAATTAGCCACCCCTAGATTTGAATAATTACCTTACTAAATGAACGGAATCATTCGAAGTAAAAGAGTAATTTCTTAACATCTACACTAATTAAAGGAATAACCCAGAGTAGGGCGACATAATTAACTTGTTGTAATCCTCATTCCAATATCACCCAGCTTGTCAGATAAGAAATGAAGGTAAATCATATTTTTGTTTTGTATTTTACTTTATAGCCCACAGAATGACTCAGGTGGATTGAGATGGTTGAAGCCATTATGTAATTGCCTCATGTTACCGTAATAGAATTTCATTTCATAGCATCGCTTTTTCAATGCTGACGTCATGGGAGCAGGACTTTGCTATCAAGCACTCCCATTCATTGTTTTCTCGCTCCACGCCACTCCAAGATTGAGAGGAGGAACAGAATAAAGACTTTGGCTTAAAATCAAGTTAAAGCTTCACTTTATTGCAATCATTTTGTTAAAATTCACAGCAAGCATCAAAATAAGTAGATCCTGAAAAAGCAATTTAAATTATTTGTATTTTTGAGATATTAATTTGCTTAGTTAGTTGGATCAAATCTAACTGACTGCGCTTTATTACTGTACTGCTCCAATTCCTTCAAACAACACCTGTTCGTTACAGCCAGCTTACTTATTCAGACAATGTAAGTCTGAACTTGCATATGTAATTGAGGTTAACAGTCTACATTAGCAGGAACTCCAGCCTTGATAATGTTCTGGTGATAACATTCAGTTAATGTTAGGAAAGCACCTCTCTAACGGTCAAGGCTACTGATGTTAAAAAAAGCTGGAAAGATCACAGTGATAACACAGTACATGAGAGTAGCATTGACAGAATGATTTTGTTAAATTTAAGAGTTTTACCATCAAGTTTACCCCAGTTTTTTCCCCTCCTCTCTTGGCAGTAGTGACTCATGCTGGATGAAACCTTACTTAAGTGTCTATTCTCTACGTATGAACCAATATGGTGAGTGCTAACAGTCTGTGTAACTGGGGTACAGTTGCGCTCAGGCCTGTTACCACCCAGCAAAGAAATGCTGATCCAGGCTGACTTGAACAACCTACCAACAACCCGTCTCAAATCTAGGTGGCCATTTTGGATCGTCACCGATGCCCTTCAGCGATCTCCCCTCAGCTTGATGACCGATGGCGAAATGCTTGGAAGAACTGCAACATACGGAATGGATTCCTTATAGAGGACTCCACAGTACAACCTATAGGATCAAACCTTCCTCACAAACAGTGGACAACTATCACTGCCTCCAAACTGGTCATGGTAGATGCTGCCACCTTCTCCATAGGTGGAAGATTAAAGCATCCCATCATTTTTTTTTCATTCATTCACGGGATGTGGGCAGCGCTGGCAAAGCCAGCATTTATTTCCCATCCCTAATTGCCCTTGAGAAAATGGTGGTGAGCCACCTTCTTGAACTGCTGCAGTCCGTGCGGTGATGTGCTGTTAGGAAAGGAGTTCCAGGATTTTGACCCAGCGACGATGACGGAACGGTGATATGCTTCCAAATCAGGATGATGTGTGACTGGAGGGGAACGTGGAGGTGGTGGTGTTCCGATGTGCTTGCTGCCCTTATCCTTCTAGGTGGTAGAGGTTGTGGGTTTTGGAGATGCTGTCTTAAGAAATCTTGGCGAGTTGCTGCAGTGTATCTTATAGATGGTACACACTGCAGCCACAGTATGCCGCTGGTGAAGGGAGTGGATGTTTAAGTTGGTGGATGGGGTGCCAATCAAGCGGGCTGCTTTGTCCTGGATAGTGTCGAACTTCTTGAGTGTTGTTGGAGCTGCACGTGGAGGTAAGTGGAGAGTATTCCATCACACTCCTGATGCCTTGTAGATGGTGGAAAGGCTTTGGGGAATCAGGAGGTGAGACACTCGCCGCAGAATATCCAGCCTCTGACTTGCTCTTGTTGCCACAGTATTTATGTGACTGGTCCAGCTAAGTTTCTGGTCAATGGTGACCCCAGGATGTTGATGGTAGGGGATTTGGCGATGGTAATGCCATTGAATGTTAAGGGTCGGTGGTTAGACTCTCGCTTGTTGGAGCTAATCATTGCCTGGCACTTGTGTGGTGCGAATGTTACTTGCCACTTATCAGCCCAAGCCTCAATGCTGCCCACATCTTGCTGCATGTGGGCATGGACTGCTTCATTATCTGAGGAATTGCAAATAGAACTGAACACTGCAGTCATCAGCGCAAATCCCCACTTCTGACCTTATGATGAAGGGAAGGTCATTGATGAAGCAGCTGAAGATGGTTAGGCCTTGGACATTGCCTTGAGGAACTCCTGGGGCTGTGAAGATTGACCTCCAACCACCACAACTATCTTCCTTTGTGCTAGGTATGACTCCAGCCAGTGGAGAGTTTTCCCCCTGGTTCCCATTGACTTCAGTTTTACTAGGGCTCCTTGATGCCACACTCGGTCAAATGCTGTCACTCTCACCTCATCTCTGGAATTCAGCTCTTTTGTCCATGTTTGGACCAAGGCTGAAACGAGGTCTGGAGCCAAGTGGTTCTGGCGGAACCCAAACTGGGCATCAGTGAGCAGGTTATTGGTGAGTAAGTGCTGCTTGATAGCACTGTTGACGACACCTTCCATCACTTTGCTGATGATTGAGAGTAGAGTGATGGGGCGGTAATTGGCCGGATTGGATTTGTCCTGCTTTTTGTGGCCAGGACATACCTGGGCAGTTTTCCACATTGTCGGATAGATGCCATGTTGTAGCTGTACTGAAACAGCTAGGCTAGAGGCGCGGCTAATTCTGGAGCGTAATTCTTCAGCACGACAGCCGGGATGTTGTTCCGGGCCCAAAGCCTTTGATGTATCCAGTGCGCTCAGCCGTTTCTTGATATCATGTGGAGTGAATCGAATTGGCTGAAGACTGGCTTCTGCATTGGGGGGTACCTCAGGAACAGGCTGATATGGATCATCCACTCAGCACTTCTGGCTGAAGATGGTTGTAAACACTTCAGCCTTTTCTTTTGCACTCACGTGCTGGGCTCCGCCATCATTGAGGATGGGGATATTCATGGAGCCTCCTCCTCCTGTTAATTGTTTAATGGTCCACCACCATTCATGACTGGATGTGGCAGGACTAGAGAGCTTTAATTTGATCCGTTGGTTGTGAGATCACTTAGCCTTGTCTATAGCATTCTGCTTGCGCTGCTTAGCATGCATGTAATCCTGTGTTGCGTTGACACCTCACTTTCAGGTATGGCTGGTGCTGCTCCTGGCATGCTCGTCTGCACTCATTATTGAACCAGGGTTGGTCCCCGGGCTTGCTGCCAATGGTAGAGTGAGGGATATGCCGGGCCATGAGGTTACAGATTGTGGTGGAATACAATTCTGCTGCGACTGTGGAGCTCCTAATCAGACCCTTGAGTACACCATTGAGCACTGCACTCAGAGGAAATTTGTAGGCAGCCTACAAGATATCCATGCTGTTACACCACAGGCTTTGGCCTGGATCATCATAGGCAGTCCCTCGGAATCGAGGAAGACTTGCTTCCACTCTTAAAGTGAGTCCTTCGGTGGTTGAACAGTCTAATACGAGAGCCACAGTCGCTGTCACAGGTGGGACAGATTGTCGTTGAGGGTAAGGGAGGGTGGGACAGGTTTGCCTTACGTTCTTTCCGCTGCCTGCGCTTGATTTCTGTATGCTCTCGGCGATGAGACTCGAGGTGCTCAGCGCCCTCCCAGATGCACTTCCTCCACTTAGGGCGGTCTTTGGCCAGGGACTCCCAGGTGTCGGTGGGGATGTTGCACTTTATCAGGGAGGCTTTGAGGGTGTCCTTGTAACATTTCCTCTGCCCACCTTTGGCTCGTTTGCCATGAAGGAATTCTGAGTAGAGCACTTGCTTTGGGAGTCTCGTGTCTGGCATGCGAAGCTGATCAAGTGTGTCCAGTGCTTCAATGCTGGGGATGTTGGCCTGGTTGAGGACGCTAATGTTGGTGTGTCTGTCCTCCCAGGGGATCTGTAGGATCTTGCGGAGATATCGTTGGTGGTATTTCTCCAGCGACTTGAGGTGTCTACTGTACATGGTCCATGTCTCTGAGCCATACCGGAGGGCGAGTATTACTACAGCCCTATAGACCATGAGCTTGGTGGCAGATTTGGCCTGGATATCCAACTTGTATATTGATATTTGATTTGCTTTACTACTAACATACAGAAGAAGAAGAAGAAAGAAGAAGAGCGCTCAGTGTCCACATACAAGCATGTTCAGCATAGACCATCTGATAGTCATCAGTATCGGGAACCCTAGCTGAATTTTCCCCTCTCCTGATCACAGGTGCTAAGGTCAAATGTACTCCCACTGCTGCCCCAGCCAAGATCGGCTAACTCAGACAAAAGCTTAGAGAACATCACCTCAGCTTTCGATTAGGCACTTTGCAGCCTTCTGGCCTCAACTTTGAGTTCATAATCACTGCTCCCACTTTCTTGGACAGCAGGTGCTGGTAATGGTTCTGCTATTGCCATTTACATCTCTGGACGCATCTTTTGTTTATTGCCCCATTATCGCCCCACTTTTGCCTTGCACCATCATTCCTTTCATCATTTAATCACCTCTGCCTTCCACCATATCTTTTCTCTTTTTCCCTGGCTCTGTCCTTGCTGATTAATTGTTAAATCTCTAACGTTTTCCATTTCTGATGAAAGGTCATTGACCTGAAACGTTAACTCTGTTTCTCTCTCCACAGATGCTGTCTGACCTGCTGAGTGTTCCCAGCATTTTCTGTTTTTATTTCCGCTAACTCAGAGAATGATTCAACCACAACAATAAAAATAACTTATATTTAGATAGCGCCTTTAACATAACAAAACATCCTATGGCGTTTCACAAGAGCATCATTCACCGAGCCATGTAAGGACATGTTAAGGCAGATGACCAAAAGCTTGATTAAAGAGGTAAGTTTTAAGGAGCATCTTAAAGGAGGAAAGAGAAGTGGAGAGGTGGAGAGATTTAGGGAGGAAATTCCAGAGCTCAGGACCTAGACAGCTGAATGCACAACCGCCAACGGTGGAGCACTTAAAGTCGGGGATGTTCAAAAGGCCAGAGTAGGCAGAGCGCAGAGATCAACAGCGAGCTGGGACATTCCACAAACGGGCTCATCTGTCTTTGATCCACATTGTTGACCTTGTAGCCTTTTTCTAGCTGCATGAATATGCTGGCTGAGAAATTGGTCCCTGTCTCACCTGTTTTATGGGTGGAAAATTCACGGCATCAAACTCCGAGCGCAATCTCACTTGCCCGATTTCTCCCCCCCCTCCCCCCCTCCTCATCCCCATGCCAAATTCAGCAAAAACTGGATGGAGCATGTGCGGACCATGCTCTGCTCAGTTTTTCCGGGTCTACAGCAGTCCTTGAAGCGCCAAAGACTGTCGAAGAACAGAAACATTTGGGGTCTTTTACTTACTGTAATGTGGAGCAGGGATGAGCAGGAGTGCGGGCTACCCACAACCTCGACTGACAAGCTGTTTCAGAATGCCCAACTAGCATCCGCAGCTCGGTTTTAAAGGAATGAGTCCGAGGCCCAAGTGGAAGTGAACCTTGGTCTTTGTCTTCGGACGTGCCACCCACTTTGAGTCGGGTGCTGGTCCAAAACCAATTCCTCAGCCACTTTGCTTTAAAACACATCACTTAGACATCGCTCAAACCCAAAATCAGTTAAAAGAAGAAAAAAAATGATCAAAAAAAGTGTGACTAAAGAGCAGTGTGGCCTTCAGTCAAATAACGATATTTTTTTTAGTGCTACATATCTCTCTTGCTAATTTTCGTTCGGGTATGGGCAAAGAACTAGTCTTCTTCTTTCGTGTTTAGTAGCAAAGCAGATCAAACGTTGGATATCCAGTGGAACAGCATGGATATCTTGTAGGCTGCCTGCGAATTCCCTCTGAGGGCAGTGCTCAATGATACGGTTCCAGGGTCTGATGAGGAGCTCCACAGTCGCATGATAGGGATGCTTTAATCTTCCATCTATGGAGAAGGTGGCAACATCTACCAGGACCGGTTCTGAGGTGGTTGATGGTTGTTCACTGTTTGTGTGGAAGGTTTGATCCTACAGGTTGTACTGTGGGGTCCTCTATAAGGAATTCATTCCATATGTTGCAGTTCTTCCAAGCATTTCATCATCGCTCACAAGGCTGAGGGACGATTGCTGAAGGGCTTCAGCGACAGTCCAACATGGCCTTCTAGATTTGAAACGGGTCGGTGGTAGGTTGTTCAAGTCAGCCTGGATCAACATGTCTTTGCTGGTGTAGCGGTTGTATTCTCTGGAGACTGCATATTCGCGGTGTAGGTGTGGTGGTGCGATGTTTGCAAGCACGAGGAGCAAAGTTTTTGGTGTCGATAAAAGTGTACCAGTGATAATCCTCATAGTAGAATTCAGCTGGATATCAACAGATTTGACATGCGGACTTGATAGCCATGCTGGAGAGCAATACTGCGCTGTAGAGTACACCAGGGCGAATGCTGTCGTATGGAGGGTTTGTGCGTCTGCTCCCCATGTGGATCCAGCAAGTTTCTGGATTGAGTTGACCCTACTCTTTAGTTTCTTCCCAAGATTCTGGAGATGCTGTCTATACAACAGGGTGCAATTGAGCGTGACTCCTAAGTAGGAGGGTTTTTTGGCATGGTTTACCTTTGCGCCGCAAAAGAAGACTTTCAAAGCTTGGTTTGTGTGATAGGTGCTGAGGTGGAATGTCAAGGTGACGGTTATTTGCGAGTTTGGTCGGAGTCGCCATCGGTGAGTAGGCCTCCATCCTCTGTAAATCACTGGTCAGGGTCTCCTTGGTGATGGACATATTCGTGTTTTGCGTGGCCTAGGCAATGTCATCAGCGTATATGAATTTGCGGGACTCTGTTTTGGGTGGATGATACATTGAATAACGTGGGCGCCAGGACAGAACCCTGTGGGAGTCCATTGTTCAATGGCTAATATCTGCTCTTCTGGGTTAAATCGACCTCCCGATAGCAAACCAAGCAAATTGAACGGTCCTCTCCAACGAAAACTACATGTAGGCCCAGCCATCCGAATATGCCAACTCAACATCGAAGACATCTCTCGTTCAAAAGGCAAATACCTCGAAAGGTTACTCAAGGAACACAGCGTCGATGTTCTTGTGCTTCAAGAAACACACATTGAACACATCCACCAGTTTGACACAAGAGGACGGATCACAGGTTTTGAGCAAATTGCATTCAATAACCATTCCAAATATGGCCTGGTGTGCTGTTAAACAAGGCATCAAAGGCTTCACTGAACTTGAGCGTACCAGTACTGCCGAAGTTTTTACTACAGTAATACATATAAGAGAGCTAATAATCTTCAATGTCTACAAACCATTGCTCCCTCCTAGCCAACATCTATCCATCCATCTGGGAGACTTTAATAGCCATCACGCAATGTGGGGCTATGCAGTCACCAATTATAATGGAGAAGCAATTGTACAGTGGGCTTCACTAGAGAATAAATTCCCCTTTTTGACACCAATGATCGAAGTATATTCCATTCGTCAAGATGGTAGAGCAATTATAACCCAGACCTATGTTTCCTCTCTAAAGACAGTAAAGGAAATCCAAGCATTCCCTCCAGAACCGTTCTCGATGATTTCCCCAACAGTCAACACAGGCCCTCAATCATCAACGTTGGCATCAGAATTCCTGTCATTACATCAACACTAGAACCACGATGGAACTTCAAAAAACCAGATTGAGAAACTTTCCAAAGGTCAGTTGACACCAACATCAGGTGGATTCCACCAAACACCAATGCCTTCAACAGATTCATAGGAATTATTAAAGTTGCCGCAAAACGCAGTATACCTTGGGGGTTTAGAAAGACATATATTCCTTGTTAGATGGAAGAAAGTGAAGCTCTCTATCAGGAATATTCACTGAACAAGAACCCAGTCACAGCATCGCAATGCTGGAGTCCTTGAACTCGGCGAGATGTGAAAGGTCTAGTGGGCCGTGTGGAGAAGTCTAACTTCACTCACTCCAGCAGGAAAGCATGGACCCTGCTCCGTCAACTTGGCGTGGCAAACCCCACCTATAAACACAGGACGACCATCAGAGCGGACACCATTTTGTCCCACTTGATACAAACATCAAAGGCTCCGGTGGACAAAGATTTTCTTCGGCAGGTGAAGAGGCAGCTTTCGACAGATTTGACAGCAGAACCAAGATCGTCAACCATGTCTGATCCATTCATCTGGGATGAACTAAACGCAGCCCTGTCGACAACCAAATCTGGAAAAGCTGCTGGTCCAGATGGTGTTTACCCAGAATTCCTAAAAGCACTGGGACACAAAGCGAAGAGATGGTTGACTTCCTTCTTCTCTGAGATACTGGCAAATGGTAAAATTCCATCTATTTGGCAGGAGACTAAAATAATTGCCCTCCTGAAGCAGGGGAAGAATATTTGTGAAGCCTCCAGTTACCGCTCGATCTCCTTACTTTGTACTTGTTATAAAGTGCTGGAGAGGCTACTCCTCTACAGACTAGCTCCCATCATCGAGCAAACAATCCCTACAGAGCAAGCGGGCTTCCGGAGTGGCCGTAACTGCTGCGACCAAGTGGTAGCTTTAACAACGCACATCGAAGCAGGCTTCCAGTGCCAGCTCAAGACTATCGTAGCATCCGTGGACCTGTCAGTGGTGTATGGCACAGTATGGAAGCACGGACTGCGTTTCAAGCTCTCCAGCATTTTACTCTGCAGAACAACGATCCATCTTCTCAACTCCATGCTTAGCAACCGATGCTTCCGTGTGTACTCTGGCACCCAGAAGAGCAGATCTAGGACATTGAGCAACGAACTCGTGACCAGACCTTTCTCAATGTGCACAACAGGTCGCTGCTCAGCACCTCCCCATGCAGATTGTTTGAGATCGAAACTCTGATGAAGTGAGTGACTAAGCCTGTGTCTTTTTACTCTGTGGCATGGCAGGTTTGTACAACGCTTTAACATTGTAAAGTCCTGTCCCCTCAGTACAGATTTACACGAGGCATATAGTGAAGTCAAGGTCAATCTGGACCTGCACCTTTATTTCACAGCTCTGGAATGCTGCACTTGCCTGAGACCTGTCCTTATATACCTGTCTCTTGCACCCCTGGTGGTAAGGTATGCTGGTAGTTACAGGTCATATCTTATTACAGTCATGTATAGCATATTAGGATACAGTTATATATAATAATATAAGATACATGACATCACCCTCCCCCAAGGTCTTATTGTCTTTATAGGTTCAGTCTCTCAGGTGGTCTACGCTCTCGCGTGGAGCGTCTGAGTTGTGGTTCAGTTGTTTGCCTTGGTGTCTGTTTTTCTTTGGATATGGTTGCTGGTATCTCGCCTGGCTGTCTATTTCAATTGGTGTGATTGTTGTTGACTCGCCTGGGCTGTCTGTTGGGATTGCCCTTTCCTCAGGTTGTTCCCTCTGTCTGTCCACCAGGTGTGGTGAGAGTTACACATTGTAGTCTGCCTCTGGTTCCGCAGTGTTGTTGGTAAATCTGCTTTTAACTTGGTCTACATGCCTCCGGCAGGTTTTGCCATTATCCATTTGTACTACCAGTAGCCTGTTTCCTTCCTTGCCCGTTACTGTCTCTGCAAGCCATTTGGGCCCCCTGCCATAATTTAGTACAAACACTTTGACCCCTATCTCATTCCATCTCCCCCTCGAATTTCTGTCATGGTACTTAGTCAGCTTACGGCGCTTTGCCTCAACAATTTCGTGCATATCTGGGAGGATTAATGAGAGCCTTGTTTTTAAAGTCCTTTTCATCAACAGTTGCGCGGGGGGGAGGATCCCAGTCAGTGAGTGCGGACGAGATCTGTATGCCAGCAGCAGTCGCGACAGGCAACCCTGCAGTGTGGGACCTTGGATTTTAAGCATGCCTTGTTTAATGATTTGCACCGCTCTCTCCGCTTGGCCATTGGAGGCCGGCTTGAACGGTGCCGTCTTGACGTGATTTATGCCGTGGTCAATTATAAAGTCTTGGAATTCTTTATTCTCGGACAAATGCCGCTCTACCTCGCAGAGGCATGACTACTCGGCTGCTCCACATCAGGCAGTCTGCTTGTAGTGATAGCTCATGCATGCGACTGTGAAAGGGTTTTAATTCCTCGGGGCAGGCATCGCGAGCCTCTGCCCAGTCACCGGTTAGGACACATCTTTTTACTCAGGATAACGTGGGGTCGCTGGCCATCCATGCTCTGATTTGGCTAGCCGTCATGGGCGAACCTGTGGACTCAAAGGCATTGATTGCCATGACTATCTCACAGTCCTGTTCGTCAGACCCTTCCGTGGTCGCCGGGGGTAGCCTGCTGAGCGCGTCGGCACAGTTGTCTGTGCCTGGTCTGTGCCTTATGGTATAGTTGTAGGACGCCAGCATGAGTGCCCACCGTTGAATTCGCGCCGAGGCGTTGGCGTTTATTGCCTTGCTCTTGGATAGGAGGGACGTGAGGGGCTTGTGGTCGGATTCTAACGTGAACTTGGCCCCGAAAAGGTATTGGTGCATCTTTTTGACACCGTACACGCACGTGAGCGCCTCCTTCTCTACCATTCCGTACCCGCGCTCCGCCCGTGAAAGTGACCTGGAGGCATAAGCTATGGGTTGTAATTTGCCCGCACTATTGACATGTTGCAAAACGCACCCGACCCCATATGCTGACGCATCGCATGTGAGAACTAGCTTTTTACCTGGGTCAAAGAAAGTCAAAACACTGTTGGAACACAGAAGGTTGCGTGCCTTATTGAAGGCGCGTTCCTGGGCGTCCCCCCAAAACCAATCGCACCCCTTCCTGAGTAGCATGTGGAGATGCTCCAGCAGCGTGCTTAAGTTCTGCATAAAGTTCCCAACGTAATTGAGTAGCCCGAGAAAGGCGCGCAGTTCTGAGACATTCCGGGGCCTGGGTGCCAGGCGAATTGCTTCTGTTTTGGACTCTGTTGGGCGGATTCCATCAGCGGCAATCCTTCTGCAAAAAAATTCAACCTCTGGTGCGAGAAACAGGCACTTGGATTTCTTGACTCGGAGGCCTACCCGATCCAACCGCTTTTGTACTTCCTCCAAATTATGGAGATGGGAGTCGGTGTCCCTGCCCGTGATAAGTATGTCGTCTTGAAATACAATCGTCCCCGGGATGGACTTGAGCAGACTCTCCATGTTGCGCTGGAATATGGCAGCTGCCGACCTGATGCCGAATGGGCATCGATTGTACATGAAAAGGCCTCGATATGTGTTGATGGTGGTGAGTGGCTTGGATTTCTCGGTCAATTCTTGCGTCATATACGCAGATGTGAGGTCTAATTTTGAGAAAAGTTTACCTTCAGCCAATGTGGCAAATAAGTCCTCCGCTCTGGGCAGCGGGTACTGGTCCTGTAGGGAGACTCTGTTTATGGTAGATTTGTAGTCCCCACAGATTCGTACGGATCCATCAGGCTTCATGACTGGGACGATGGGACTTGCCCAGTCGCTAAATTCCACAGGTGATATAATGCCTTCCCACAGAAGCCTGTCTAGTTCGTGTTCAATCTTTTCCCTCATCACATAGGGTACAGCTCTGGCCTTGTGATGGACTGGTCCAGCATCCTGTGTGATGTAGATTTTGACTTTGGCTCCTTTGAAAGTGCCCACACCTGGCTGAAAGAGATGTTCAAATTGCTTTATAACTGTTGAGCAGGAGGTCCGTTCCTCTAATGACATGGCATGGACATCATCCCATTTCCAGTTTAGTTTTGCCTGCCAGCTTCTCCCCAGCAGTGCTGGGGGGTCTCCGGGGACAATCCACAAGGGAAGTCGGTTCACTGTCCCTTTGTGTGTGACAGAGAGCATGGCGCTGCCGAGGACTGGTACGATTTCTTTGGTATAGGTCCTTAGTTTGGTGTCGACCCTTGTGAGTTTTGGTCTGTCTCTTTTATGCGGCCACAGTTATTCAAATTGTTGAGCGCCCATGAGAGATTGACTCGCTCCCGTATCCAGCTCCATGTTGACAGATATCCCGTTGAGTAGGACCCCCATCATTATAGGAGGCGTCCTGTTGTAGGAGCAGTGGCCATTGATCGTGTTGACCCGCTGTACATCGGTGTCCCGGGTACTGTCCCCACCATCTTCTGGTCCGCTTTCCGACCCATCCGATTCGTATACCAGCCGAGCTGCCGTTTTTTTGCACATGCGGGCCAAATGCCCTGTATGTTCACAATTTCTGCAAACAGCGTGCTGAAATCGACATCCCCTTGACGAGTGCCCACCCCGACACCTCCAGCACAGACCTGTTCCATTGTTCAAAGTGTTCCCAAAGAATGAGCTGCGTCTGGCTGATCTCTCTTGAGCTTCTCTCAGTTTGTAGTTGATTGCTCGCATTGTGGGTTGATGAGGTGTGAACAGCCATTCCTGTGGCCCTTGATGGCTTCAGCCTGCTGTCAAGCGCCTGTTCTCCCGATTTTGTCTGTGTGTGGGGGTAGCAGCTTGTTTAGTGCTGTGAACTTCTTGTTCTGATATTTCGTTAGTTGTCGTACCTGCATTGTAAATCAACCTCGTTTCTTCTTCCCCTACCAAGAATGTCTGTGCAACCAGTGCTGCTGCCTCTAAGGTCAGGTTCTTGGTCTCTATGAGCTTTCGGAATATGCCTGCATGGCCTATTCCTTCAATGAAAAAGTCTCTCAGCATTTCTCTCCTCAGTTCATCGGCGAACTCACATAAACTAGCCAACCTCTGAAGTTCCGCCACGAAGTCGGGTATGCTCTGGCCCACACAGCGTCTGTAGTTGTAGAACCTGTGTCTGGCCATGTGTAGGCTGCTCGCTGGCTTCAGGTGGTCTCTTACCAGTGTGCTCAATTCTTCAAACGACTTGCTTGCTGGTTTCTCGGGTGCCAACAGATCCTTCATTAAAGCGTATGTTTTCGAGCCACAGCTGGTCAAGAGATGGGCTCTTCTCTTGTCTGCCTTATCGTCGCCTAACCAGTCTTTGGTTACAAAGCTTTGCTGGAGCCTTTCTATAAAGTCCTCCCAATTGTCTCCCGCATTGTACTTTTCATCTGATCCGTTGTTTGCCATTCTGTGGATTCTATAATCCCGTAATTCGTCACCACTGTAAAGTCCTGGCCCCTCAGTACAGATTCACACGAGGCATGTAGTGAAGTCAAGGTCACTCTGGACCTGCACCTTTATTTCACAGCTCTGGAATGCAGCACTTGCCTGAGACCTGTCCTTATATACCTGTCTCTTGCAAGTGCATCCCTGGTGGTAAGGTATGCTGGTGGTACAGTCATGTATAGCATGTTAGGATACAGTTATATATAATAATGTAAGATACATGACAAACATCACCTTTAATGCTTCGTATGATCAAAGCTTGAACATTTCTCATTTCATAGGATTATTTGAATTTTAAAACCTGTTCTATTTTTGTTGCAGAAATATTACAGCAGTCCCAAAAAGGTTAAATATCGCTTATATTAACATTGATGTGAAACCTAGAACAACAGTTTTTCTGAGCTGGTAATGGAGAATATATTAATTTGCTGTCAAACTAATGGCGAGGCTATTCGTGCAAATGCTGCAGCAACTTTAGGTGAGGTTCGATGCGGAAATCCAAAAGTTGCTGTTTGAGATGCGCATTAAATTCACCCACTCTAATTTACACTTCCTTGTCAGTCCTTGCACTGTTATGTTCTCAATCCTTCAGTCTGATTGGTTAAGGAGATACGCAATTGCTTGCCCTGTTCACTCAGGTCCCAGATGGAACCTTGCTGGAATGTTATCAGCTCGCGTTTCCATCAACTTGCGACACAAAATATCGTCGAGACTAAACGGGCAAGGGCAAACCTAACCAACGGCAGACGCCGTAAGATCCACTCCTGCAGCAAATTATGGCCCAGTGATACTTTGAATGGATTAAACTTACTGCACCATGAAAATGCTGACCATGACAGGGAGCTACTTAAAGTGCTCATAGATTTACCTTTAACAAGACTTTGGCTCCAATCAGCAACAAAGGTAAATATTTAAAATTTGTTTCTGCATTGCTGTTTTTTTGAATTGTTGATTCTAACAGCTTTCAAACATAAAAGAGATCTTAACTCAGCCCTGAATGATAAACATTTTTCTTTGTAGCAACAATGTATATGCATGTTCACTGCCACATCCCATCTCAAAAATAATATTCAATGTAAAAGTATTGTTAATACACTTTGATCATACCAAAGGAAAGTGCTTTTTGATTGGTTCCCAACCATTCTTTCAAATAGGATTGAGGACACTTAGTTATTCTGCATCCGCCTCTGGAAAAACTCTCTCCAAACTCTCTTACAACGGCACTTATCAACTCCAAACTATTCAACCCTTGGCCCTCCCTTCACCATGACCTTTCTGCAGCCACCGATCTGCTCAACCACACCTTCACCATCACCTGTGATCCCTAGTCCGTATAAAAAACATTACTCTCTCTCACCCTGGTCGTTCCCCCTGGTACGGCCCTCATCTACGCTCCCTCAAGTCCAAGGGGAGCAGACTTGAATGGAGATGGCGGACAACTGGTTTAACCATTCACTGCCAGATCTGGCTCGACCACATAAAGCATTATTGGGTCCTACTCTTGTCTGCCAAAACTGCTCACTATTCCAGGATCATTCTGAAATGCAAAGATAACCCCCGGCTACTATTCTTTACTGCTAACCGTCTCCTTAAACCCCTCTCCCCTGTCTCCACCTCACTCACCTCCAACAACAAGTGCGAGGAGCTCATGGACTTCTTTGTCTCAAAGATTGAGGCCATCCGATCAGCTGCCTCTGCGAGTTCCCTTCCTTCACCTAGCCCACAGGACCAAACATCATCTGAGGTTCCCCCCTGCCCTAACCCTGAACTCGCATCTCTCTCCAGTTACTTTCTGATCTCCCCTCTTGACCTCTCCACGCTCATCTTGTCCATGAGATCCACTTCCTGCTCCCTTGACCCTATTCCCACTAAACTGCTGACCACTCAACTTCCTCTTTTGGCTCCCATGTTAGCTGACATTGTTAAAGGTTCTCTGTCCTCAGGTACTGTCCCCCTCTCCTTCAAACCTGCCGTCATCACCCCCTCCTCAAAAAACTAACCCTTGACCCCACTGTGCTTGCTAGCTATCGCCCCATTGCCAACCTCCCTTTTCTCTCCAAAGTCCTTGAACGTGTTGTCGCCTCCCAAATCCGTGCCCATCTTTCCCGGAACTCTATGTTTGAATCCCTTCAATCTGGTTTCTGCCCCTGCCACAGTACCGAAATGGTACTCATCAAAATCACAAATGACATCCTTTGTGACTGTGATAAAGGTAAACTATCCCTCCTCGTCCTACTGGACCTGCCTGCAGCCTTTGACACAGTTGACCATTCCTCCAGCGCCTCTTCACCATCGTCCAGCTGGGTGGGACTGCACTCGCCTGGTTCCATTCTTATCTATCTAATCGTAGCCAGAAAATCTCCTGCAATCCGAAAACACGGAGTCAGTTCCCACATGTACGCTGACAACACCCAGCTCTATCTCACCACCACTTCTCGTGACCCCTCCATGGTCTCTAAATTGTCAGACTGCTTGTCCAACATCCAGTACTGGATGAGCAGAAATTTTCTCTAAATATTGGGAAGACCGAAGCCATTGTCTTTGGTACCCACCACAAATAGTGTTCCCTAGCCACTGACTCCATCCCTCTCCCTAGCATCTATCTGAGGCTAGACCAGACTGTTCGCAACCTAGGCGTCATATTTGATCGTGTAATGAGCTTACCGTCACATATCCGCGGCCTATTTCCACCTCCGCCTCTGCCTCAGCTCTTCTGCTGCTGAAACCCTCAACCATGCCTTTGTTGACTCTAGACTTGACTATGCCAACGCACACCTGGCTGGCCTCCCACATTCTATACTACGTAAACTTGAGGTCATCCAAAACTCGGCAGCCCATGTCCTAACTTGCACCAAGTCCCAATTAGCCATCACCCCTGTGCTCGCTGACCTACATTGGCCTTGATTTCAAAATTCTCATCCTTGTTTACTAATCCCTCCATGGCCTCACCCCTCCCTAACTCTGTAATCTCTTTCAGTCTCACAACCCCACGAGATGTCTGCGCTCCTCAAATTATGCCCTCTTGAGCATCCCTGATTATAACTGCTCAATCATTGGTGGCTGTGTCTTCAGCTGCTTGGGCCCTAAGCTCTGGAACTCCCTCCCTAAACCTCTCCACCTCTACCTCTTTTTCCTTCTTTAAGACATTCCTTAAAACCTGCCTCTTTAACCAAGCTTTTGGTCATCTGCTGTAATTTTTTCTTATGTGCCTCGATGTCAAATTGATCTATTTTGTCTTATAATACTGCTATGAAGCACCTTGGACATTTTACTACATTAAAGGCGCTATATAAACAAAAGTTGTTGTTATCTCCTTAGCTAAGGAAGGTTATACTTGCCTTATACTTATAAGGGGTGCAACGCAGGTTCACTAGATTGATCCCTGAGATGGGAGTACTGTCCTATGAGGAGAGATTGAGTAGAATGGGAATTCTTTGGAGTTTAGAAGGATGAGGGGTGATCTCATTGAAATATATAAAATTCTTAGAGGGTTGACAGGGTAGATGCTGAGAGACTGTTACCCCTGGCTGGGAAGTCTAGAACTAAGGGTCATAGTCCCAGGATAAGGGGTCGGCCAGTTAGGAACGAGATGAGGAGAAATGTAATCACTCAGAGGGTTGTGAATCTTTGGAATTCTCAACCCGGGAGGGCTGTGGATGCTCAGTCATTAATTATATTCAAGACTGAGATTGATAAATTGTTGGACAATAGGGGAATCAAGGGATATGGGGCAGGGCAGGAAAATGGATTTGAGGTAGAAGATCAGCCTTGATCTTATTGAATGGTAGAGCAGACTCGACCGGTCGCATGGCCTACCCCTGCTCCTATTTCTTAGAATATCACACAGTGGCAAGATGTCAGCAATAAGAGTGACAGATCCAGCAAGAGAAAGGTTCACTTTAGTGATTCAGAAATCAAATTTGTTCGGCAGAAATGCTGCAAAAATAATGAAAGGTTCTGGCTCTCAAACGGGTCAGCAAAACCCAGCCTGACTGCCACAGTTTGGGATGCCGACTGAAGGCAGCAAAAGCCTGCAGGGAGGGGAATGACATGGGATGCAGCAAAATAATCTGGTGGAAAATAGTGTCCATCCAATCCCAAATAAACCAGACCTTCCAACCTATGGAAGATTTGATGAGGATCAAAACTCAGTCAAATGCCAAAGGTGAAAAGTACACCCAAAATGGCTGGTGATTTTGGTCTCCAGAATCTACTGTTTGTTCAAACCATCTTTTATCCTATTTGATACAAAACATAGAAGTAAACCAAGCAAACATAAAAACATAGAAAATAGGTGCAGGAGTAGGCCATTCGGCCCTTCGAGCCTGCACCACCATTCAATAAGATCATGGCTGATCATTCACCTCAGTACCCCTTTCCTGCTTTCTCTCCATACCTCTTGATCACTTTAGCCGTAAAGGCCATATCCAACTTCCTCTTGAATATACCTAACAAACTGGCATCAACAACTCTCTGCGGTAGAGAATTCCACAGGTTAACAACTCTCTGAGTGAAGAAGTTTCTCCTCGGTCTTAAATGGCTTACCCCTTATCCTTAGACTGTGACCCCTGGTTCTGGACTCCCCCAACATCGGGAACATTCTTCCTGCATCTAACCTGTGCAGTCCCGTCAAAATGTTATATGTTTCTATGAGATCCCCTCTCATTCTTCTAAACTCCAGTGAATACAGGCTCAGTTGATCCAGTCTCTCCTCATATGTCAGTCTTGCCATCCCGGGAATCAGACTGGTGAACCTTCGCTGCACTCCCTCAATAGCAAGAACGTCCTTCCTCAGATTAGGAGACCAAAACTGAACACAATATTCCAGGTGAGGCCTCACCAAGGCCCTGTACAGCTGAGCAAGACCTCCCTGCTCCTATACTCAAATCCCCTAGCTATGAAGGCCAACATGCCATTTGCCTTCTTCACTGCCTGCTGCACCTGCATGCCAACCTTCAATGACTGATGTACCATGACATCCAGGTCTCGTTGCACCTCCCCTTTTCTTAATCTGCCGCCATTCAGATAATATTCTGCCTTCGTGTTTTTGCCACGAAAGTGGATAACCTCACATTTATCCATATTATACTGCATCTGCCATGCATTTGCCCACTCACCTAACCTGTCCAGGTCACCCTGCAGCCTCTTAGCATCCTCCTCACAGCTCACACCGCCACCCAGCTTAGTGTCATCTGCAAACTTGGAGATATTACACCCAATTCCTTCATCTAAATCATTGATGTATATTGTAAATAGTTGGGGTCCCAGCACCGAGCCCTGCAGCACCCCACTAGTCACTGCCTGCCATTCTGAAAAGGACCTGTTTATCCTGACTCTCTGCTTCCTGTCTGCCAACCAGTTCTCTATCCATGTCAATACATTACCCCCAATACCATGTGCTTTGATTTTGCACATCAATCTCTTGTGTGGGACCTTTTCAAAAGCCTTTTGAAAGTCCAAATACACCACATCCACTGGTTCTCCCTTGTCCACTCTACTAGTTACATCCTCAAAAAATTGTAGAAGATTTGTCAAACAGGATTTCCCTTTCATAAATCCATGCTGACTTGGACCGATCCTGTCACTGCTTTCCAAATGCGCTGCTATTTCATCCTTAATGATTGATTCCAACATTTTCCCCACTACTGATGTCAGGCTAACCGGTCTATAATTCCCTGTTTTCCCTCTCCCTCATTAACGAGATAAATGTATGTATATTGAAAAAGAACAGGCGATTATTCAAAGGTAGGATGTTGCTCTCAAGGTAAGGATGAACTGAAAGGTTTAAATAAATTAACACAAAGCTGGTCATATCTCATCCATGCCATCGTTATCAAAACTACTGGTTGTAATTATATTACATCAAAAAATAATGATAGTCAGGGTTACAGCTGTACTGTTTTGTTTCACTACATATATGTGTGTGTGTGCATGTGACAATTGTGATAAATCGGCAATGAAAAGTACCCATTTGGGTTTTATTGTTTTGCCTCAAACTATTTTTTAAAATGTTGTTTCTTCAACTACAAAGCTATTTAGCACAAGAGAAAACACAAAAATCAGCAACAGATAATCATAGAAACATAGAAACATAGAAAATAGGTGCAGGAGTAGGCCATTCGGCCCTTCTAGCCTGCACCGCCATTCAATGAGTTCATGGCTGAACATTCAACTTCAGTACCCCATTCCTGCTTTCTCGCCATACCCCTTGATCCCCCTAGCAGTAAGGACCTCATCTAACTCCTTTTTGAATATATTTAGTGAATTGGCCTCAACAACTTTCTGTGGTAGAGAATTCCACAGGTTCACCACTCTCTGGGTGAAGAAGTTCCTCCGCATCTCGGTCCTAAATGGCTTACCCCTTATCCTTAGACTGTGACCCCTGGTTCTGGACTTCCCCAACATTGGGAACATTCTTCCTGCATCTAACCTGTCTAACCCCGTCAGAATTTTATATGTTTCTATGAGGTCCCCTCTCATTCTTCTGAACTCCAGTGAATACAAGCCCAGTTGATCCAGTCTTTCTTGATAGGTCAGTCCCGCCATCCCGGGAATCAGTCTGGTGAACCTTCGCTGCACTCCCTCAATAGCAAGAATGTCCTTCCTCAGGTTAGGAGACCAAAACTGTGCACAATACTCCAGGTGTGGCCTCACCAAGGCCCTGTACAATTGTAGTAACACCTCCCTGCCCCTGTACTCAAATCCCCTTGCTATGAAGGCCAACATGCCATTTGCTTTCAGATAATAGGAGATTATTTTAATGGGAAAATAACACAATTTCAAAATAGTGCCTAAATGATTAATTCATTACTCTGCTGGTAAATAGAATTTACAAGTCATTAAAAGTAGTATTAATCTAACGTATAACCCAGTGTCTTCGCGCAGAAATTTAGAAGCCAAATACAAAACAGAAACACAAATGAACGCACCAGTACTAAAACAAGCCTGCGAATCGTTTGAACGCACCAAGGAATCGTCAGCAAGGTTGACCAAGGGTTGATTAAACAGTTGCAAAGTCAATACAGAGCATGTCAGCTAGTGTACATTCAGGGCACGGGCAGCAATTCCAGCTGCAGACGAGTGCCAAAACCAACTTCAGATGGCGAACAAAGGAACCATGAATTTCTGAAAATCTAGAAGTATAGTTGTTATGTTCCCCAACTATGACAGGTCCAAAACAAATCATGTGAGAGAGTAGCAAAGAACTGCTATAGAACAATAAAATAGTGTACCTGTATATCAGAGCATTAATTTAATAACCATGTTCTTTTTTTAACCAATTTATTATGAATCTGTCAGATATAGACTTTCTCACTATATGCTTTGGACCTGATGGGTAAAGCTTCAGTTAGAAGAAGGGGTTCTTCCTTTTTGAGTAGGTTGAAGATATTGTGTCAGATTTTTGTTTTTGAAACTATAATAATTTTATGTACAATATGACTTTGAGACCAGTATTTGTTTTCTGTTTCTTGACTTTATGTTTTGACCAGTTATTCTAATGAAAAAAATGGCTTCCTCCTTATCCACACCTTTTCATTGTGTTTTTAAGGGGGATTGCCTCTGTTCAATCTCACCAGCTGGTTTGTTCAAAGCTGCACACTATGAGTAACTACTCCACAGTAATGTTCTCCTTCAACCTGTTGAAAATGTGAAAAATATTTGAATAGAAATCCATTTGGAGCAAGGGAAGGGTTTAGTGTGCAAATTGGCTGCCGTGTTTCCTACGGTGAACTACACTTTAAAAAGTACTTCATTGGCTGTAAAGCGTTTTGGGGCACCCTGAGGTTGTGAAAGGTACAATATAAATGCAAGTTCTTTCTTTATAAGTGATCCAAACCTTACCTGTAATAATGAGACTGCAGGTGAAGACCATTGCTTAATGCTTGTGAGCTGGAACTGGAACCTGAACTGAAGCAAAAGACCAAAACAATCTGAATTTGGTCACTGAGATTATTTTCCAAATGCAAACATTCTGCTCAGTTTAGGCATTGTCAGGCTGGACTGTCCTTTGAAATCTTCTATTCATATACACAATCATTTATATTTGCTCTTTCATGCCATAAGTTCCCCTCTGGAATGGGCATCTGCAGCTGAAGACTAAGCAGCAAAGGTATATGCTGTTATTTCTGTAAATTAATGTCTAGTTGAGTGTGCACATAGGCTCCATTCTTAATAGTCAGGGAAACTAGAACTAGTGGACTAATTTATTCTTAATATCCTAATGGGGGATGGATTGGGAAATTGAAGAATTCGATACTTATAAAAAAAACGATGAAATGTCCAGGAGTTTCTGCAGACCTATGAGCACTTGTTAAACCTGTCTTGACACCACATTGCCATTAGACTACATGTGTGCTGAGTCCAAGTGATGTGAGATGACTTCTTCAGTGAGATCTCGTACACCTGCGCTCCAGTGTAGGTAGAAGACCTGACTCTGGAGACATACTCTCGCATTTGCATTACTGTCAACTAGCCTCAAAAAGCATTGAAAAGGCATTTCTGACTGGCGATGTGCCTTGCAATGTTTGTACACACAAGAGCACACAGTGAAGCAATTGAACTGCGATGACATTGATAGCAACTGCTGCTATAAATTTGAAAACTTTACCCTGAACAACCAAACTGAAAAAATTCTCAGTGTAGCAGACCCAACACTGCTGGATCTCGAATCTGCTCAACATGACCCAACACACGCAGAGTTCTTGGAGGAGATCGTGTTGTCGATAATTTGAGGAACTAATTATTCTACTCACATTCATTTGCAGTTGTCTTGATTCTTTTTGCTTAATGTCTACACATGTCGGGGGATGAAATTCAACTTCGGCAAAACAGGTACTAGCAGATCGGCTGCCCATTATACGCCCCACCTGATTGACTTCAATGGGAAGGAATATTAGGCGGGTGTATTAGGGGAGGCCGATTCGCTACTGCTCATTTTGTGTCCCCGCCGAAGTTGATTTTTTAGCAGGAATCACTAGTTACAGATTAGAAATAGGAATTCTGGCTCATTTCCCCACCTGCTCCAGCCCAGTGGTCCTGAGGACAACTATAGCATTCCCACCTTTGTCTTGGCTGAGATCACCTAACTTGGCATAGAATAGGGATCACACCTGAAACCTGCCTGGTCTGTATGAATCAATATTACACCATGTATCCACTTGCTAAACTATACAGGCAGAGCCCACTTTAAAAAAAAAATCCTTTTTAAAATATACCAAAAGGCTGCACTTTGAATTCCTTTCTCGAATGGGTTAATGAGTGTTCTTCAGAGCTTTTAGCAACTTAAAAAAAAATGAAATGTAACTTGGAGGGTGAAATCACTCTTCCTGGAACTGATGATCTAAACTCTATTTGCTATCCCTCATGCTTGCCATCTCCGGAATTCCTGATTTGTTTAATGTACATGATCTGGAATCTATATTACTGCATATCAAGATTCCTATAAAACGTTGGAATTGAGAAGATAAGTTTTTCAAAGCGTGTTTTTTTTTGATTGGAGAAAATAATTCTTTGAACACAAAGGTCTTATAAGTTTAATTATTAATTAATTTTAGATAAATTGTGTTCTGCGTATTGAATGTTTCCAAGAGTTAGCACATTATTTCACCCCAGGGACCTTGGCTTAAATCCAGCCCAGACCAAGAGGGTGACAGTCTCCTCACTTCCCTCTCTGTAAGTGTTCCAAGTGAAATTAGTCTGGATGGTTTCAACCCTTGGTTGATGGGTGAACACGGGAGGTAGGCTCTGGTGATCATTGCTCTGATGTCCTGTTCTGGATTTTATGTAAAAATAGAGCATGTGTTTGCTGTTCATAGTTTGATGTAAGCATTTGAGGATTGTTTGCAGTCTATCATTTGGTTGTTGTGCTCTGGTCCAGAGCCACTGGACATTTCCGCCTTAACCCAATATGTTGGCTCTTTCCATTATGACCTCCTGATGCGAAGTGATCTGTAGATTTTGGTATTACCAACAGAAGATGATTTTGTACTCCTTTCTTAATGTTATGCCACCATTTGGAAATTGTTTATCATGATTGTCCTTTTGTTTTGGTTATATGGTTTCAAATTTATGCATTTTAATAAAGAAAAGAAAAGAAAAAACTTGCATTTATATATATATATACGTAGAACCATTCACAATCTCAGGATGCCCTGAATCGCTTTACAACCGAGGAAGTACTTTTGTAGTCACTGTTGTAATATAGGGAAATTCAGCAGCCAATATGCACACAGCAAGCTCGCACAAACAGCAATGAAATAAATAACCAGATAATCTGTTTTTGCCGTTGTTTGAGGGAGAGCTGTGCTGGGTGTGCAACGGCTTTCCTTGCGACACCGGCAGAAGTTTTGACTCGCACCTGACCCGTACGCCCCGAAACGGGCCCCGCGATGACCGCCAGGGAAAACACAGTTTGTCCATTGCTGCCGGTGGCGGTGAGGTGGATAAACTGCAAAAAAAAGGTAAGTTTAAATTTTTAATCTTTTATTTTTTTGTAGCGATTTGTGTTGTAAGGGTGTGGGCAATGCTTTTTGAATGTTTTTGTGAATGTTTTTTTCTCCCTCCTCCCAAGACCTCTCTCGGAGCGCTCCTGGCCCTGCACTTTAGTTGCCGAGGTTCCCGTTTTTGCGCCGCAAAAGTCGTACAACACCTCCCTTTGCGCTGCGTCCTTGGTGCAGGGGCCAAATGAGAACAGTTACAGCGCAAATGTTAATCAGGCGGTAAATTTCCCGCCCAGTCTCCATTTTTGCCCCGACAATGGCAAAGCTGAAAATCCAGGCCATTACCTTTTTCAGTATTATAAATTTGGGTCTGCCCTAACCATTTCAGGTTCAGTGTGTCAGTTGTTCCTGTAAATGGATCCCACTTCCCTTACATTCTGCAGTGCACTAACACTGCCAAACATCAGCTTGTACAACAGTGTAGAAACATTGCAACAGGATTAGGCAATTTAGCCCCTGATGGTTGGTCTGCAATCTAATTCCAGATTCTCGCCTTTGGCCCATAATCTCTTAATACCTTTAGTTAATAAAAATCTATCAATCTCAGATTTAAAATTAACAATTGAATCTAGCATCAATTGCCGTTTACAAGAGAGAGTTCTCTTTGTGTGTAGAAATGTTTCTTAATTTCACTCCTGAAAGGTCTTTTAGGCTATGCCTCCTAGTCCTAGACTCCCCAACCAGTCAAAATAGCTCCTCTCCATTTACCCTATCTGTTCCCTTTAATATCTTGAAACGTTGATCAAATAACCCCTTAACCATCCACATTCTAGGGAATACAACCCCAATTTGTGTAATCCCTCCTCGTAATTTAACTCATTCTGGTAAACCTACGCTACACTCGCTCCAAGCCCAATGCAGACTTCCTAAGGTGTGGTACCCAGAACTGCTCACAGCACTCCGGGTGTGGTCTAACCAGGGCTTTGTATAACTGCAGCATAACTTCTACCCACTTGTATTATAGTCCTCTAGATATAAAGACTAGCATTCCATTAGCCTTTTGGATTATTTTCTGTATCTGTTTATGACATTTTGATGATCTATGAACCTGGACCCCTAAGTCTCTTTGGGACCTCCACTGTTTTTAGCTTTTTACAATTTAGAAAGTATCCTGCTCTGTCCTTTTAGGTCCAAAGTGGATGCCTCACATTTGCCTAAAATGAAATCCATTTTCCACAGTTTTGCCCATTCATTTAATCTATTAATAGCCCTTTGTAATTTTATGCTTTCATCTATACTACCTACAATGCCGCCTATCTTTGTGTCATCGGCAAATTTAGATATGTGCCTTTCTATGCCATCATTTAAGTCGTTAATAAATACTATGAATAGTTGAGGCGCTAACACAGATCCCTGTGGAACACCATTAGTCACATCCTGCCAATTCGAGTACCTGTCCATAATCCCTACTCTGTCTCCTGCCGCTCAGCCAATTTCCTAACCAGGTCAATAATTTGACTTCAATTCCATGGGCATCAACTTTAGTTAACAGTCTTTTATGCGGGACGTTATCAAATGCTTTTTGGAGGTCCATATAAATAACGTGTACAGCAGAGATGTAAAAATGTGCTCCGCTTGACATATGTATTGGATATTGTGGAGATGTTTTTCAGTTTTAGCACATATTGGGGCTAATTTTGACTTTGTACGATCGAGTAAAACAGGTGATAGCCAATCAGCAACCGGTTTTACATCGCTCCTGATTTTTATTTCTCTTTGCCTTCAATGGAAATTAAAATCTTGAGATATGTAAAATGGGCTGCCGATTGGCTATCACCCATTTTACATTATCGCACAAAGTCAAAATGACCCCCATCGTCATCATTGGGTGGGTGGTATAGGGGAGTGTTCTGGCATTGTAGGGTAGACCTTGAATTGGATAGGGACGTGGCTGCACTCTCATAATTAGAAGGTTGTCATTAATGGTAGTGGTTCTGCGTGGAGACTGGTCACTGGTGGGGTCTCACAGGAATCAATGTTAGGACCACTGCTCTTCATAATCTTTATTAATGATCTGGGTGAAGGCGTTTGGGGAACTGTCCGCATGATCATGGATGATACAAAGACTTGTGTGAAAGTTAGAACCTTGGATGGGAAAGAAACAACAACAATCAGATCTAGATATAATTGGGGAATGGGACTACATCTTGCAGATGTCATTTAATGTAGATAAATGTCGTGTTATGCACGTGAGGCATACCCTGTAGGGGTTTTGACTAAAGAGTGAGAAAGAGCCTTGGTATTATAGTACACGAACTGCTAAAGGTTCATGTCTAGTGCCGCCGGACTATAGCAAAAACAAATAGAGTATTAGAACACATTGCTAGGACGATCCAATATAAAATAAAAAGCACTACATTGTCCTTCATAGAATCATAGGTCGGAATTTTCCGTTGCCGAGTGTGCAGGTTTGGGGGCGGGTCCGCAGTACCAATCGCGGAAATAGCGAGTGTGTCGGGAACCGGCCGTTGCCTCACACATTTAACTCAGGCGGCTTTGAAGGCGCGACACGGACCCGATCTGCAGAGGCAGACGACCTCATTGAAATCATTAAGTGCTTGTTAAGAGGCCCTTAAGAGTGATTTTAACGCCAGCTTTTGACCTTAACTTCAGGATCACGGGATTCACGGAGGTCGGGTACCTCGCCTGTGAAGGGGAGACGGAAGCTCACTGGCCATTGGTGAGTCCATTCACTGACAGCTGGGAAACGCACATAAATACTCTAACATTACAGCTCATGACTTGCCTCATGGAAAGGCTCTTGCTCACTCCATTTTGTCCACAGATTTGGGTCTCTGCAGCTTGCAGGTCATTTTTGAAACCTCGGAAGCCACTCTCACCACATTGCTACTCACTATCACAACATTGAGGGATTGGCCCTCTCATTTCCACTTTACGTGCCATCTATCGGACCAAGATGAGCCCCACCACCAACAACACCATCAATCAAAATCAGCAGTGACCATAACAGCGGCCTTCTCCTCAACCATCTGATGCTGCACAGGAGAGAGGGGGCACCACAGGGCTGCACCAGATGTGATACAGGGTGTGCAGGCATAGGATGAGCTTCCTCAATATGACTGAATAGCAGTGCTTCAAGAGGCTTAGGCTATCGCGCCAGGTTGTTGCAAACATTTGTAGCTTGCTGGAACAAGACTTGCTGCTGAGAGGACCTGGTGGACACTCCTTACCAGTGGCTGTCAAAGTCATCACAGTCTTCAAATTCTTTGCCTTAGACTCCTTCCAGGGATCTGCAGCAGAAATTTGCAGGATCTCGCAGTCGGTCGCCCACAGATGCATCACCCAGATGACCGATGCCATGTTTCACAAGTCAGCCAATTATAACAACTTTGCCACCAATGAGGCCAGTGTGACTGAGTGGGCACTAGGCTTTGTGGCTCTGGCTGGCTTCCCACAGCTGCAGGGTGTCATCGACTGCACCACATGTGGCCATGAAGGCACCCCATCATCACCCAGGGGTGTTTGTGAACTGCAAGGGCTTCCACTCCCTCAATGTGCAGCTCGTCTACAACCATAAAAAGATGATTATGCATGTGTGTGCCAGATTCCCTGGCAGCTGTCATGACTCTTTTGTCGTGCACCAGTCCACCCTCCCTCAGCTCCTCGCACCCCCAGACACACTAACCAGCTGGTTACTTGGTGACAAGGGCTATCTACTGCAGACGTGGCTCATGACATCTGTGAGGAGGCCAAGTACCGAGGCTGAGGAGCGTTATAATGAGCCACATATCCACCAATTGTGTCATAGAGCAAGCAATCGGCACGCTGAAGATGTGCTTCAGATGCCTTAACAGATCTGGAAGAGCCCTTCAGAACGCACCAGCCAGGGTCTCCAGGATCATCGTCATTTGCTGTGCGCTGCACAATATAGATAGCAGCGAGGATTGGAGCTGCAGGAGGAGCGTCGCACAGCACACAGCATGTTTAGAGGAGGAGGATGATGAGGATGAGGATGAGGATGAGCAGAAGGGACCTGAGGTGCAGATGGCACCAGCAGTGGTGCATATTGCTGCCTGGGAAGCCTGAGATGGACTCATCATGGCCAGATTTACTTAACTTGCTCCAATGCAGCCACATGCTCCACATGCCCCCCCCAACAACACCATAAAACATCCCTACAATGACCAAACATGTCTTCTCACCCAAAGCCCCAATACTCGTGGTTAAATAATGCCTCACCATTCACTCCAAGTGACAAAGCCACTTCTAAGGTTTGAAGCAAAAATGGATTAGAAAGTGGTGCAATGAACAATGAAATGTGTCATCAAAATAACTGAAACTTACTACTAACATTTGTTGATACAACCATGTGCATAACCATGTGCATCTACTTTTGTGTCACTTTTCTTTTGAGGTACAACTCCCTGTGGCTTCAGCAGAGGTCGAGGCAGGCTGCTCACTTCCCTGCTGTGACAAGTGAGACAGTTCTAGCGGACATCCTCTGGGTTTTGGAGTCTGCTCCTCCTGCGACTGTGCACAGACAGACTTGACCATCGGGATCCGAGGAGGAATCTAGGGCTCTGACTGAGGCAATGGGGGAGAAGTGGGAGCACTTTGAGAAAATCCCCCATTTTCATGTCCCCTCTAATCATCATCCCTCTTATGGGCCACCTGCACTTACTTCCCTGCTAGCAAGGAGCTGGTGAGCACTTCGCTGCACAGCAGTGGGGCCATAAGGGCTCAAGGAAACGTTTACATCACTCCTTGAAAGGAGGTGTATGAGCGCCTGACATCTGTTGTCCACAGCCAGCATGTGCTCATGTCAGTGCTGCAATTGCTGCTCCATTCAGGTGGCCATCCCCCGAGACTCAGCGTCTGCATGCAGCTCAGCAGAGCTTGGAGTGTCCTGCGCTCGCCGACAAGGAGTCTCCACTGCCGTCCCTGTCAACACCTGCTCTTGCTCAATTGTGAAGTGTGAGACACCTCTACTCTATGGCGCAAAGGACTCACTGTATCTGCGCTGGTGTTGGGTGCGCTTGGGTCTGCCGACGCTGCATCCTCAGAGACTGGAGGCTCCTCTGAGGAGCCGTCTTCCTCCTCTGGCTGGACAGTGGGAGGAGGAGCACTTGATGGACCTGTGGGAGAGTAAAGAGATGAATTAGAAGTGTTATAATAAGAATGGGTAACATTACCATTATGCACATGGTGACATTTCATTGGCTCCTGACATCAGTCACCAGTTGAGTGACTTGTATGCCAAGTGACTTTATGAGATGTGATTCTCTCACCAGGTTGCTGAGATGTCCCCCTCTCTCTGTCTCACACCACCAGCAGCTCTCGAGTTCCCCACTTCCCCAGAGGCCCCTCCTCTGCTGCTGTTAGGTGTGTGAAGACTGGAGGGCCATCTCTGGTTCTCTCCCTCTCCCTGTTGTTATGGGCTCTCTTCTCCTGCAAGGAGGGAAAGAAGAAACATTTGAGTGAGAGTGATGGAATGAGTGTAAGGAATGGGTGGGTTACATTTGTCGAGGGTGACTCTGAGGGAGTGGGTTGCCAATGCCTAATGGCCTCCTTTTGTGGTGTTCCTGCGATAATTGCATTAGGATACAGGTAAGGGGTGGTTAGTCACATGGGGATGTGTGTATGTACATAGATAGAGAGGGATGGATGGACTTGGAAGGTAGGTTGGTGTGAGGAATGAGGAATTCCAGGCTTGGGAAGGCAGAGTGATGGGGATGTGTTGACAGGCACACTTAGGCTGAGGATGAGTGTGGCATTGCACTCACCTTTTCTGACCTCATGAAGTGTTTCCTGCATTGGATCCAGCTCCTCCTCACCACATCCCTGCTGCTGACCTCCTCAGCAATATCCAACCAGGCTCCATTTGTTTCTTAGGCAAAGGAGACGTCCATATCAGCAGGGATGAGGCCTATCCTGCATGCTCTGACAGCCTCCATCAGAATATGCAGGGATGAGTCTAATAAGCGTGGTGCAACCCTCTGCCTTTGGCTATCCATCCTTGCAAATTGATAAGAGTACTGTGGCCTTTGTTTGTCAGGATCCACCCTCCTCTAGCAACCTTCAAATGAGTTGAGTCCAAGGCTGCTTTAAACATCGATGATGTCATCAGACCCGCACCATTTAATAAGGCCAGGAAACACATGTCTTTCATTTGGGACCATTAAGTTGAAAATGCTCTGAGCAATCCGCTGCTCAGAACATAGTGTTCCCGTTCTGTTACGCACCCTACCCGATGCCAAGGTAAAAACTCCAGTCTATTTACAGCACAGAAGGAGGCCATTTGGCCCATCGTGTCTGTGCCAGGCCGAAAATGAACTTTCCAGCTCTTGGTCTGCAGCCCTGTAGGTTAAGACACTTCAAGTGCATATCCAAGTACTTTTTAAATGTGGTGAGGGTTTCTGCCTCTACCACCCTTTCAGGCAGTGAGTTCCAGACCGCCAATCACACTCTGGGTGAAATAATTTCTCCTCAACTCTCTTCTAATCCTTCTACCAATTACTTCAAATCTATGCCCCCGGCTAGTGGCCTCTTTGCTAAGGGAAATAGGACCTTCCCATCCACTCTATCCAGGCCCCTCATAATTTTATACACCTCAATTAAATCTCCTCTCAGCCTCCTCTGTTCCAAAGAAAACAACCCCAGCTTATCCAATCTTTCCTCAGAGCCAACACTCTCCAATCCTGGCAACATCCTCGTAAATCTCCTCTGTACCCCGTCAAGTGCAATCACATCTTTCCTGTAATGTGGTGACCAGAACTGTACGTAGTACTCTAGCTGTGGCCTAACTAGAGTTTTTTTTACGGTTCGTGCATAACCCCCTGCTCTTATATTCTATGCCTTAGCTAATAAAAGAAAGTATGTAGTGTGCCTTCTTAAGCACCTTATCTACCTGTCCTGCTGCCTTCAGGGATCTGTGGACATGAACTCCAATGTCCCTCTGTTCCTCTTCACTTCTCAGTATCCTACCATTTAATGCATATTCCCTTGTCTTGTTTACCTTCCCCAAATGCATTACCTCACACTTCTCCGGATTGAATTCCATTTGCTACTTTTTTGCCCAGCTGACCAGTCCATTGATATCTTCCTGCAGTCTACAGCTTTCTTCCTCACTATCAACCACACAGCCAATTTTTGTATCATCTGCAAACTTCTTAGTCATGCACCCTACATTGAAGTCGAAATCATTGATATATACCACAAAAAGCAAAGGACCTAGTACTGAGCCCTGCGGAACCCCACTGGAAACAGCCTTCCAATCACAAAAACACCCATCAACCATTACCCTTTGCTTCCTGCATCTGAGCCAATTTTGGATCCAACGCCACTTTCCCTTGGATCCCATGGGCTTTTACTCTTCTGGCCCGTCTGCCATGTGGGATCTTGTTAAAAGCCTTGCTAAAATCCATGTAGACCACATTATACACACTGCCCTCATCGACCCTCCTTGTTACCACCTCAAAAAATGCAATCAATTTAGTCAGGCTTGACCTTCCCTTAACAAACCCATGCTGACCATTCTTAATGAATCTGTGCCTTTTTAATGACGATTAATACCGTCCCTCAGAATTTTTGCCAATAATTTTCCCATCACCGAGGTTAGGCTAATTGGCATGTAATTACTCGGTCTATTCCTTATTCCATTTTAAAAAACTGTACAACATTAGCAGTTCTCCGGCACCACGTCGGCAGCCAGAGAATTTGGAAAATGATTGTCAGAGCCTCCGCTATTTCCTCCCTTGCTTCTCTTAACAGCCTGGGATACATTTCATCCGAGCCTGCTGATTTATCTAGTTTCAAAGATGCTAAACCCCTAAATATTCTTCTCTCACTGGGTTTATCCCATCCATTATTTCACACTCCTCCTCCTTAACTGTAATGTCTGCATTGTCCCCCTCATTTGTGAAGACAGACACAAAGCTTTCATTATGGACCATGCCCATGTCTTCCACCTCCACACACAGGTTACCTTTTTGGTCTCCAATAGGCCTTCTTCTTAGGCTGTCCCTTGGAATTGAGGATGACTTACTTCCACACTAAAAATGAGTTCTCAGGTGACTGAAGAGTCCAATGCGGGACTCTGTCACAGGTGGGGCAGATGGAGGTTGAAGGTACGGGTTTGTGGGGTGCCTGGGTTGTCGCGTGCTCCTTCAGCTGTCGACGCTTGGCTTCAGCTTGCTCTCGGTGGAGAGACTCGAGGTGTTCAACGCCTTCCCGGATGCTTTTCCTCCACTTTGAGTGGTCTTGGGTCAGGGATTCCCAGGTGTCATGGGGTTGTTGCACTTTTACAATGAGGCTTTGAGGGTGTCCTTGAAGCGTTTCCTCTGCCCACCTGGGGCTTGCTTGCCATGTCGAAGCTCCGAGTAGAGCGCTTGTTTTTGGAGTCTCGTGTCAGGCATGTGGATAATGTGGCCCATCCAACGGAACTTATCGAGCATGGTCAATGCTTCGATGCTGGGGATGTTGGCCTGAGTGAGAACACTAACGTTGGTGCATCTATCCTGCCAATGGATTTGCAGGATCTTGTGGAGGCAGCATTGGTGGTACTTTTCCAGTGTTTTGAGGTGCCTGCGGTACATAGTCCATGTCTCTGAGCTATATCGGAGGGTGGGTATCACTACTGCTCTGTAGACCATGAGCTTGGTGCTGGGTTTATGGTTCTGGTCTTCAAACACTCTCTTTCTCTGGTGACCGAAGGCTGCACTGACACACTGAAGGCTGTGTTGGATCTCGTCGTCGATATTGACAGTAGGCTCCCGAGGTATGGAAAATGGTGCATGTTGTCCAAGGCCTCATCGTAGATTTTGATAATTAGGGGGGCAGTGCTGTGTGGCGGGGGCAGGTTGGTAGAGGAGCTTTGTCTTATGGATGTTTAGCATAAGGCCCATGCTCTCGTACATCTCGGTGAAGGTGTTGACGATGGCTTGGAATTAGGCCTCTGAGTGTGAGCAGATGCAAGCATCGTCTGCGTACTGTAGCTCGATGACCGAGGCTGGGGTGACCTTGGATCTGGCCTGGTGATGTCAGAGATTGAACAGATTCCCATTTGTCCTGTAATTTAGCTCCACTCCAGCGGGGAGCTTGCTGAGGGTGAGATGGAGCATTGCAGCAAGGAAGATCGAGAAGAGCGTTGGTGCGATGACACAACCCTGCTTGACCATAGTCCAAACGTGGAATGATGTTGTAGTGGATCCGTTGGTCAGGATCATGGCTTGCATGTCATCGTGGAGCAGGTGGAGGATGGTAACCCACTTTTGAGGGCAACTGAATCGGAGGAGGACTCTCCACAATCCCTCATGGTTGACAGTGTTGAAGGCCTTTGTGAGGTCAAAGAAGGCCATGTACAAGGGTTGATGCTGTTCCCTGCATTTCTCTTGTATTTGCCGTGCGATGAAGATCATGTCCATTGTGCCCCTTAGTGGGCGGAATCCGCATTGCGACTCTGGGAGGAGCTCTTCAGCCACAGGGAGAAGACGATTAAGGAGGATTCTTGCGATGACTTTCCTGGTGGCCGACAGCAGGGAGACTCCTCTGTAGTACTGCAGTCGGACTTGTCACCTTTCCTGAAGATGGTCACAATTACAGCGTGTGTCCAGGCATGCTCTTCTCCTTCCAAATAAGAGAAATTGTCATGAATTCGCACCAATAGTGCTTCTACCTCCACACACAGGTTACTTTTTTGGTCTCTAATATATATTTATATATATTGCTCTTTATATATTTATAAAACATCTTTGGGCTTTCCTTGATTTTACTTGCCAATGTTTTATTGTGCTCTCTCTTTGCTTTCCTAATTTCCTTTTTAATTTCATCCCTTTCTTTACTCCTCTAGGGTTTCTGCACTATTGAACTCTGGGTATCGGACATAAGCTTCACTTTCTTGCCTTGTCTGTTCCTTGACATAAGAACATAAGAAATAGGAACAGGAGTGGACCATACGGCCTCTCGAGCCTGCTCCGCCATTCAATAAGACCATGGCTGATCCGATCATGGACTCAGCTTCACTTCCCCGCCTGCTCCCTATAACCCTTTATCCCCTTATCATTTAAGAAACGTCTATTTCTATCTTCAATTTATTCAATGTCCCAGCTTCCACAGCTCTCTGAGGCAGTGACTTCCACAGATTTACAACCCTCTGAGAGAAGATATTTCTCCTCATCTCTGTTTTAAATGGGCGGCCCCTTATTCTAAGATCATGCCCTCTAGTTCGAGTCTCTCCCATCAGTGGAAACATCCTCTCTGCATCCATCTGGTCAAGCCCCCTCATAATCTTATACATTTTGATAAGATCACCTCTCATCCTTCTGAACTCCAAGAGTAGAGGCCCAACCTACTTAACCTTTCCTCATAAGTCAACCCCCTCATCCCCGGAATCAACCTAGAGAACCTTCTCTGAACTGCCTCCAAAGGAAGTATATCCTTTCGTAAATATGGAAACCAAAACTGCATGCAGTATTCCAGGTGTGGCCTCACTAAAAACTTGTATAGCTGTAGCAAGACTTCCCTGCTTTTATACTCCATCCCCTTTGCAATAAAGCCCTAGATACCATTGGCCTTCCTGATCACTTGCTGTACCTGCACACTATCCTTTTGAGACATCCAGGGGCTCTAGATTTGGAAGTCCCACTTTTTTCTTTGTGGGAACATATTTGCACTGAACCCTCACTATCTCCTCCTTGAATGCCTCCCACTGTTCAGTTCAATTTCACGAAATTACATTGTAGAAGATCTTTAGGTTAGCCCTCATCTGGAATACTGTGTACAGAGTTGGTCTCCTCACAGAGTGGGTAATTTAGAGGACCTCACAAAGACTCAGAGAAGGGACGCTAGATTGATAGCTAGTTTTAAAGTCCCTTAGTTACTCGATTCCATCCCGCAGCATGCGACCCGCCACCAACTCAGTGAAACACCAATGTTGCACGAGGTTGGCAAAGCCATAAAACAGCTCAAGAATAACAAGGCTACGGGTGCGGATGGAATCCCTGCTGAGGCACTAAAATATGGCAGTGAGGCGCTGTTGGCGCGGATACATGACCTCATCTCTCTCATCTGGAGGGAGGAGAGCATGCCGGGAGATCTCAGAGATGCAGTGATTGTGACCATTTTTTAAAAGGGGGACAAGTCCGACTGCGGCAACTACAGGGGAATCTCCCTGCTTTCAGCCACTGGGAAAGTTGTCGCTCGAGTGCTCGTGAATCGTCTTCTCCCCGTGGCCGAGGAGCTCCTCCCGGAATCACAATGCGGATTTCGTTCCCTACGGGGCACAACAGACATGATCTTTGCAGCGCGCCAGTTACAGGAAAAATGCAGGAAGCATGTAAAGACCCTTATACATGGCCCTTTTTGATCTTACAAAGGCCTTTGACACTGTCAACCATGAGGGTCTATGGAGTGTCCTCCTCTGTTTCGGATGCCCCCAAAAGTTTGTCAACATCCTTCGTCTGCTTCACAATGACATGCAGGCTGTGATCCTTACCAACAAATCCATTACAGACCCAATCCACGTCCGGACCGAGGTCAAACAGGGCTGCGTTATCACTCCAACCCTCTTCTCAATCTTCCTCGCTGCCATGCTCCACCTCACAATCAACAAGCTCCCCGCTGGAGTGGAATTAAAAGACCGAACCAGTGGGAAGCTGTTTAACCTACGCTGCCTCCAGGCCAGGTCTAAGATCACCCCAACCTCTGTCGTTGAGCTGCAGTATGCGAATGATGCCTGCGTCTGCGCACATTCAGAGGCTGCACTCCAGGATATAGTCAATGTATTCACTGAGGCATAAGAAAGCATGGGCCTTACGCTTAACATCCGTAAGACAAAGGTCCTTCACCAGCCTGTTATCGCTGCACAGCACTGCCCTCCAATCATCAAGATCCACGGCGCGACCTTGGACAACGTGGACCATTTCCCATATCTTGGGAGCCTCTTATCAACAAAGGCAGACATTGATGCGGCGATTCAGCATCGCCTCCAGTGAGTCAGCGCAGCCTTCGGCCGCCTGCTGAAAAAAGAGTATTTGAAGACCAGGCCCTCAAATCTACCACCAAACTCATGGTCTACAGGGCTGTAGTAATACCCGCCCTCCTGTATGGGTCTGAGGCATGGACAATGTACAGAAGGCACCTCAAGTCGCTGGAGATATATCACCAACGATGTCTCCGCAAGATCCTGCAAATCTCCTGGGAGGACAGGCGCACCAACAGTAGTGTTCTCGCCCAAGCTAACATCCCCAGTATTAAAGCACTGGCCACACTCGATCAGCTTCGCTGGGCAGGCCACATAGTATGCATTCCAGATACAAGACTCCCTAAGCAAATGCTTTATGTGGAGCTCCTTCATGGTAAACGAGCCAAAGGAGGACAGCGGAAACGTTATAAGGACACCCTCAAAACCTCCCTGGTAAAGTGCGACATCACCACTGACACCTGGGAGACCCTGGCCGCAGACCGCCCGAGGTGGAGAAAGTCCATCTGGGTTGAGTTCTTTGAGGCTCGACGCAAGGAGTATGAAGAGGCCAGGCGCAGGCAGCGGAAGGAAAGTGCAGCAAACCAGCCCTACCAACCCCTTCCCCCGACGAATGTCTGTCCCACCTGTAACAGAGTCTGTGGCTCTCATATCGGACTGTTCAGCCGTCAAAGAACTCACTTTGGGAGTGGAACCAAGTCCTCCTTGATTCCGAGGGACTGCCTATGATGATGGAGTTTAAAGTCCCTTAGTTACCATCATAGACTTGGAAAGCAGGGTCCTTTTACTTAAGAAAAGCATAGACTTTGGGGATATTTGATTGAGTACTTTCAATTAATGAAGGGATTAGACTGTGTCCGGGTGGATAGACTATTTAAATTAGTTAGGTTAGGGAGAACCAATGGACATGTGTATAAGTTGTGTAAGCATAGATCTTAGGTTCGATGTCAGGAGGTTTATCCTTTTCAGAAGGTCCTCGACTTTTGGAACAAGTTGCTGGGTTATGCAGTGAGTGCGATTTACTGCAAGTGTTCAAAAGGGAGTGAGTTCCTGGCTGTGGTTGATAATGCAGCATTCCACAGATAGTTGGGATGTTGGGTGATGCGCCTCATGTGATCTCCTGGAACTCATTTTGACCACCTTTGAGGGGCGGAGACAAATTTCACAGATTTTCTTTTTCCTTGAGTTGGCCAAGAGTCTTTATCTATGTTTTTGCCTTTGCCAGGAGGTTACATGGTTGTTGGTGGCATTGGAAAACATGATGCTCAGTTGCATCATGGCTTATTGGGACAGATACAGTGGACTAGCTGGTCGTTTTCCATCAGTCATTTTCACATGTGCGTATGCACTCAAAAGATTAAAGGAATTAGCAACCAGTTCAAAGATATCCGAGGAAATGTCAACCTTTATTTGTTGCCTCAGTGTGTCACAGCTCTAAACGGGCATGTCCAAGATTGAGATCGGTGTCTGTGCTTCGCAATATGCAGTCTACCCTTTCACTTACAATTTGCTTCAAAAGCATTGGTGTGGCTACTGTGCTGTAGGTAGGAAAAATTAAAAAAGCAAATTATTTAAATGGAGAGAGACTACAACATTCTGCGGTACAGAGGGATCTGGGGGTCCTTGTACATGAAACACAAAAAGTTAGCATGCAGATCCCCCTTCCCCCACCCAAACCTACTTCCTTCTGTTTCCACCCCTGGAAAAAACCTCTCTCCCGACTCTCTTACAATTACACATATCAACTCCAAACTGTCCAGCCTTTGGCCCACCATTAACCATGACATTTCTGCTATCTCCGATCTGCTCAACCACACCATCACCAACTTTGATGCCCTAGCCCCTGTTAAAACCATTACTTTCACTCACCCTTACCGTTCCCCCTGATACGGCCCTCATCATCACTCCCTCAAGTCCAAGGGATGCAGAGATGAACGGATTGGCGGACAACTGGTTTAGCCATTCACTGCCAGATCGGGCTGGACCACATAAAACATTATTGGGTCTTACTCTTGTCTGCCAAAACTGTTCACTATTCCAGGATCATTCTGGAATGCAAGGATAACCCCCAGCTACTATGCTCTACTGCTAATCATCTTCTTAAACCCCTCTCCTCTGTCTCCACCACACGCACCTCCAACAACAAGTGCGAGGAGCTCATGGATTGAGACCATCTGATCAGCTGCCTCTGCCAGTTCCCTTCCTTCCCCTAGCCCACCGGGCCAAACATCCTCTGAGGTTCTCCCCTGCCCTGGCCCTGAACTCGCAGCTCTCTCCAGTTTCTCTCTGATCTCCCCTCTTGACCTCTCCATGCTCATCTTGTGCATGAGACCCACTTCCTATTCCATTGACCCTATTCCCACGAAACTGATGACCACAAACTTACTTTTTGGTTAACGGTTCTATTTCCTTAGGAACTGTCCCCCTCTCCTTCAAATCTGCAGTCATCACTCCTCTCCTCAAAAAAAAACAACTTTTGACCCCATCTCCTGTTATGTATGTAAACATTGTACCTGTGTAAGACTTGTCACCAGAGGGCGCAACTGTTGGAGGCCCAAGGGTCACCTGCACACCTTGTGCAAGGGAGTATAAAAGTTTGTCTGCCATGCTGCTTAGGCACTCTGGAGTTGCATTAAAGTGACTAATGTCACATCAGTTTTAGCTCACAGTACTCCGTCTTGTGGAGTTCTTCCATACTTAACAATTGGTGACGAGTAACAGATTACGAACTTTCACGCGATCATGTCTGTCGTTGGTATTTTAGAGCGATTTGTATAGGGTGATGATTGGGAAGCCTTTGTTGAGCGTCTCGACCTGTACTTCGTGGCCAATGAGCTGGATGGGGACGATAAAGCAATCAAGCGCAGGGCGATTCTCCTCACCGTGTGTGGGTCCACAATATACGGCCTCATTAAGAATCTGCTAGCACCGAAAAAACCAGTGGAGAAGACATATACAGAATTGTGTACACCGGTTCGGAACCACCTCAAACCGAAGGAGAGCATCTTAATGGCCAGATATCGTTTCCGCATGCACCACCGCTCCGAGGACCAGGACATGGCAAGTTATGTCGCCGACCTGAGACGCCTTACGGGAACTTGCGAATTTGCTGGATTTTTGGGGGGAAATGCTGCGGGACTTTTTTGTGCTTGACATCGGCCACGAGGTCATATTCTTCGCAAGCTGCTGTCCGCTGAATCCCTAGACCTGAGCAAGGCATCATGATAGGCCAGGCATTCATATCCACGAGCGATAATACCAGACAGATATCTTCCCAGCATCGAAGCTCACCGGCAAGTATTGTGCTTAAAATAACATCGCTATTAAGCAGAACCATATGGCAGGGTCTACACGCTTGCACCTGGGCAGGACCGGAACCAATGTCCGAGGGGGAGTGTTTGCTAGTGCTGTTGGGGAGGGGGATGGGAACCAATGCAGGGAGACAGAGGGAAACAAAATGGAGACAGAAGCAAAGGACAGAAAGGAGATGAGTAAAAGTGGAGGGCAGAGAAACCCATGGCAAAAAACAAAAAGGGCCAATGTACAGCAAAATTCTAAAGGGTCAAAGTGTAATAAAAAGGCAAGCCTGAAAGCTCGGTGCCTCAATGCGAGGAGTATTCGGAACCCAGGATAGGGCTCTGAGCTAGTTAGAGTGGGTGAGAGCGCAGATGAACAGGACCCCAAGAAAGAATGCAAAAGGCAGGAGGCAACAGAGCAGAGTAGCACTGGGGTAAGTGTAAATCACAAAGTGATAGGAAGGGACAATATGTATGAAGATAAAGGGGCTGCAGGAGGGGTCAAAACTAAAAATCATGGTTTAAAAGCGAGTATTAAAACACCCTACCTAAACGCACGCAGCATTCGAAATAAAGTAAATGAGTTGACGGCACAAATCATTACAAATGGGTATGATTTGGTGGCCATTACAGAAACGTGGTTGCAGGGTGGCCAAGACTGGGAATTAAACATACAGGGGTATCTGACAATTCGGAAGGATAGACAAGAAGGGAAAGGAGGTGGGGTAGCTCTGTTAATAAAGGATAATATCAGGACAGTTGTGAGAGATGATATTGGCTCTAATGAACAAAATGTTGAATCATTGTGGGTGGAGATTAGAGATAGTAAGGGGAAAAAGTCACTGGTGGGCATAGTTTATAGGCCCCCAAATGATAACTTCACGGTGGGGCGGACAATAATCAAGGGAATAGTAGAGGCATGTGAAAAAGGAATGGCAGTAATCATGGGGGATTTTAACCTACATATCGATTGGTCAAATCAAATCGCACGGGGTAGCCTGGAGGAGAAATTCATAGAATGCATATGGGATTGTTTCTTAGAACAGTATGTTACAGAACCTACAAGGGAGCAAGCTATCTTAGATCTGGTCCTGTGTAATGAGACAGGAATAATAAACGATCTCCTCGTAAAAGATCCTCGCGGAATGAGTGATCACGGTATGGTTGAATTTGGAATACAGATTGAGGGTGAGGAAGTAGTGTCTCAAACGAGGATACTATGCTTAAACAAAGGGGACTACAGTGGGATGAGGGCAGAGTTAGCTAAAGTAGACTGGGAACATAGACTAAACGGTGGCACAATTGAGGAACAGTGGAGGACTTTTAAGGAGCTCTTTCATAGTGCGCAACAAAAATATATTCCAGTGAAAAAGAAGGGCGGTAAGAGAAGGGATAACCAGCCGTGGATAACCAAGGAACTAAAGGAGAGTATCAAATTAAAAACCAATGCGTATAAGGTGGCCAAGGTTAGTGGGAAACTAGAAGATTGGGAAAATTTTAAACGACAGCAAAGTATGACTAAGAAAGCAATAAAGAAAGGAAAGATAGATTACGAAAGTAAATTTGCGCAAAACATAAAAACAGATAGTAAAAGCTTTTACCGATATATAAAAAGGAAAAGAGTGACTAAAGTAAATGTTGGTCCTTTAGAAGATGAGAAGGGGGATTTAGTAATGGGAAATGTGGAAAGGGCTGAGACCTTGAACAATTATTTTGCTTCGGTCTTCACAGTGGAAGACACAAAAACCATGCCAAAAATTGCTGATCACGGGAATGTGGGAAGGGAGGATCTTGAGACAATCACTATCACTAGGGAGGCAGTGCTGGACAGACTAATGGGACTCAAGGTAGACTAGTCCCCTGGTCCTGATGAAATGCATCCCAGGGTATTAAAAGAGATGGCAGAAGTTATAGCAGATGCATTGGTTATAATCTACCAAAATTCTCTGGACTCTGGGGAGGTACCAGTGGATTGGAAAGCAGCTAATGTAACGCCTCTGTTTAAAAAAAGGGGGCAGACAAAAGGCAGGTAACTATAGGCCGGTTAGTTTAACATCTGTAGTGGGGAAAATGCTTGAAGCTATCATTAAGGAAGAAATAGCGGGACATCTAGATAGGAATAGTGCAATCAAGTAGACGCAACGTGGATTCATGAAGGGAAAATCATGTTTAACTAATTTACTGGAATTCTTTGAAGATATAACAAGCATGGTGGATCGAGGTGTACCGATGGATGTGGTGTATTTAGATTTCCAAAAGGCATTCGATAAGGTGCCACACAAAAGGTTACTGCAGAAGATAAAGGTACGCGGAGTCAGCGGAAATGTATAGAGAATTGGCTGGCTAACAGAAAGCAGAGAGTTGGGATAAATGGGTCCTTTTCGGGTTGGAAATCGATGGTTAGTGGTGTGCCACAGGAATCGGTGCTGGGACCACAACTGTTTACAATATACATAGCTGATCTGGAGGAGGGGACAGAGTGTAGTGCAACAAAATTTGCAGATGAGACAAAGATTAGTGGGGAAGTGGGTTGTGTAGAGGACACACAGAGGCTGCAAAGAGATTTAGATAGGTTAAGCGAATGGGCTAAGGTTTGGCAGATGGAATACAATGTAGGAAAATGTGAGGTCATCCACCTTGGAAAAAAAACAGTAAAAGGGAATATTATTTGAATGGGGAGAAATTACAACACGCTGCGGTGCAGAGGGACCTGGGGGTCCTTGGGCATGAATCCCAAAAAGTTAGTTTGCAGGTACAGCAGGTAATCAGGAAGGCGAATGGAATGTTGGCCTTCATTGCAAGAGGGATGGAGTACAAAAGCAGGGAGGTCCTGCTGCAACTGTACAGGGTATTGGTGAGGCCGCTCCTGGAGTACTGCGTGCAGTTTTGGTCACCTTACTTAAGGAAGGATATACTAGCTTTGGAGTTGGTACAGAGACGATTCACTAGGCTGATTCCGGAGATGAGGGGGTTACCTTATGATGATAGGTTGAGTTGACTGCGTCTTTACTCGTTGGAGTTCAGAAGGATGAGGGTTGATCTTATAGAAACATTTAAAATAATGAAAGGGATAGACAAGATAGAAGCAGAGAGATTGTTTCCACTAGTCGGAGATTAGAACTAGGGGGCACAGCCTCAAAATTAGGAGCCAATTTAAAACCGAGTTGAGAAGGAATTTCTTCTCCCAGAAGGTTGTGAATCTGTGGAATTCTCTGCCCAGGGAAGCAGTTGAGGCTAGCTCATTGAATGTATTCAAATCACAGATAGATACATTTTTAACCAATAAGGGAATTAAAGGGTATGGGGAGCGGACGGGTAAGTGGAGCTGAGTCCACGGCCAGATCAGCCATGATCTTTTTGAATGGCAGAGCAGGCTCGAGGGGCTAGATGGCCTACTCCTGTTCCTAATTCTTATGTTCTTATGTTCTTATGTTGCAGCTGCAAATCCTAGGATGACTCAGATTCCGCCATCGGGCGTGAATGCAAATCCATTAGCACCATGTTGGCGCTGTGGGGGTAATCATCCAGCCCATCAATGCCGATTCAAGCACTACGTGTGCAAAGGCTGCAAAACAATGGGGCACCTCCAGCGAATGTGCAAGAGTGCTGCGACTCCCCACGTGGCAGAGTCGGCAGAGGATGATCGATCCGGCGCAGATCATGCAGATCAAACAAGAGAGGCAACTCAACCCGAGGAAGAAGTGTTTGGGGTACACACCTTCACCACCAAGAGCCCTCCCCTATTATGCTGAAAGTCAAATTGAACGGTATTCCGGTATCAATGGAGTTGGACACGAGGTCGAGTCAGTCAACTACGAGCCAGAAGGCTTTTGAGAAACTGTGGGGCAACAAGGCACAAAGGCCCAAACTGAGCCTGATTCAGACAAAGCTGCGCACCTACACCAAAGAGCTCATACCAGTCATTGGCAGTGCAGCAGTTAAGATATCGTATGGTGGAGCTATGCATGATTTTTCACTATGGATTGTACTAGGCGATGGCCCAATGCTATTTGGCAGAAGTTGGCTGGGAAAGATTCGATGGAACTGGGACGACATCAAAGCACTATCTTCAGTGGATGATGTCTCATGCGCCCAAGTGCTGTACAAGTTTCCGTCGCTATTTGAATCAGGCATCGGCAACTTCACAGGTGCCAAGATGCAGATCCATCTAGTCCCCGATGCAAGGCCCGTTCATCACAAGGCTCGAGCGGTTCCATATATGATGAGGGAGAAAGTCGAGATCGAACTGGACAGACTTCAACGAGCGGGAATCATATTGCCAGTTGAGTTCAATGAGTGGGCCAGTCCGATTGTTCCGGTGTTGAAAAGCGATGGCACGGTCAGAATCTGCAGAGACGACAAGGTAATGATCAACAGAGTCCCGTTACAGGACCAGTACTCGCTACCCAAGGCGGATGACCTGTTCGCAATGTTAGCAGGGGGGAAGTCGTTCACCAAGTTGGACCTAACCTCAGCCTACATGACACAGGAGCTGGCTGAATCTTCAAAAAGATTGACGGCATCAACACGCACAAAGGACTGTTTATATACCACAGGTGCCCTTTTGGGATTCGCTCGGCTGCTGCCATCTTCCAGAGGAACATGGAGAGTCTGCTGAAATCGATTACGCGCACCATTGTGTTTCAAGACAATATCCTGATCACCGGTCGTGACACCATCGAACACCTGCACAACCTGGAAGAGGTTCTAAGTCGACTAGACAGAGTGGGACTCAGGCTGAAACGCTCCAAGTGTGTTTTGCTGGCTCCAGAGGTCGAATTTTTTGGGAGAAAGATTGCGGCAGACAGCATCAGACCCACGGACTCAAAGACAGAGGCCATCAAGAATGCACCCAGACCATAGAATGTGACGGAGCTGCATTCCTTCCTGGGACTCCTCAACTATTTTGGTAACTTTATACCCGGGTTAAGCACTTTGCTGGAACCATTGCACATGTTGCTACGTAAGGGTGATGACTGGGTTTGGGGTAAATTTCAAGAGACAGCCTTTTGAGAAGGCCAGAAACCTACTTTGTTCTAATAAGTTACTTGTACTGTATGACCCATGTAAACGATTAGTGCTAGCTTGTGATGCATCTTGGTACAGGGTTGGCTCTGTGTTACAGCAAACCAATGTATCGGGCAAACTTCAACCGGTTGCATACACGTCTAGAAGTCTGTCTAAGGCTGAAAGAGCCTACAGTATGGTCGAGAAAGAGGCGTTAGCATGTGTATATGGGGTTAAGAAAATGCACCAATACCTATTTGGACTTCGGTTTGAGCTTGAAATCGACCACAAACCGCTCATTTCACTGTTTTCAGAAAGCAAAGGTATAAACACCAATGCTTCGTCCCGCATCCAAAGATGGGCACTGTCCGCCTATGACTATGTTATTCGTCACAGACCAGGCACGGAGAACTGTGCTGATGCCCTCAGTCGACTACCATTGCCCACTACCGGGGTGGAAATGGCGCAGCCCACTGACCTGCTTTTGGTCATGGATGCTTTTGAGAGCGAGGGGTCACTCGTCACTGCTCGCCAGATCAGGACCTGGACCAGCCAGGATCCTGTGCTATCACTTGTAAAAAGTTGCGTCCTCAATGGAAGCTGGTTGGCCATTCCCGGGGAAATGCAAGATGAAATTAAGCCGTTTCACCGACGCAATGAAGAAATGTCCATCCAGTCAGATTGTCTCTTATGGGGTAATCGCATGGTTTTGCCAAAAAAAGGCAGGGTAACGTTTACACGCGACCTACACAATACCCACCCAGGCATAGTCATGATGAAGGCTATAGCCAGGTCACATGTTTGGTGGCCCGGCATTGACTCAGACTTAGAGTCATGCGTACACCAGTGCAACACG